>NC_136509.1:45544898-45574898 GCF_053919585.1 Euprymna scolopes
TAATAATAATAATAATAATAATAATGATGATAATAATAACTGGCAGAATGTTTGCGTTTGCGTATATGGATATGTGTATACATATATACATATTCGTATGTGTGCACTAGAACGGACTGTTTCCACCCTCCACCCCCTCCTATCCCTTACCCTCTACTGACCAACGACTAGGCATTTAACTCAAGACTGGAGCCCACAGAGGATAAGTAATAATATATTCGTGACAGAAAACTCTTCTAAAGAACCCAACGAAATGTGAGTTATCTCTATTTTTGTTTTTTGTTTTTTAAAAAAAGAAGGTAAATGTTACTTCGAATTCATTTCAGAAAACAGTCTTTGTTTCGATATAAACGTATAATTCTGTTTGGCAATTCCAACTAAACGCATATCCTCTAAAAATTGATGCAAATATACCCAGACGGGCGACAGGCGACCTATCTAGTTAAATGTTTACTCAAATGACATGGACGCTTAACAGGTAAGTATTACCTCTGATTTCAGGGAACAAAATGATACCGAACAAACATAACACAGCCATGATAGCCATCAAAAGAAAAACAACCGACGAAAGAAATGGACAACAAAAAAGAACAGACTCGTAATGGAATGCTACTATAGAAGCCATCCTAAATATAGATATGGAGGTAACCGGAAACGAATGAAAGAACTATGGGACCTATCCAGTGACTACCATACGAGAGAACAAAGAATTGCGGACCAAGCAAGACTAATACTCAAGAAAGGCTGGCTCACTAAACTAGAACTAACAGAATCCAGCGAAAAATTAATGATGGAACTGAACAAGAAGCATCCCCCAAAGGAACCGCATGTAGAGCAACACCACAAGTTGAAGCCTCACAAGTAAAAACACCAAAGGCCGAGGACCAACAAAGAACGAAGTCTACAAACGTGGAAACCGAGAACAATGAAACAGAACTAACAGAGAATGAAGCAAATTAAATAAATAAAATAATACACCTGATGAACGAAGAAAAAACCAAAGCTCCCATCGTTAAAGAACCAAGAGCAGAAGAAATTAAAAACTGAAACAGAGAATGTTAACAAACTCCTCCCATATATCCCAACAAATACAATCACAGACTTAAACAACCTAATTTACGCAGGCACCAAAATGGTAAGTATGAATCTCAAATCAGAAAAACAACAGTGGACAAGCGGACCAACAAAACCTGGATGGGAAATAAGTCTAGAAACCCAAATACACAAACATAAAAATAAACCAAAATGATCAACAGGAAGAAAGCAATGTGGAGAAAACGGAATATTGGAAATGTAATTGACAGGTAGAGGCTAAACAAGAAACATGAAGAACTGGACTAAAAAATAAAAACAAAAGAAGCGAGATTGAGATGATATAGATATAAATCTGAACAATGCAAACAAAACAGAACATTTGAAACTAATGAAAGCCAATTCTACCAAAATGTGAACGGAGGAAAAACAAAAACAGAACAACCAAATCCGACAGAAACAAAACTCTACTGGAGTAAAATATGAGAAGAGCAACGAGATCACAATAGAAATGCTGAATGGCTGAAAGACATGAAAGAAGAGTTACAACAAATAGAAGAAGGAACAGTGAATGAAATCAGCAAGGAAACCCTAAAGAAAACCATAGGAAAAATGTCAAACTGGAGAGCACCAGGGCACGACGGGATACATGCATACTGGTTCAAAAAATTCACAACCTTACACGAAAGGCTACCCCAAAACCCGAGAAGATGTATACAGGAAGCAAGCGTACCAGACAGGATGACAAAAGGAAGAACCACACTGTTACAGAAGGACACGGAGAAAGGAACCGTCCCTAGCAACTATAGGCCAATCACGTGCTTACCAACTATGGGGAAAATACTGACAGCACAACTGAGGGAACAAATCTTCCACTCCCTCAATAATCTATCCTGTCTTGACAGAGTACAAAATAGACTTCGTGGCTTTGTGGGGGATTCCCTTTTCTCTACCCTGCAACCTGTCTCCCACAGAAGAGACGTTACGAGCCTATCCTTGTTTTATCGTTATTTTCATGGCAGGTGCTCGTCTGAACTCCAATCTCTGATTCCCCTCGCCAATCTTTCACGAAAAACACCCGTCTAGCTGAATCCACTGTGAAAAATTTCCCCCACTCTATATCTCTGCCTAAATCAAAACGCGGATTCCATGAACAAAGCTTCTTTCTTAGAACTGCACGTCTGTGGAACTCTGTTCCGTCTGCCTGCTTCCCTCCGGACTACAACTTGGATGTCTTCAAGTCCAATGTTTACAAATTCCTAATGAACCGCCCTCTTGATTAAACACTTCATCAAATCTCCACACTAATGTAATGTACTTGCAATAACCCTTATCCCTGAGTAGCTTCCGGGCCTTGATAAGTGGTGATCACTGTGTAAAAATAAAATAAAATAAAATAATCGCGGACTCATCCCCGAGGAGCAGAAAGGATGTCAAAAAGGAAAAAGGGGAACAAATGACCTGTTATATATAGATCAAAAGATCCTAAAGGAGGTAAAAATGAGGAGAAAGTATTTAGCCATGCCATTGATCGACTACAAAAAAGCGTACGACAGGATCCCCCAGCATGGATAATAGAATGCCTAAAAATGTATAAAATACCAAGCAGGATCACCAACGTAATAGAAAACGCAATGAAAATATGGAGACTGGAATTGACAGCTGTTGGCCAACACATAACAGAAATTAACATACAAAGAGACATCTTCCAAGGAGACTCGCTATCACTGCTACTGTTCATCATAGCCATGATGCCCTTGAACAGTATTCTGAGAAAGTGCCAAGCCCGACACAAGTTCTCCAATACAGAGGAAAAAATAAACCACCTGATGTACATGGACGATCTGAAACTTTTTGCAAGTACCGAAAAGGAGCTAGAGACACTAATTAACACTACTAGGATCTTCAGCCAAGATATCCAAATGGTATTTGGAATGGAAAAGTGCGCACAACTAGTTATAAGAAAGGGAAAACTGGAAACAGCAGAAGGCATGGAACTACCCAATCAAACAGAAATGAGGGCACTAGGGGAACTAGCCGACTATAAATACTTGGGAATTCTGGAAAAGGACACCATCAGAGCAACAGAAATGAAAGAGAAAGTTGACAGGAATACCTCAGGAGAACAAGAAAACTCCTGGAAACTAAATTATATAGTAGAAACCTACTAAAAGGTATCAATACATGGGCAGTATCACTAGTAAGATACTCTGGACCGTTTATAGGGTGGACAAAAGAAGAACTGAGACAACTCGACCAGAAAACCAGGAAACTCATGACCATGTATAATGCACTACACCCAAAGGACGATATTGGCAGACTCTAAGTGAAAAGGAAAGACGGTGGGAGGGGACTGATCTCCATAGAAGACTGTGTGAAGGACACGACAAAAGTACTAGAAAAATACATAATGCAAAACACTGAAAGGATAATTATGGCAGTGAGATACACTTAAAAAACAAAACAGAAGACAGAGAGACAAACGACAAAACGAGAAAAGAGAAATGGAAAGAGAAACAACTCCACGGAAGATTCATAAGAATGACAAAAGATGAGAATAACGAAAACACTTGGACATGGATGCGAAAAGGACATATAAAGGACATATAAACCGAGAAACTGAATCTCTAATAACTTCAGCACAAGATAACTCGATAAGAACCAACCATATCAAAGCAAGGATCGATAAAACACAACAAAACAGCAAATGCAGACTCTGTGGACAAAGAGACGAAATGATAAACCATATAGTAAGCGAATGCAGCAAACTTTCCCAAAAGGAATACAAAAAACAGGCATGACCAAGTGGGAAGGGTGGTACACTGGGAATTGTGTGCACGACTGCATTTTGAGCGTACATACAAATGGTAGAAGCATAAACCTGTAACAGCACTCGAAAACGAGAACCACAAAATCCTATGGGACATGGACATACAGACGGACAAACCCATCCACGCAAGAAGACCAGATGTCGTAATAATTAACAAGAAAGAAAAATCCTGTCAAATCGTGGACTTTGCAGTCCCAGCTGATCACAGAGTGAGTATGAAGAAAAGGAGAAACGAAGCAAATACACAGAGCTAGCCAGAGAGTTAAAAGGGATTTAGATGATGAAGAAAGTCAAAATAGTACCGATAATAGTAGGCGCACTAGGAACAATCCCGAAAAACTTTGACAAAAGAATGTCAGAAATTGGAATCAGAGGAATAACTGCAAAAGTACAACAACTAACGATAATGAAAACGACTGAAGTATTAAGGAAAACACTTGAATGCGGAGATTAATACAGGACAATATAATGAATAAGCGTTACAGGGAATGGAGAACACCGAAACTGCATATTGACAAGTTCTACACCCCCATTATGCATCCCCCCATTGTTTCATCACCGACCCCCCCGCCCCAAAAAATGATACCAAAGGGCCGAGAAGGGTAAATAAGGACCTGAAGACCGATGAGCGAGCGCCAACCAGACCTCGGCTAGACAAGCGCAAAGAGAACTGGGACCTTGGGGAGGCTGAGTGCCACTCAAATTCCAGTATAAACCAATGGCTACTACCAGCGAGAAATCAATGGTAAGCGACTGTTGCGATGATGCAAAGTTATTTGCAAATGCTATCGAAGGAGGTAGAGAGAGCTGGACGTCTGGGGAGACTTGTTGTCACTCAGCTTCCAGAGAATACCTCAGGTTTCCAATCAGATCGTTTGTTGACTTGTGTGAAAGCTCCATGTGAGCCAATAATAAAGCAAGGGTATAGCCTTACTTCGTGGTGCGACAGAACCGGAGTTATGTCCAAAAGTCTTACTAGAGCTGATGTCTTGATAAAAAAACGAGTTGGTGTAAAACACCTCTCGTGGTATGGAAATAGCGGTTTTTCGTCCAGCTTGGCCAAACAGATTGTACGGACAAGTAAAATGCTCTTTAGCATTGATTGGCAGTCACTTGTAGATGGAGTGTCGATACACATACGGGGATAAACCTATACGAAAGCAACATTCTTATGTTAAATACAAATACAAACGAATTGAAGCTGAGCAGGACTTACCTTTAGTGAAGGACTCCGAAACATCTAGGTCAGAAGTCAAACAAAGTAACAATTCTGAATTTAGAGTATCGACATTGCACAAAGCAAAGAATTCAATTATTACACTGGTAGGAAATAGAAAAGAGATAAGTTAGTGTGAAAAAAGTAGACATACAAGGAGCACAAGTTTGCAGTGAAATGCAAACTGAGAGCGGAATTGGGTGATCATACAAGAGGACTTGAAAAGGTGTACCGAGATACTGAAAATATTGAAGTATGTTTAAAATGATGGAAAATAAGCTGATTAATTAAATAAAATCGGTCAAAAGGAGTATAGTAAACAGTCAATTGCACAGTTCATCAATCGGTGGCATTGACTAAGATGAAATCTTGCCTGAATCTTATCTCGTTGAAACACTTCCAGAAATGTCTCAAATGTGCCAAGACATGGAAGAAAGAAAATGACATTGACACTACGGAGATGATAGACACTGATGTAATTCAAAATAACAGTGAAACGTCCAGTGCGGAAATGACAGATACTGAACTAAATCTGCTAAATACACTAAAAGAGTTAACACGTTGTAAAAAGTGAAATATTTTAAATGAAAAATATTGATCAAACAAATCTTAAGAATACGAAAAATGAAATGAACATGGTAATGAATAATGTATCACTTGAGGCATCTTGATGTACTGGATGGTGAGATGCTAAAGTCGAAATAGCCAAAATTAAACAGAAAAAGAACCATGTTGGAAAAGGAAAATTGAAGGTGATCTGGAGAGATTAAGGAAAGACATGGGTCAAATCCAGGCATGATTAAAAGGACAGTAACGAAAATTCAAACAAAGAAAACAAAAGAACTGAACAGACGAAACAAATCGACAACCAAACGGTTGAATGTCACTCTAAAAGAGACGAAGCAGCAGATTATGATAAATACTTCCAGGATTAAAAGGAATACTTACAATTTAGCAGTTTAACGACAAGTTATTTAAGGCAAACTAGTCAAGGTTCCTTACAAATCAGGAAGGAGGTGAAGCTAAAAGACTAACACCTGGCCCTCAAGAAGCTACAAAGTTCTGGTCAAATACATAACCAAAGGAGACTTCCGACAAGGATGATGCTGAATAGGTAGATAGAGTAAGTGAAATACTGGAAGGACATCCACAAAATAGTAAACGCATTTTTGTTGAAGATTTTAGGAAATAAATTAAGTTCATGGTGAAGTGTAACCTAGCTTGATGGGATTTGTGGTTTCGATCTTTCAAACGAATCCATCAGAAGATTGCTGTCTCTCTAGATGATTGTGTTAGATTGTGCCAGATACCGGAATCGCTCGTAGTAGAAAAGACTATTTCAGTTTTGTGAGATCTTGACAAATGGCAAGATGTGTAAAAGAACTTATTATGGAAGAAATTGATAGGGATATTCAGTACAAAAGTCTATGACGAACGCGAAGTGAATTATTCGCTACTATTTGAGCAAAAAGATGGAGTGAAAAAAAGATGTTGAGAAACAAAAGAGCAACATTTATTGATAAATATATTTTATACAACAACAATATTAGAAAGGTAAACTTGATGATAGAGTAGATCGATTATGAAAAAGCATTCGTGGATACTTAGGACGTTGATAATGGTAGGATTGCTGAAAATATAATCGTATTCATAAGGAAAAGTGTGAGCAGTTGGAAAAACCTTCCTTTTTTTTAGATGGCAAACTATTAGGGGCCGTCAGCATCAAACGCATTACTTTCCACGAAGATTTCATACGGCCATTCTATGAAGCAGGTCGTGAAAGCAAACATGCTATTAACACATGTATTAAGAGAGACAAAGATGGGATACCAACTGGAGAAGAATGGATCGAAGATCAGTCACATGTTATTTATGGAGAATCTGAAATCTTTAAGTTTATGAAACAAGCGTCATAATTAGGGTCGAAAAAAGCAAATAAAGTGAAGTTGTAAAAAGTATACAATTTCTAATTCAAATAGAACTTTGAATACAAAAAGAAACTTCGTTGACTATAAACAGAAAATGAAAGTAAAGTATCGAGAAATCTGAAGCAAAATACATTTGAACGGAAGTATATTTGCTTTAATAGAAGAAAATGATTGTGATGTAAAGCTTGGAAAGCTATAACAGTGGAAAGAATGGATAGAGTAAGGCAATAGAAATGTGATGATATCGCTGTTAATAACGCTGTAATCGAACCCTATGCATAGAAAATCACACGGAAAAGATACATTCCAATTGTTAGACTCAATATCAAAACATCAGCATATCATGACTATAACAGCTAATTTGTCAGATATTCTGCAAAACCTAAAATAAAAAAGCGTTGATTTCCTGTTCCGAAACATATACCTGATAGCTGGTACGATATTCAACTTAGTTAATATAGAACAAATGTTCTAAAGAATTAAATTTTCAGTCACTAGGATAACCATTTAATTTTTGTAGTCTTTTATTTAAATGAATAGGTCACCAGCAGATTATAGGAACTAAGTATTGTCTGAATATCTTTGGAAAATATTGTATTCAATTCAAGTTCGGTATTTATGATAAAATTCTCTTCTCATCAAAACCTAACCGATTGTTACTTTTCAATTAGAATTAAAGTTATGTAAAAAGCGGTTTGGACACGTGGTTAATTCTACAGAGAGAAACGCCTTAAGAAATGAGAGAAATGTCAAATTCTATTCATAAAAAACTACTTTCATCGTCTAATAATTGTATTCATTAAAGTTTCCTTCTGCTTAAATAAGGGTTCTTATGTCAGGAAGATCAGGTGGATGATTTTCGTATCAAGTGTTGCTCTATGGAAACGTTTAACATATTATTTTGTATCATCAGTGTGAACATTAACGTTTCTATAAACTACGCCCCTACATTATAGTCCAAAAGCTTAGAATCGAAGGATGTGTTAGAGGTTTGTGACTAGAAAAACTATTCCAAATGTTCTTTTTAAAAGAAGCTATTACTTTCTTTTAGATTTTCTAGTATAAAATATAACGCTATGTATATAGGTGTAGCTTGCCCCGAGAGATTCAGCGCCCAGGCCATGAGAATTGCTATAATACATATGGGCCTTGATTACATTAGCAAGATGTCACATAGTAATTATCAGGTCTGGTATTTGACTGGAAAATAGATGACTCAATACGCATGCGATAATGACAAATAATAATTGTTTGGGTAAAAATATTTAAGGGCTGGTGGGGAGGTGTTCATTTCGATTGATGTGTGTTTGGTGGTTACGTAATAGAATTGACCGCGCGAGAATGAGAAATAACAATTGTTTCATCGGAGATTTATTTCTACGCAAAAAGCTAAAAACCAGGTCGGTTATGATTTTGACCTGCTCAGTAATAGAATTGAACGCAGTGACGTAGGCGACCGCAGCTGAGTAATCAGTTATTTTGGTTGGATATTTATTTTCAATTGCTATTAAAGATTTCAGCGTAATATGAAAAGCCGGTTCGCTTTGGGATTTAGATTGAAATAATTATTTCTGAATTATTTATTGAGGAATTGTCTCGGCAGAAATGAGGAAGTATCATTTCGATTGATAATAAAAAGAAATGTCAACATAGAGAAAGTAAAACATTTGGCCCGTCGTTATGATATCATATTTGGACTTGGAATTGTATTGACAATTGACTAATCAGATACTGCGTGAGTCGATGTAGCACTCGTTGATTGGTCGATCGAGGGGGGAGATTGCGGTTTTTCCTGACACCATTTTCAAGATAAAAAGCAGTGCAGAGCTGTTTTTTCAACAGTCGGTCGGCAGAGAGAGGGAGTTAGATTGGCAGTCCCCATCAGCAGTGCCACTAAACTTTTTGTCAGTCTCTTTTAGTATCTCGTAGCAGTCGCATTAGATTTCTGTAAAAGTTTGGAAGAGACAAAGTGTTTGTCTGTGGAATCCGGTGAGAACTCGGGAAATGAACCCAAATTAGTGTAAGCAGAGTTAAAAGATATTAGGTGTTTCATGAATTAGCAACTCAGAAAAACCGAACGAGGGAGCGGCGTATCAACTAAAAATAGCAAGATATTCCTTTTCACATTGAAAAAAAACTGCAAAAAGAAATTAAGTTAAAGAAAGAAAAAGGACGTCATTTGTTAACAACGTAAACCTGCGATGACGAGAGAGAAAAATAAGAAGAGAATAAACCAGTGGCGCCCGTCACTGAAGTTTATGTACGATAAGGTTGGTGCACACATTTTTCTTTGTTGCGTCCCTCGTTGAGGACGAATCGTTTCGGTCGAGGGCTTAGTCTCAATAGATCGCAGTGTGGTGGTTCGTTTGAATTATACTGTGATCTGAACTATTGGCAGTGTTTTCATGCATACGTTTTAAATTAAAACCATGGCTCACGTCATTTATTACGACTGCGAGCATGGCTGCTGTTATTTGCTTCTGATTGACGACATATCGGCACGTTAAGTGAATCTATTGCATAGGCGATGAAGTTTCTGAACAACTAAAGTGTTTCTTTCTTCGTTTTTTTTTTTTTCTATTTTACTTGCAACGTTTCGCGGCTGGCTATCCGTTTGAAACCACGGCCCCATCACTAGTTGGAATGGTAAATAAGGACTTTTCAAACCCACTGACATTTCCCGCTAGATCAGTGGAGTTAAACAACGATGAGCCTTGTCAGTACCAGGTGATTAATAATTTGGGAATACTAAGCGCTGTATAGTGTAGCGGGGCGGAAGCACTTGCATCATCAAGAGCAATACAGCGCCTCCTTCCCTCGATCCAGTGAGAGATCCTTGAGTAAATTTGAGTACACATTAGTCTACCGAACAGGGTACGTATAGGTACGGCAGGCAGATGATGGGTAGACTCTTGAACAGTGTGATGATTTCTGTCGGAATTGATCCATTTTTTCTTTGTGTTAGGCAAATGGTATTGATTGATATGCAATAGTAATCGGAATCTACTACAGCTATTATACTGAAAACGATCTCATTCGAAAGGGAAAGATAAGCCATAATCACTGATGTCATGAAAACATGATACATGAAAAAGAAACATGCAATTGTCATTACACATTACATGACGCTCTATCAACAACAGTTCAGCTTTTACCTTCTGACACACGATTTTCCACCGGAATTTTTTATTGTTGTACGTCAACCTAAATAGCCTTACAAATAACACATCTTCACTGTAAAGATCTCCAGATGCTGAGTGATTTACGCTCTAATAGACTCATTCATCGAACCGCTTCTATTTGGAATTCCATACCATCTGTTTCCCTGGATGTACCACACGATAACTAAATGTAATGCGAGTAAGCGTTTCGCTGCAAAACTCCTCATTTACAATGCTCTTATAAATCTGATGTTTTAATTCGCACTCTCCCTATCAATGTGTCGTGTCTTGGGTAAATTGAAGTAATAAAATTTTATCCCGTTTTCATTCAGAGAAAAACACTTGTGCGTACAATACACTTTGGTGAAGTCATCTGGGTCGATCCGCCCTTGAAAAAAACAATATATATAGCCCGATACGTTCACGAACTTCTGAAGACTAAGCCCAACGAAGCACACACATACATACACGCTTATCAAGGAACGCATATGTATATCCACAAGTTTATAGATACACACACGGCCGAAATAAACTCTGATTATACATGTACACTTGAGTTCATATATACACTCCCTTACTCACAAAACAAAGTAATGATAATATACACACCTATACTTTTATGTCTATTTATTTGCACACTTGGTAACGCACAGGGTGATAGCCGAAATAAACACATGCATTGAATTTTTCATAGAAAAACACCTTTTATCAACATGTTCTTGGACGTTTTTAACTTTAAATCTGTACTGATACTTTCGTTGCCTTAAGAAGTTGTCGAATAAAATGAATTCATTTTGTGTTGATAGACTGTTATTCTGTAACAAATTGAGGGGAGCCTGTTATTGGTACACTAGTATATATTTGGGGCGATGCAGAAAAAGAGCCAGATTCTTTTTTTTTACGTCGGGATATCGTTTTGTATTTTTCGAGGTAACAGTAGTATTTGAGTTATTGTTTTTTTATTTGTCGTGATATAACTATTTTTTTTCGCAGCTGTCATGAATAAAGGAGAAGTCAGAGGTCAACCCAGCTGACGCGCAGTCCATATTTGAAGGATGACATTATGGTAAGTCCGTGCAAAAGTAATATAGGTTGGAAACATGGAAGCATGTAAAGATATGTCCACAATTTAGTATAGCCTAGGATACGACCGAACTTCTGACAGAAGGATGTAAATGAGTGATAGGAGAGTCAGACTAATGTGCGCGAGCTTTTGAGACAAAACAAACGGCAGAAAAACGGCACACTGGGGAAGATGAACGTGTGAATACCAGGACGAGAGAGCGCTAGCTAGCGCCAGCGTTAGGTGGCGAGGAGAAAGACTATTAAAAAGTCCATGTTATGTAGCAGAGCGTTGTAAAACATATGTGAGCGTGAAAAGATTTTTGAAAGATAATGGAATGCGTTGTTTTGGAAGAACCACGAATAAATGCATTTCATTTTCAATTGTAAAAAAATTCTGAGACGGATTTTTATTACATGTTTTTTTGTGTGCTTTTGCGACGAAATATCAGACAACCTGCGGGTCTGAGTTGTTGAAATGTAACGACATGGTTGGAGTGTAATGATCTCTTTCAAATAAGCAAGGAAATTTTTCACTGGATAATGATACTATAGCTTCCCTAGGCGGTATTAAGTCACCTTGCATATTTATTAAATTAAATTTTGAAAACGAGGTTATGACTTAAAGTTGGATAACTGTCGTGTACGCTTGGCCGAATGATTGTTTTCCTCTACCCGAAGGAACAAGGGAGGGACTTGTCGCATCGTTTATTAAAACGGACATTGTTAAAGTGTTACTTTTGGTAGGAAAAAGCAAAACAATCGCCTGATAACTGTTATTCAAACTCTACTTTATCAGAAACTTTTTAAAAGAGGTAGTATGCTAGCTTTAAATGCGGTCGTATGAACACAAATGATGCCGAACTCTCGGTTTACTAGTTCAGCAGTTGTCCTGAAATCGCAAACAAAGTCGACAAACTTGTTTCGTCTGATCGCAAATCGAACATGCTGGAAATAACACAGGACTTGGCGTTACCAGAAAGCCATGTATTTATAATTTGGGAAGAACGTCTGTCAATAAGTGTAACAGAGTGTGGACGTGCGTATGACGACTGTATGCAATAGACCGAGCCGTGTGCGAAGTCTAGTCACGCCAAATAAAAAGAAAAGGGTGATAAACATAAGAACTTGTGCACAAAATAATGATTAGGATCACGTTCAGAAGGACAGAGAGCGGTGTGGCCCGAGAGCGACTGTTTTGAACAAGTGACAATGCCTTATTCGGGAAAGTCCTTCGAAATAAATGTCGTTGTTTCTAGTGGAGTTTTTTGCTTGTTGCTTCTTGCAGCGCGTGGGTCCCGGGTGTCTACAACTTAGCACGTGTGTAATTGTGTTTAACGTTTCATGAGAAAGCTGTGTTCAACGCGTTTGCTCAAAGTTAATCAAAAACTACAATCCCTCCACGATTCGGAATTTGTTTACAACTGCTTCAAAGGAATATAAGGGAGGTTTTGCATTAATATATGGTCATTGGGTGATATGTGGATATAGTATAGAAGTTTGAAGAAAAATCAGCAGTGAGTGGAAAGCGGCAAGTCCATAATGATCGAAGATGTAAGTATTCACTATCAATGTTAAGCCGCCATATTTTGTTATGCGCAATCTATCGTTTTTTTTATTACCTTAATATGGTTGTCCTGTAGAAAGCCTAAGAAATAAATGGTCACGATTAGCATGTGCCTGCTACAAGGAAACATTAGCACTACGTGAGTGCGAATCTGGAATCGTTCGATGAAGAGGTGAGATTGATTCTGCTGTTGTGAGTTTAAAATGGGAAAATTAAATGGAACAGATGTTTTTTGTTAGAAGGCCAGTCTTCATTTATTTATTGCCGACTATTATCCCCATCTTTTAGTTGTTTCACGACGTTTCTATTCATCTGGCCTTCGTCAGGTGGTAACTAAATAATAATAAAAAAACAACAAATAAATAAATAATACTAATCTCAATAAACATTCCAATTGATATAATAATATAGAGTCAGTCTTGTTTTGGACATCACGTTGTTCGGATGCAATTTTTGACGGGTGGTTTTTATTATCGGTGGAGATACTAAACAAGAATTACTAGTATTGACAATCGTAAGGCTGATAATATCGTGCTGTCAATGAAGAGAAAACAGCAATTACTGCTTCTGCTAGTGCTATGGCCGACCATCATGTGGTATCGTTGAAGAGAAGAAACGAAGACAAATACTACTGACATTGTTGATATTACGAGCGAATGTCGACATGCTTGTTAAAGAAATGAATTACTTATGCACTATTAAAATAGCCATGGTTCATTTCCTGGTTTCAGCACAAAATAACCGTTCATTTTTTGAGTGATAAAAACATAACTATCAATAGCAGATCTTATAAAGCATTATTAGTTTTTGAAAGAGTAAGTTACAAAAATCGATCATAAATGGCGAGGAAAAATCGATTTTTCACCATTTGTAAAAAATCAAACAAAACTACAAATCGAATTGTTTTCACATCCTCTCTGTTCTCTAAATGGGATTTGTAGCGACTACTCCTATATCGCAGATGACAAAGCAATGCTTTAGGTAAATACATTTGCCCGAATAAATAAATGCTACAGGATACTTAGGCATATCTTAAAGTATGAAAATAAATCGTTCTGCATAAAATTATATTGAACTGTTAGAGAAACTTGAAACCAGTGCACCATCATAGAAAGAAAACCATGTTGAAGCATAACGCCAACCTTTTGTTAAACATTAATGCATGTATTTATTAAATAATATTATACGTTATATACGAGATGCCTTCAATAAGTTTCCAGATTTGTTTTGTACGGGCGTTTAAAATTGTCGCAGACTCTTAAAAATTCAGTATGCCATTGCCATATATTTTATGAGATAAGTGACCAATTTTTTATGGTTTCAGGTTAAAACAAACAGTTACAGCAGCAATTTAAACACACCCTGCTAAAGGCTAATTGTCACAGCTGGTGAATTTCAAAAATGCAATCTGGATATGAGGACACTTTAGAAGAATGATATGGAATAAAATTCTGTTTTAAACTTGCAAAAAATGCCACAGAAACGTATGGAATGCTTCAGGGTACTTTTGCACAATGTTGTATAAATCGAGGACTAGTTTTTGAGTACCATCAAAGATTCAAGGACGGCAGTGAGTCTGTGAGGGATGATGAGAGGTGTGGGAGGAAAAAAAGGAAGTCAGAACACCAGATTTAATGGGGCAGATAAATAATCTTATGGATAAGACCGTTGTATGTCTATAGGGGCAATAGGTGCAGAGTTTGATGTCAGTGTTGGAATTGTGCACATAATTATTCGCGAGGAACTGCAGATGCGGAAGATTTGCGCGAAGTTTGTCCCAAGGATGCTCAGAGAAGATCAGAAAGAAAGATGTTTTCATAACAACGGGTTGATCAATAAGAATCCTACAGTACTTGATTCACTGGTGACCTGCGATGAAAACTGGATCTACTGGTATGCCCCCAAAACCAGGAGACAGATTTTTCAGTGAAAGCATGGTAGCTCTCCCAGACCCAAGTAGGGCCAATAAAGCAAATCCACCCAGAAACTTATGATGATCCCTTTTCTGACAGCACGGGCATGATCTACATGTACTGGGTCTCCACTAGACAGCAACAAGGAATAATATGTTACAATTTTAAGGGAGTTCAGTGAGAGATTCCGTCGGAAGATATCAGTACTCTTCAAATCGGGTCAGTATCATTTAAACTAGGGCAGTGCACCAGTCAACAACTCCATCATTGTCGCAGACTATTTGACAAAGATAGGCATCAAGACAGTTTCTCTTCATCTCTATAGTCCAGACTTTGCTCCCTGTGACTTTTGGTGGTTCCCTAAGCTCAATGAAAACATTAGAAGCTGACGTTAAAAGACAATTGAGAAGATGAAAGGTGACGAGGGTCATTGACACGCTCACACAAGAGGACAATGGGGGCCTATAGACGTTGTTAGAACGGTACAAAGGCATTACAGCTGGGAAAGATTACTTCAGAATTGGACTAGAGTTTCATGTGTGTACTATCTATAAGAGTCCATATACGAAAACAGCCTGGAAACTTATTTAAGGCATCTCGTCCTAGAAGAATATATGTCCAAAGACGAGTACAATTGACTTTGTGAACAGAACAGTTTTACAAAGTATTCATGTTTACTTATCTCTTCCTCTCTATCTTCTATCTATTCTCTTCTATTCTATCTATCTATTCTATCTTCTTCTTCTTCTTCTATTTTTCTATCTATATTCTATATAAATAAAATGAACTTATTTTTCCCGTGTGAGTTTGACCTTAATATGATTAAAAATAACGACATTACATTTAAATGTAATGTCCCCACACTTCAGCACAGGATCTGAGGTGTGCTATAGGCCTACTACCCTTACAGTTCCTTGATATTCGTACATTTCTATATTTCTTTCTGGTGAGAGTTCACTGCCACAATCAGTAAGAATCAATGGAAGTTGTAAAATCTTTTCTCTCTATTCGATTCATACTCCGCCCGCGACCACTTAACACCGCTGCGGATACCTCCGCATGGGAATATACGAGGAACACTGGTTTGAGTTCTTAATTGCTAAAAAAATATGGATTGCCATTTTTCCAGCTATTCTGTTGGTTACTTGCGCCATTTTATAAATTTCTTCTTCTTTTTTTCACTTTTTTTCCTCCTTTATACTTTTTCTCTTTTTGTAGGTGGTAGGGGGTTACGATTCGAAGGATTAATTCAACGAAACGAACTAACATTAGATTCCAGTTTTTACAAGAACCTTTAGCAGTCAGCCGCTAGCGTTCTTCAAATCTTGCACCGATTAATCGCTTTAATATTCTATTTACTGCTGACTTCTTATTTTCGGATTAATTACTTATTCATTATTTATTTCTATACATTGCATTTCTGAGAGTTTCATTAGCATAATTACTACTATAGATATTGGAATCAGACGACATTCAAATTGGTTAACAGCGACCAACATTAAAAAAATAAATAAATAAACACGGTCAGTTTTCTGGTTTTATTTATTAATTTTTTGTCTTTTTCATTGAAACAAATGAAAAATGAATAAATAAAATCTAATAGACATATTTTCATTATACACGGTAAGTTTTATTTTTTGGAATTTTGTTTTCCATTAAAAAAAAACAAAAATTTAGATTTAAATAAACATATTTGCATTTTACGCGATAACCTTTGGGTATTTTTTTCTTTTTTTCCTTTTGTTCTCTTTTGTATTCTTCACGTTCGTTTTGTTTTTTTATTCCTTTCAATTTTACACGTTATATATTATCTAAACCAGGGTGTGGGGCATCTATAAATATAAAAGCTAAAATATGTGTGTATGTGTGTGGGGGGTGTATGTGGGTGATCCTTTACCCCAAAATCGGCCTCCTCCTGCTACTACGACAATGACGTCATGTTTGACCTAGAAAACGTTGACGTTAGTTTCAACCACCTGCAAGTGTTTTTAAAGGATTAATTTTATCCGTTCTCAATTGTGTGTCTCTTTGGCGTAGAGGTAACTTGTCAGGCATTTTTCCCCGCCTTAGCTTCAATGCTTCGAGTTCGAGCCTGTCTTCCTACCTACACCTTTTTTCCTCTCTTACACCTTTTTTTCCTTTTTTTACATTTGTTCGCAGTTTTGCTTTGTTTTGGTTTTTCCAATTTTTTAGAACATCGTGTTTTTTTTTATAATATTAAAACAGGGCCCCCCTCCTACATACACACTTCCAAACACCTGGGCAACGCCGGGTACCCCCTTCCGCTAGTATAGATTAAAACCAAGATAAATTCGATCAAATTGCATGAAAATATAGTATTTTTTACATTCTAAAATAAAAGGTCGTGGTTGCATTATGTTTAAAGCGTTTAACATATTCCAAAGAAAATGGAATTTGGTGGATATTTATGAAGTAATGTTTTATATCCATTGCAAAACTTTCACAAAATTCGGAGCTATCTGAATTTAAACGAGAAAGAGCTGTCCCTTTTGATGTGGTTCAAACATTTTACCCCCTAACGCCTAGAGGATGTATGATAATGATTGGTTTATTAGTTTAGGGCGGAGGTTTATACAAATATATATATAACCATGTCAGCAAATCTAAGTTTATAAAGATAGGGGTGATGCTATTTTGTTTACCGTTTTATTGTTTTTTTACTGTTTTCATTAGCCAAAACACAATTAAGATAAAATACCATAATAAATAAAATACCAGCTTCGATTTAATTATTATGAAACGTCGTTATTCAAATGAAAATAAGATTGGAATAATAAACTTCAGCAGAGTGACATTTATATACATCGTGACGACTTTCCCTTTGTCCTGCCCTCTTTGACGAACGCTAACAAATTGCTGGTATAAATAGTTTACACTCTTAATATTTTCTCATAATCATAAAATTCTTAATTTAAATTTGTTCAATAATGTTCGACTCAAAATAAATTAGTTATCTCCCTGTTCAAGTTAATTGACCTACTGAGGCGAGGGAATCACTAGTCTCATTGTTTTAATGTCGATGGTGGAAACTTAGCTTTTACATTTTTACTCTTCCTTTTTCGTTCCACATTTCTGCTTATATAGTAAGAAATGTGTGTATAAGTCTATTTTCTGAAATCCCTCCAGACAAAGCGTGATGTAATAAGTGAGTGAAAATGAAAGACGGTTATCGCGAACACAAGTGTATAAGAAAACAATTAGCGGGAAAAAGTTTTAGAAACTTGCAGTTATTGGAAAGAAAGTATTGAAATAGAAAGCTTTATTACAATGAGATATCAAATTGATGGAGAACACTAACGAGTCAAACGAGTCAGAATTAAAGAAGCAGGGAATAGATCACACAATTTTGCAGAACACAAGCCATAATCTATAATATAAATATAATCTCACTGTTTAAATGAATGTATGTATGTATGTATGTATGTATGTATGTATGCCTTCAACAGAGGAAATGAATTTGCATGAGATCGGTATCGTGTGAAATGCGACCCTTCGGATGACAAATATCGAAAATTGGCTAAAACTATTAATTTTTTACCCTCAACTGGACACTTTTCTACAAGGAGGGGTCGCTTTTCGCCGATATTTTCGAAATCAATCCCTTTTTTCGATTGACTAGCATTAATTTAAACCTACGTTAATTCCAGTTTGGCGATGGACGCAACTGCAAGGACGTCACTTTTTTACGCTCTTTTCCTCCTTCGTGGTACGGGTTTGAGCCTACCTGCCTACTACCATTTTTTTTTACTCAACATACACCTCCAAACATCCGGGCAACGCCGGGCACCCAGGCTAGTACTATTGATAAAATAGACTGAGACTAGCAACATCAAATCGGCAAGTGATAATTTTCAGAGACACAGAAATGGTGGGTCTGAATAAATTACAGATATTTCTGCACCTTATCAAGAACTCTGAAATGGGACAGAGATTCACAAATCCAAATATAAAAAAAGCTCTCCACGCATGTCCTAACGATTTTTAGAGATAGAGAATAACCACAGGTGTGACACACCGATTCTAGCCCGATCACCGAAGTTAGGCAACGTTGAGCCTGGCCAGTACCAGATGAGCGACCATTATGGAAAACTAGGTCCGTATATAACTTCTGGGAAGGTTGGGCGTGGAGCCAGCACCCTCACCCCGAAAAAAAAGAACCCCTCATTACAAAAGCAGCTTAAAAGTTGTGGATGGCCTATGCACCTCCAAAGGACGAATGGACGTGAGAAAGTGTTTAGAGTGATAAAGAGAATCGATTTCCTGGAAAACAGAAAGGGCAATGCATCTAATATATAGATACATATAAATAATATAATGTGTAGATAATTCACGTCTAAACAATATAACTGCTTCTATGTTATATAAATGTAGTTACATTTGGACGCATTTCACTTAATACAGTATTCATACTTATATCCAGGTTCTGCCACCATAAAACGCGAGGTCAGCTCTTCAGCCATATTGATGATGCATCTTTTGGAATCTTTCCAAATTGTTGAAGATGACAAGTACTTGTGGGAGGATCACTTTTCATGAGTAAATAACGTCATTTAATAAGAGTTCATGTTGCAGATGAGAGAAATAGAAGTTAAAATTTTCCTGTGACGATTTATTTTTTGTTTTTCAAATCTTCAGATTATTTTTCTTCTCTTTTAAATTCGTTTTTTTTTCACTGATAATCTTATTATTTATGTTTTTATTTTCCTTGTGAGTTTTATTAATTTTCTACTATCAGAAACCGAGTTACCTACTCCTATGCCGTATCTTACGGGAAGAATAGCTAATAATGAACTTATGGAATCGACGTCATGCTATCGCGAAATAATAGCCAGAAAAAAAGAGATTAAATGTCAGAAAGTAAAAAGCAGGAGGAGAAAAATAAACAAATCAGGATGCGTCCGTAAAATTAAGCCATTTTTATTAAGGAAATTTAATATCAAATTTAATCGTGACAATTTTTTTTATACTTAAACATGATCTCTCATTTAAAGTATAATTCTTAATTTAAATGTCACAGACCAAAGCATATTATTTGTGACACACTGATTAAAATTATATTTCATACTTAAATATGACTTAACACCATGAAATATTTCAATTATATTAAATGTCAATTATATAATAATATTATAATTAATACTTAAATATGACCTAATACCGAGATAAGCGTGACAGAGAAGAGGCCATTTTCTTCAAACTTGAGCGTGACAGAAAAAAGTATTAGTTTAGAAATTTAAATGTAACAGGCTCCCGATAGACAAAAATGTCTTTAAATACATGGATAAGTTAAATAAGACGTATCCTGACAGTCAGCACATTTTTCCTGAAGATCTATATATCTATAAAACTGAAATTATCTGTCTGTGTGTGTTTGTATGTGTACATTTCCCTACAAATCTACTCTGTTAATTTTCAGTCTACAGGCTCGAAATTTAACATAAGTCGTATTGAGATTTGGAAAAATCTTTTTAATCGGTTTTCGGTCAGAAATTTGGCTTTCAAAGTTCAACGATTTATGATGTGACCGTCTAGAGGAGCGATACTGCTCCCCATTGGGGAGGTTAAAATCCCCTAAAACCCTGAGTAAGGCCGGGTAAATATATTGGGATTGTCCGGTAAATGTTGATTGAATACCGGACAGCGGCAGGTGACCTATAAAAAGGGACGAATTTGTTGTGTCTCGTAATAACAGACATATATTTTATTGTTTAAAACAATGACAGGAAATGTCAGCATAATGTAGAAATTAAATCATGACTCGTTGGCCTTAGAAAAACCTGCTTACACGTGACAAGCTTGACCTTTTGAGGGAGTGTAAGAGAGATTTAATTTTGGTCCCAGATTCCCAAACTACGGACGACATAATAAAATTTGCACACGCAAAGAATCGGGTATTTCCCCTTTGGCGTGTTGGGTTCTGATTGGCTGGGCGGATCGTCCGACAAACCCCGTTACCTTAGTATAAAAGAAAATACCCAGACTAAATTTACCAGATTAATTCAGACTTCCGTGAGAGAGGAACTAACTAAGATATACAACTCCCACCCGGCCGTCGCTACCACCGCCATCGTAAAGAACAAAGAATAAGATTTTGGGAGAATTTTGATGTTTTTAGTATAATCGAACTGAACGATGTATATATATATAAAAACTTGTGACTTTTGTGAAATTAACTTTTTCGTAGCTAGAACCCCCGAAGTCTTTTCTTTCCTGGTGTGCATGCAAGCTAATTGATTTTAGCAGAATCGACATGAAACCTGAGACGCTGAGAATTTATGTGAAGATCTCCCGGGAGAAGACGATCACGACCATTTCATTTTCGATGAGGTATGAGGCCATCTTCTGACCGAAAGAGATTTGTCATTTGAAAACTTTACCAAAGTCCTCCGCCAATTTTGGGTCTAAACACATGAAATTTTAGATGTATTTTACTTGGAGATGAATTAAACTTTTAAATTTGATTTGACCCCAAAACAATAAATGATAAGAGGTAAAAATGTAGGTCAAAGTTTTAAAAAGTTTGGACATCTCTGGTCGCTACCAAATAACTTAGGCAATTTTTTGTTTAAATATTTGAAATTTTACATAAAGTGCATTCAAACATAGGGCAAGCTTTTTATTCGGTTTTTGGTCGAAGGGTTGCCTGGCAAAAGGGTCAAAGTTCAAAAGATTTTACATTTTGCGTTCTCTAGCAAACTATTCAGCCAAGTTTGGATCTAAACATTTGAAATTTTACATGAAATGTATTCGGACATGTAGCAAGAGTTTTTTATCAATTTTGGGGCAACAATTTAGCTTCCAAGAGGTCAAAGTTGAAAGAGTTGGCCTTTACAGACTATACCAAACTCGTCCGCCAATTTTCGGTCCAAATACTTGAAATTTGAGATATAGGTTACCTGGAAATGAGTCAAATTTTTAAGTATATATATATATATATATATATATATATATATATATATATATATATATATATGTGCATAAAAAGTTACGAACAGTACATAGGGCCTGAGTAAAGCCGGGCTGAACTGCTAGTGCTATATTAAATTGAATTGAGAAAAACGGGCAGACAAGGCCTCTTATAATTATGAATAGTCGCATCTAAGAATGTATAAAAGACAGAAAGAAAAAATATTGGTAAATTAACTTTGATTTTTGAAGTGAAATTGTTGTGACGCGAAGGCGCAAAATAGTGCCACAATGACAAACAGATATTTTTGGTGTCAGCTGAAAATGACCATATTTTCGTGTGCGCTATTTCCTTTTTTTTTTACGTTTCCCTAATTTTAGGTTGTTTATACGTTTTTAGGTGACACGGACAAGAACTGCACCCGAGACACACGTAAGAGATTAATCGAATGCAAAAAAGTAAGAAAGAATTCGAATTACTTTAGTTGTTATCATATTTTATTACATTTTATCCTTTAGATAATTGGAGTTAGCAGATGAAAAAATCCTGGATGGCCTTAAGTGTTTTCAATTCAAATCAAGAAAATATTTCCTTGTAAATGTAACATGTGTTACAGCTTCTTGCTTTTCTGTATGAACAGTACATAGGGCCCGAGCAAAGCCGGGCTGAACTGCTAGTGCTATCTAAAACTGAAAATCTGAACAAGGCCTCTCATAATTATGAACGGTCGTATCTAAGAATATATAAAAAGGCAGTATATATATATATATATATATATATATATATATATATATATATATATATATATATATATAAATTCATATGCACAATAATGTCTCTATCACCCACCTTTAGTGGTAAGTGACATTTACTAATAAGTGACATATGAGATGACGTTCAATAGATGTATGAAAACTAAAGCCGCTTTCAGGACTGCCAGCAACCATTGTAAGAAAGTAATAAAGAATGCAAGAGAGTTGTATTCTCAATCTGTTAAGTCCAAAGTAGCTAAGCAGCGGCTTGGTTCCCACCAGTTTTGGCAAATAGCAAATAGAATCCTGAACAGAAGCGTGTGCTCCATCCCAACTATTATCAATGGACCTGAGGTAATCTCGTCAGCATCAGACAAAGCCAAACTCTTTGTCAAGAACTTTGCAGCTAATTCTACCCTTTGCGATCAAGGCCGCCAACCCCCAATATTTCCTCCTGTATCAGAAAACACGCTATGTGATATACGTGTATCTGTACGTGATGTTGCCAAGCTAATCAAAAACCTTGATTCCAGTAAAGCAACTGGCCCTGACAGTATTCCAATTATAGTACTCAAAAAACTTCAACCTGAACTAGCGCCCATACTTACAAAACTGTTTAAACGTTGTCTTAAGGAGAATAGTTTCCCATCTCCCTGGAAAATTTCATCAGTATGTCCTGTATTTAAGAATTCAGGTGATCGCTCATCCCCCTCTCAGTACAGGCCAATAAGTCTCCTGTGCGTCATGAGTACGTTGCTGGAATCTGTGTTAAATACAGAAGTAATCAACCATCTCAACAAAAATAACCTTCTTAGTGACACTCAATATGGTTTCCGTTCTGCTAGATCTACAGCAGATGTGCTTACAGTTATATCTCATAGGATTAGCTAATCTCTCGACGGAGGCAACCTTTCTAGGGCAATTGCTCTTGACATATCTAAGGCCTTTGATAGGGTATGGCATAAAGGTTTACTTCATAAGATTCTAGCTATGGTATTGCTGGAAATGTCTTCTCAATTATTAAATCATTTCTTTCTGATAGGTTCATAAGAGTAGTAATTGAGGGGCAAAAATCAGAAGCTCACAGTATTAATGCCGGTGTCCCTCATCGGTCCATCCTAGGCCCAACTCTTTTCCTGATCTACATTAATGATCTTCCAAATCACATCCTTACATCATTTGTAGACATCTATGCTGACGACACTACCATTTATGGTAGCACATCTAAGACAGTAAACGACCAAGTTCTCTCCAATTCTCTCTCCTCTGATCTTGAGCACGTAGTACAATGGGGTAAGGAGTGGCTGGTTACTTTTAATGCATCTAAAACCAAGCTTCTCTCTTTAAATCATCAACATTCTGATTCCATCTGGCATCAATTGAAATGAATGGCTCTCGTCTTCAGGAGGCCTCAAGTTTTGACAAGCTTCTTGGCTTGACCATTACTCCTGATCTTAAATGGAACACGTACATCAAATCTGTTGCCAAGGCCGCTGGAAAAATGGTGGGATCTTTCTATCGATCCGGTAAATATCTCACTGCTGATGCTATTCTCTATCTATATAAGAGCCAGGTACGTCCAAGGATGGAATACTGTTGCCACATCTGGGCAGGAGCTGCTAGAAAGGACTTGGCCTGCCTTGATAGAGTTCAAAATAGACTTCGTAGCCTCGTAGGAGATGTCCTTTTCTCTTCCTTGCAACCTCTATCTCACAGAAGAGATGTTGCGAGTTTGTCTCTGATGTATCGTTATTTTCATGGAAAGTGTTCGACTGAGCTTCAATCTATGGTCCCCCCTCGCCAAACTTTCACAAGAAACACTCGTCTAGCTGTAAACACTATCAATAATTCCCCCCGCTCTTTATCTGTGCCTAAACCTATACGTAGATTCCATGAACAAAGCTTCTTTCTTAGAACTGCACGCCTGTGGAATTGTCTTCCGTTTTCCTGCTTTCCGGCTGACTACAATATGGTTGTCTTCAAGTCTAACGTAAATAAGTTCTTGATGAGCCGTTCCATATAAGTTATCAAATTTACCAAATTTTCATTACTAATGATTACTATATTGTCCAATTTCTACTGTACACTCTTTAACCCTTATCCTTGAGTTGCCTCTTGGCCTTGATAATGTGGTGATGCCTATGTAAAAAAAAAACAAAAAAAACTGAGGTTCTTCTTCGTTCCAACCTCTCCCTATTTTAGCCATGAATATTCCTTCGAATTAGATCATTGTCTACTGGGAAATAGGTCGACTATCCTCAGCCAACATTCGCAGCGACTTTACCAAGACCTCATATGTCTCTCTCTCTCTCTCTCTCTCTCTCTCTCTCTCCCTATCTCTCTCTCTCAATACAGCAGCCATACTTGTATCCAGGTTCTGCCACCATATATCGCAAGGTCAGCTCTTTAGCCATATTGATGATGCATGTTTTGGAATTTTTCCAAATTGTTGAAGATGACAAGTACTTGTGGGAGGATCACTTTTCATGAGTAAATAAAGTCATTTAATAAGACTTCATATTGCAGATGAGAGAAATAGAAGTTCAGATTTTGCTGTGGCGATTTACTTTTTATTTTTTACAGAAGCTTCAGATGATTTTTCTTCACTGGTAATCTTATTATTTATGTTTTTATTTTCCTTGTGAGTTTTATTAATTTTCTACTATCAGAAACCGAGCTATCTACTCCTGTGCCGCATCATACGAAAAGAATAGCTAATAATGAACTTATGGAATCGACGTCATGCTATCGCGAAATAATAGCCAGAAAAAAAAGGAGCTTAAATGCCAGAAAGTAAAAAGCAGGAGGAAGAAAATAAACAAATTAAGATGCGTCAGTAAAAATAAAGTCATTTTTATTTAGGATATGTAATTTCAAATTTAATAGTTACAAACCTTTTTTTCATACTTAAACATTAAATTCCTTGTAAAAAAAATGAAGTAAAAAAATGGAAGAAACTGAGATATGTATATGCAAGTAATGTGTCTTTTCTAAACAGTTCATTTCTTGTAAGTAAACAAAAAATTCTCAATCTGAGCTCAAAATAAAAACCGACAGTGAGTCAAGTACGATAATTATTAAGCCATCTTAAAATTATCTTTAAAAAGTATTTTGAAACCTACTTATTTTTAACAGAAAGAAGCTGTCATGTGAACGATTCGAGTATGCGCAGTCGTGAAACATCTTGACGAACAGATAAAAATCCAATGACCCCCAAGTTTGACCCCTTAGCAGCCCTTTTCTTTTCAGATGAAAACACATTAAAAAGTATTTCACATATATGAATACACTATACAGGATTCCCGGCCTAAAATACACCAAATATTGATGTTATTGGTTTCTTACTTTCCATTTGAAAATTTAACAATCTATACCTTTACACACATTGATATTTTCAGTCGCAAAGCAGACAAAAAATAGAAAAGAACTTCAACCCATTTTTTTTTTCTGTTGTATAACGATATTTATTTTCATCATTCTCTTGTTACCGCTGTGACGTCCTTCACGTGATCGTCTACTCGGGAGTAATTCATACTTATAACGTGATCTTGAACTTATTTCTCTTCAGGGTTCCACGTCTTGTCCTCGTGATCGTCCCACTTATCTTTTTTATAGTCTTTTTTTCTTTACCGGTGACATCATTTCGCATGCATTTGCATATGGCCGTCCGCGCTATCTAACACAGAACTCAATCATGTTGTTCAAATCCAAAAGCAAAAACAACAATCTTCGTCTACAAAACAACTAAACCAAACACGATAAATAAATATTTGAAGATAAAAAGAACATGAAGTATACAACTGTTTTACCAAACATGATTGGATTCGGCATTTAATGTCCAGAAAAGGTTTGATATGTGATGACACGAAACGACCAAAATCATTAAATATATTTGAAAAAACTTGTAGCATTAATAACCTTTACCAATGATCGGATTCGATATTAAATAACCTTAAAAAGTTTAATATGCCGTAAAATAAAACGTCCAAACCAAATCTATTTCTCAATATACACTATCTTAACTGTTATTTATCTATAATACACTGCTGGCTACCTTTCAACACGCGAAGACCTATAGTACTCATAGTTTTTCACGGTGGAACAATAAAATTGTCGCCATAGAAAATACGACATTCCATTTCTGTTTAATGAAAACTTGTTGTTGTTGTTGTTGTTGTTGTTGTTGTTGCTGCTGCTGCTGCTGCTGCAGACTATCTACTAGTTGGCGAGTTGTGTACAAATCCCAAAATCGGAAAGTCACACAATGTTCAAGGAGTCAGATCGGAGATGCGCGTCTGTACAACTTATGCTCTTTACTGATCCAAGTTATGACAAAAAGAACATTGCCAGCTCTCTCAAAATGCATTGCTGGATCGCCATGAATACAAAGGGCGTGCCCAGGGTGATTAAAGCAAAGTTTCCGGGCACGATTATGGTGTTGCGGTTGCTACGTTGAACAATGACTTATACGTGAGATAATGGAACGAACAGAACTTTAAAAATAAATTATATCTTTTATAAAGGCTTACAAAACATATTTGTAGGTTCTTTTAATTAAGTCATTTCATCTTCCAGCTACTAAACTCAATAGTCTCTTGTCCTCGAAGTCAAGACAATTCATTATAATTCAAGGAAGCAGGCACTCGCCCAGTCAAAACAACTACACCCTTGAAAGGTTGCAAGAATCTAATCACAACGTGAAATCAGACTCATAGATGAGGGTCTGCTCCGCACGAATAAGATATTTTCTGGCACTTCTATGGGGCAAGGATCGTTCCGGATAGAGTCACGGCGGTACTTCAGACAACGATTCCGCACAGACAAATCACTGGACCAGGTCAGTGCTACAATGATGTCCGATGTACTTAAGGGTAAAGGTAAAACTGCATTATTTTATTTAATTGCTAGCAAATGTGCCCGGCGTTACCTGGTATTAAACGTAACGGTAAAAATTTCTTTTAAAAATGAAGTAAAAAAAAACGGGAAGAAATTGAGACACGTGGGTGTTTGAGTATTGTTTTTTTTTTTTTCTAAACAGTTCACATTTTGTAAGTAAAAAAAAATACTCAAGCTGAAATCGAAACCAAAACCTAAAGACTTTTAAAAGGTGTTGGCAAACTACTTACTCTTAACATAAGTAATCTGTAATATGAACTATTCTCGCATGCGCTTTCGTGAAACAGCAAACATAAATATCAGATGACTCCCATAGATCAATTATTCAATTTTCATCCATTAGCAGCTTTTTTTTCGGATAAAAATGGACTAAAACCATTTCCACACATCTAAATATATTCTATATCAGATTTTAAACTTGTACATGATAAATTCGTTGAGTATATAGGTTGATAAGTGCCCTTACACACACACACACACAGACATTCGCACTTTTATAGCTATATAGATAGATTTACAAAATAGATTTATTATGCTAAAAAAAAACAAAAGCAAAATTTATGTTAAAAATTTTAGAAAATTAAAATTGATTAAAAAGTAAAAATAGTACAAAAATATTTTAGAATTTATATGTTCTCAATCTAAAGCTGGATAAATCACAGTTTGTTTCCCTTCGGTGTTATGGGCCGTGCTATTTTAGAGAGGACTTGAATGTTCAATTCAATTTTTACGATATCCTTTGTTTATTAAATTGCAAAGTGTAAGAACAGAAGAGTTTATGCTAAAACATGGTTTCTAAACAGTAATCTTGTGAATGGAGCATTGTCTGTAGACTGCAGAAGTATCATATGTTCATTTATATATTTTAATCACATATAATAAGATATACTAAAATATTGTTGAGTTTTGCTATTGTGTTATATTGCTATTGTATTATATTGCTATTGTGTTATATTGCTATTGTGTTATATTGCTATTGTATTATATTGCTATTGTATTATATTGCTATTGTATTATATTGCTATTGTGTTATATTGCTATTGTATTATATTGCTATTGTATTATATTGCTATTGTGTTATATTGCTCTTGTGTTATATTGCTATTGTGTTATATTGCTATTGTATTATATTGCTATTGTATTATATTGCTATTGTATTATATTGCTATTGTGTTATATTGCTATTGTATTGTATTGCTATTGTATTATATTGCTATTGTATTATATTGCTATTGTATTATATTGCTATTGTATTATATTGCTATTGTGTTATATTGCTATTGTGTTATATTGCTATTGTGTTATATTGCTATTGTATTATATTGCTATTGTATTATATTGCTATTGTGTTATATTGCTATTGTGTTATATTGCTATTGTATTATATTGCTATTGTATTATATTGCTATTGTATAATATTGCTATTGTGTTATATTGCTATTGTGTTATATTGCTATTGTATTATATTGCTATTTTATTATATTGCTATTGTATTATATTGCTATTGTATTATATTGCTATTGTGTTATATTGCTATTGTATTATATTGCTATTGTGTTATATTGTTATTGTGTTATATTGCTATTGTGTTATATTGCTATTGTGTTATATTGCTATTGTGTTATATTGCTAGTGTGTTATATTGCTATTGTGTTATATTGCTATTGTATTATATTGCTATTGTATTATATTGCTATTGTATTATATTGCTATTGTGTTATATTGCTATTGTATTATATTGGTATTGTATTATATTGCTATTGTGTTATATTGCTATTGTGTTATATTGCTCTTGTATTATATTGCTATTGTATTATATTGCTATTGTGTTATATTGCTATTGTATTATATTGCTATTGTATTATATTGCTATTGTATTATATTTCTATTGTGTTATATTGCTATTGTATTATATTGCTATTGTATTATATTGCTATTGTGTTATATTGCTATTGTGTTATATTGCTATTGTATTATATTGCTATTGTATTATATTGCTATTGTATTATATTGCTATTGTGTTATATTGCTATTGTATTATATTGCTATTGTATTATATTGCTATTGTGTTATATTGCTATTGTATTATATTGCTATTGTATTATATTGCTATTGTGTTATATTGCTATTGTATTATATTGCTATTTTGTTATATTGCTATTGTGTTATATTGCTATTGTGTTATATTGCTATTGTATTATATTGCTATTGTATTATATTGCTATTGTATTATATTGCTATTGTGTTATATTGCTATTGTATTATATTGTTATTGTGTTATATTGCTATTGTATTATATTGCTATTGTGTTATATGGCTATTGTGTTATATTGCTATTGTATTATATTGCTATTGTGTTATATTGCTATTGTGTTATATTGCTATTGTATTATATTGCTGTTGTGTTATATTGCTATTGTATTATATTGCTATTGTATTATATTGCTATCGTATTATATTGTTATTGTGTTATATTGCTATTGTATTATATTGCTATTGTGTTATATTGCTATTGTGTTATATTGCTATTGTGTTATATTGCTATTGTATTATATTGCTATTGTATTATATTGCTATTGTATTATATCGCTATTGTATTATATTGCTATTGTGTTATATTGCTATTGTAGTATATTGCTATTGTGTTATATTGCTATTGTGTTATATTGCTATCGTGTTATATTGCTATTGTGTTATATTGCTATTGTATTATAT
>NC_136509.1:45579898-45689898 GCF_053919585.1 Euprymna scolopes
GCGATTGTATTTTGTTTTACATTATGCTGAAACATTCCGTTTTAAGAATGTTTCAACGCACCACACAAAATATTAAACACAACTCGCACCCTTAATGGGGTAAAAAGACAGCGACTGGTCTTCAACTGGCACCCTAGTCAAGTATATCCCATACTAGACTATGGCAATATTAAACGATTACTATTTTTAATGTTTTGAGTGCAAAAAATGTAAACTTCGTTACTTCCATGGTAAGTGCTCGTCTGAGCTCCAATCTCTGGTCCCCCTCGCCAATTTTTCACAAAAAACACCCGTCTAGCTGAAACCACTGTCAAAAATTTCCCCCACTCTTTATCTGTGCCAAAACCAAAACGTAGATTCCATGAACAAAGTTTCTTTCTTAGAAGTGCACGCCTGTGGAATTCTGTTCCATCTGCTTGTTTCCCACCTGACTACAACCTGGATGTTTTCAATCCCAACGTAAACAAATTCCGGATGAACCGCCCCCTTAAATAAGACCCTTCACCAGATCTCAACACTAACGTACTGTACACGCAATAAACCTTATCCTCGAGTGGCTTCCGGGTCTTGATAAGTGGTGACCACCTTGTAAAAAAAAATATAAGCACAGTGACATAGATTAGATTACTAACCAAGACACTCTTTTTCCATCAACTAAAAACAGAGGAAATGGAAAGCAATGAATAAGGCTTGTCAGAAAACGTGTGGACGAAAAAATTCAAACGCTGAATACTCCACTTAGAACGCAATTATTCTACATCTAAGCCACACATCGCTTGTTGCATTATCAGACTTGTTCATCTAAGCTGTTACTTTCTTTTGCGAAAAAGAAAAGCGCACACTTAACACAAACATACATATAAAAGCAAATAGATTGTTGTAACATCACAGAACTAGTATTTCTTGTGCTTAAATGTAGTGTGTTGGAAATGTGTCTCTAGACTTAAGTTTTAACGCCATCTTCAGTAACAGAATCGGCGACAAGCCCTGGACATATCGCATCCTTAGCAAGGGACTGTAAGCGATTGAAATGCGCTGTTCTTCTCGACAACTTTATATTCCAGCCAATCACTTGTAAGTAACTGTCTTGCCATAACGGAAACTGACGCGCTTCTACGAGTGTCACTTTATGGCCATCATTATAGAGAATACCCTGAACCTGCTCTCAGTGTGTTAAGCTAGCAGATCAAACAGTAGAAGATTTTAAGGTTCGAAATATAGGCTTTCAAAATTTTGTGGTTGAAAACAATTTCTTCATGGCTTTTTACTTGAGAATTTGTTACGGCATTTAGTAACATTCATTTTTTATATATTTGAACCGTTTGTGTCCATCTGTCGTAGCTCAGACGATGATGACGCTAGAGAGATCAAATTGTCAAATATTGAATTATGTATTTATTGACCACATTTTATGGCATTGTTTTTTAAATAATAAACCTGTGTATTTGTTTTTTTAATATAATTTTCTGTTTTAAATGATCAAAAAATGTATATGCACAGGATATTTTCGAACCAAATAAAAGATGTAAATTATGTTAAAACACACAAGACGTATCCAGATAGGTAGCAGAGTAACGTACCTTGCTTTTAGTAACATTCATTTTTTTATGCATTTGAATTATTGACTTGTTTGTTTGTTAGTTTCTTTACTAAATCCCCGAAAATGGTTTTGTAATTAGACTATCTACTTCTGGCTGTTTCTTGGGACTCGTAACCAGATTAATATGTCAGCAAGTTATATGACTATAGTTCTTAGACCATTTTAATACTACAGAAGGCTGTAGTAGGATTTATTAAATCTTCAAATCTGGTTTTAATGAAATGAAAATTATATGTTTAAAACACAAATACTAAGAGTTTTCCAAAATTTGAGCTTCTTGCAACTATATTAAAATGCGGAACACGAATAGGGTTCACGTAATAAAGTAGCATTACATTGCAAAATTAAACATCCATAGCTCAAAATCGCTTTATCGTTAACCGTTTGCGTCCATCTGTCGTAGCTCGGACAGTGATGACGCTATAGAGATCAACCATGTTAGAATGCGGGACATGAATGGACATGAATGACGACAACGTAATAAAGTAGCAAGGTGTTAAAGTATACAATTCTAGTGAAAACGTATACAATTCTTGCCCTATTTCAATCCCAAGCAACCTCGGATCTGTTTTTATCTGTTTTCTTATTAAATACTCTACTCTGAAGTCAAGAGGTGACACAATAGATTAGATCATTTTCACTAGTTTTATTCTGTATCAAATGAGGAAATCGAAGAATTTGAACTCGGCTTGTCTATTTCATATTTGTCGATATTAAACATCAAATCCTCCACGATAAATAATTCTGTACGAATGAACGTGAAAAAAAAAACATGGATAACATATTAATTGCTATTAAAGTTAATCATATCACTTACATTGCATTTCTTTTGAAGTCACTTAGATGAGTATTTTTTCCTTTGGTTAACCGTTTTTCATGCAAGGAATTCATAATGATAATGCACATTAATTACTTTTCTTTCTATTAAGCAAAAATATAAAGGGATCAGTAAAAATGAAAATCTCCAACATTAATTAAGGAAAGAATCTTCAAAACTTTTCAATTTTTATATTAGTAGCAATACAAGCAATTAATTTATGAGAACCGTAGTTTTTTTTAATTTAATTAAGAAGGTTCTAATGATGTATATTGAACTAGAAGTATATCTGTCTCAGGACGGGTGTAGTTAATAAAAACAATTTGCACCATTTTATGCCTCCTATTTAAGAGTAAATTTTGCATATAGTATTATGTATATGCATTATTATTGTTTTCGATCTAATTTTGATCCAGATCAAATATTTATGATTTTAACTCAAGAATACGTCTAAAATTTAAATCTTAAAGGAGCATGAGAAGACATTTAGATGTTTGTGTATATTACTGATATTTCAAGCTATCGAATTTCAGGTGAAAACATTATTCTGTACTTACCTGTCATGTCGAAGTTAGTATAAATTTTAAAAATAAGGAAAAATGATCGAGTGGAAGAATACTTACAAGAAAAAATAGCATTTATTGAATTATCGAGTTTTATTGCATGTTTATTGTAGAGAGTATTTGCAACTTATTCTGTATAACAAACTAACTTATTTCCTTGGATGTAAATTAACTCTAATTAATGGTCCGCTATTTTTAAACACAAAATGTCATAACCTATTTGTGAATATTTTTTGTTAAAATATATCAAATGCATCTACTATTTAATTTTTCGTTTTTTTTTTATTTATATATATTTAGCCATTTTACAAAATAAATGTGTCGGTTTAAAGCATCACAGATCTACACAAGTATAAGAATTTAACTTCTGTATTTTTTTTTATTAATTGGAGTCTAACGACTGTGCATCAAGTTTAATGCATATCTGTGAATAACAGGATTCACTAATAAAAGTTTTTTTTTATCTTGGCAGGTAATAAACCTTCTAAAATACGAAGAAAATTGCAGAAGAGGTTTCAGTTGATAGCAAGTACTTATTGTTAATATTTACGACAATCGGAAATATCTTTAATGTATACCCCTTTTTCTTTGCTTCCATTATGTAAAAATAAATTAAACTAAATATATGCTACAGTAATACGCTAATGCATAGCAGGTGTGTTCTAAAACTGAGCCCAATAGCTGATGTAAAAAGAGCAAATGGTATATGTATTTTCACGAAGAGATTCTACCTCTCTTTATATCCGTTGCCTAAAAGTGAATTAAACTAAATATAGCCTACATTAACGACGCTTACACATATACGGCATAATCAAGTTGACACATCGGTTCCCGTCAGATCACTGAAGTTAAGCAACGTTGAGCCTGTTCATTACAAAAATGAGTGGCTAATTTGGGAAGTCCAGGTGCTGTATGTAGGAGGACGTTGACACCGCCCTGCAAAAAGTTGCAAAAACCTAACGTCGTCATCTCCCCTAACGGGGAATTATATGCGACTGGGGATCGCTTGTGAATTTCATACTCCCATTAAACTTCCTCCTTCGGAGGAAGCCGGTTAAACCCTGAATAGGGTTGCTGCTGACTGCACACACACACACACACAACCACACACACACACAACCACACACACACACACACACACACATGCGCGCACACACACACACATTTACGCATAGCATCAGTATTCTAAAAATTGATAATAATCAGTCAAATAACATAGAAGCGAATTCTATATATTAGAAATATATAAACACATACGTAACTTTAAATAAACCGAGATGAACGATGTTTTCACATTGTAGAAAAATTAAGATTACTGAACTCGGAAAAACAACGCGAAATGGGCATCGGTAAATAATGCGCTGTTATTGCTCAGACAAATTCAAACTTCCTATGATATTATTTAAATATCGTTCAATATCAGTCATCTCTATTTATCTAGTATCGATTGACTTAAGAAGACAATTTATTTTAATATCCTAAATTAAAAGTAGCCACAAAGAAACCGTCCGCATTTTCAGCGCCATGTGAATAGGCCCGTCACTTCTGACCAGAGTTTTAAGCAAATTTGATTAATGATATCAAAATAGTTTTAATTGTATCAGTCTGATAAATGCTATTTTATCAGGATAATAAATGAAATAATGGTTTCCTTTATGATATCAAATGTTTGACAATTCGTTACTAAAAAAAAAATGCCTATTTACTGTGTCTAGACATTGTGTTTTTATTCACTAGGTCAAGACACTGACGTTAGAATGTGATATTGAGAATGAAAGTAATGAGAAGAAAATTAGCATAACCAATCGCGTTGCCTTGTCATGTAGTATAGCGTGTATAATGTCATAAACACGTGTTTTATTGAAACCCCTGTGGTTGCGTCGTATTGACTTCGATCAATTACTACGAATATACTGGACATTTATTTTAAGTAAATGTGATGTATACTGAGATATGATTCACGCATATATATATATATATATATATATATATATATATATATATATATATATGCATATATTCAGCTACTGGGCCGTTTTTGTTGGCCGTCTGTAGCTTCCTCAGACTTCTTTAAAAAATCTGAGGAAGCTACAGACGGCCAAAAAAAAAACGGCCGAGTAGCTGAAACAATAATGTAACTTAACAGAAAAATAAGGTAATAAAAAAATTAAACGCATATTTGCTCTACAACAGTATTGAGCACTTTCTTCAGTTTTTACTAATTACCATTTCCACTATATATATATATATATATATATATATATATATATATATATATATATATATAAGGTATAAAAATTTAATATCTTACTTTGTAAAATGTATAAATGTGCACTTTGAAGATAAATAAATTTCAAATTGAATCTTGTACCTTTATTTTTAAAGCCTATAGTAAAAACATGTTGTTTAATAATTTTCATGCCTTGGATGAAACGCTTTTTTAACTTGTATCGCATTTTTTTAAGATTATATTTTATTTAATTTATTAATTTGGATTTTAAAAAAATGAATGTGTATTTATAAAAACTCTCCTACTCTCTATTTCAGTTTGTATTTCTCCTCACACCACAACTCATTTTTGCAACCCCATCTTTGTATTATTACAGGTCTGAATATTCTCTCTGTTTCAGTTTGTATTTCTCCTCACACCACAACTTTTTTCTGCAACTCCTTCTTTGTCGTACATGTCTGAATAATGAGAAAATCTGAATTTTTTTAAAAAAACTTTAAAATAACTTTTTTAGACTAATTTTTTTAAAACTTCATTCAGAATAGAGCATCTTTACCATTTAATAAGGAACATATTTCATATAGGTTTCATTAAAAATATTCAGTAGATAACGAGAAAAATAGAGATGAACATTTCAAAAGGACTGTATAACTGGTTACGCTCAATAGTATTCCCCGCCAGCGAGAGTCTTTATTGTTATTCTATTATTATTATTATTTAAAACATTTCGTGTCCTGTTCTTTCGCGCGAGGACTAATATATATATATATATATATATATATATATATATATATATATATATATATATATATATATATATATATATATATATATAGTTGGATAATTTTTAAATTATATTATTGGCCACTTGTTATTGAGCACTATTGTATAAATACTGGAGTTTCATTGGATTCAAATATGTTAAAAGATGGATAGAAATTGAAAATAGTGTAAAGGAAACATATTATAAGGTATTTAGAGCTTCTCTTCCAATTTTCGGATTTTAATCATGTCAAAACGCATTTTATTTCCTTTTGATAGATTGATTGTTGCTATTCCTTCTAATGAGTTAAGGACAAAATAGATTCACTGATTGATATAATAATTAAGTAACTGATTTTATGCTAGAAAACAGATACTGTAAAGAACTGCAAATGTCACCTGAACTAAAGGAATAAATTATACGATGGTCAACATTATGAACTTTGGAATATAGAATTTTGTCATTCATTCATTAGATAGATAGATAGATTAATGTATATATATGTATATATAATGTGTGTGTATATATATATATATGTGTGTGTGTGTGCGTGTGTGTGTGTGTGTGTGCGTGTGTGTGTGTGTGCGTAATCAAATAAACGTTACATGCAGTCTGTGCGAATCCACGATCGATTCGACGTTAACACTGTAAAGTTCCCTCGGGATGTGTTACATCCGAAACGCCGTTGATACGTTTAATGTTTATATAATTTCATTTGTAAAAGCTTAAGGTTCGTTTGTTGTTATTAAAAAGCAAATATATTTTATGAGATTATACTGCATAAACAAACGCAGCTGAAAAATTTTGTGTTTTGTATTTCAAATGATTCAAGCCAATCGAAAAGTATGTCCCTTGCAATCACTTTCGGAAACAACGGGATTTGATCGTAACTATTCGCCAATAGATGATCATCCCTTATATCGTATGTCCACGTGATATTTAGTGAAAAGGAAAATATCCCTTGACGCCCTGAATCAATCGAAGCGTGCTCAACGTATCAAGTACGATTCGAATTTCTTCATTCTGCCGGAAATTGTACGACCTCACTTCCGTTCTTGATCCCCTTGCATAGAAAGGGATCGCTTTTGTTTTTTCTATGCGTTGTCTTCCGTACAAGATCTCGGCCTGTAATAATAACGCGTGCTTTTTTAGCGGAAACCCTTCCTACAACATAGTTATGTGAAACTCGAATGCTTAGCATTCCATCGATCTATTTCCGGTCGAATGTTCGACTATCAGACATATACTCGTGGGGGGGAATTAAGAAACATTAAAAGAATTAACAATGAAAGCCCTACAATTAAATTATTTACATTTTATTTAAAGAAGTTATAGAATTTTAAGGTTTATGCGACAATAAATCGATTCAAGAATATTTCGGTTGATACGAAATAATCAAACCGATTTTTCACTCGTAGATTTGTTAGTATGAACAGTTAAGCTTTTTTGCATTTTCTCCCACAAGGTATTTTAAGTAGTGTTCATTTGACATGAGTAGTGTGTATTTTGTTACAATTGCTACACGTCGTTCTATGTTTCCGTAGTGATAAGTTTTGGATACTAAACCGCATGAAAAAAACACATCAACATATCTATGTTGATGTGTTTTTTTGTTTTTATTTTCATGCGAGCATCGGCACATACCATCACAGTGAACATTTATACCGAAATCATTTTTATATTTAGTGGATATATCCGATATATTTTCATTGGTTGAACACCACCTACTCAATTCTATTTCATTTTATTTGAATTCGGAGATGATTGTTTTCAAAAAAGTATGTACAACCAAATATTGTACCTTTGCTTAGTGTTCGTTTACTTTGAGGGAAAATCCAGACGACCACCAAGAAAACTACTAACCTCTCGCCATTAGATCGGAGCAAACGGATGTTAAACGCACACCGCAAAAAATACTGATTTGAAAAGATATATATGGACTCGATCAAGGATGAGACCAATGAGATAGAATGCACGGACTGCAGTGATGAAATGGATTCTAGAGTTCACGAAAATATAGACTCTTTCTGTTTTCGGGGAATCTTTATCGGAATAAATATGTTTGCAGGGTTTTTACACCAGGCTTTATTGTGATCTGTGTGCTCTTAATATTTAATCAAGCATATTTGAACGAATGACGAGATGTCGTTTTTGTTTTATTTGATATATATAGTAGGTATCTATCGATTTCTGTCCGTTTGTCAGTCTCTCTTAAGTGTTCTTCAGTTGCTGCACTTAAATTTCTTGTTCTCGCTTAGTGGAGGAGAACTCCTTCACGACTGAGACAATTTTTATTTTTGTTCATTTCTCCACGTTAAAAAACGACGCTGGTGTCTGAATCAGTCCTGTGGGGAGGGAAAGTAAATAGGTATAAGATACTATGTAGTAATTGAAAATCTTCTTTAAGTAGGAACAGACTGATTTATGTTTTTTTTTAAACTCTGACATGGATATTAAAAACCTACTTTTTCTATTTAAAAATTGTTGAAACGAACTTTTAATATACCCAATCATAGATATGCGAGCGATTAAATGAAGGTAAATGACTGGCATTTTCTTTTGAAAAAGAAGCGCTAATTAATTACTTATTCATTTTTTATGGATTCTTATTAGATAATTGGTTTCTATTTCACTATTACGTTGAATATTATTTCTGTAAAGTTTCTACATTCTGCCTAATTGCGAAGAATTTAAGATGAAAAACTTAAGCATACATATATATATATATATATATATATATATATATATATACTAGCAGTTTAGCCCGGCTTTGCTCGGACCCTATGTACTGTTCATAACTTGCCCTATATGCGAATACACTTTATGTAAGATATTTCAAATGTTTAGACTAAAATTTGTCGTAGAGGCCGTAGAGGTTAATTTGTCTTAAATTTGACCCCAATTTTGACCCCGTAACATTGATTATTTTGGTTTCAAATCAAAATATAAACTTTTACCCATGTCTAAGTTACCTACATCTAAAATTTCAAGTCTTTAGACCCAAAATTGGTCAACTCTTTCAAGTTTGACCTTTTGGCCACCCAAAATTTCGCCCCAAAACTGATTAAAATGGTTGATGCATGTCTGAATATTCCTTATGTATAAATTTCAAATGTTTAGACCCGAAATTGGCTGAATAGTTTGCTAGAAACAGCAAAGATTAAATGTTTTGAACTTTGGCTCTACAATCTATTTGCTCTTTGCCAAAATTTCACGAAAACACTCGTCTAACGGATACCACTATCAATAATTCCCCTTTTTTGCTAGAACTGCACGCCTGTGGAATTTTGTTCCGCTTGCCTGCTTTCTAGCTGATTAGAATATGGTTGTCTTCAAGTTGGGTCATCCTCCTAAGTAATCAAATTATACCAACTTTCCACTGCTAACTATTAATACGTTATAATCCTAATGACTCCTGCACACGAATTGACCCTTTACCATCGAGCAGATATCCGGCCCTCGACAAGTTGTGATTCCTTTGTAAAGAAAAAAATGAACATCTCAGATTCTTTTTAGATAATTCATCTGTTTTTTTTTGTTTTTTTAGTGCTTAATCCTTTCAGACTCGATGTCATCTAATACAGAAATTCCAGAAGCCCAATGAATAATCACAAATTAAATACAGCTATTAGAATAACATTAAACGCCATTGCTATTTCTCGTTATTATTTTTATGCGCTCTTTAAGGGAGTTATTTTCCTTTTCTATAAAGAAGCCAATACTAAACTTCAAGAGCAGTATCTTTTTCTATATCTGTGTTCTTTTTTATTGCTGTTACATTATTAGTTTAGGTAGAGCAGTTTTTAATCCGCCATTAAATATTCTTTACACAGAAAAAAAAAGAAAACAAATATTGCGTTGCAAAAAGTAATTGCTCAGATGTTCTGCTGCGATTCCCTAGTTGTGTCCTCTGCCATTTTTTGCCTAACAGACAACGTTTCAGGATCTCAATTCATTTGAATCAAATTTTATTCTATTTTCAATCTGAATTCAAATAAAAAATACAGAAAATAATGTGACCTTTTACATCGTTCAAATACAAAGCAAAACTTTTATTAAGCGGACGATTGAAATTTGCAATCAAGACGCCCACAATGTAGCATCAATATGTCACGTATATATTTGAATTAGCATGGTTGCCCGGTCATAAAATACGCTTTAATAGGTGTTATTTACTTTATGCAGATTTCGTATTTAATATTATAGTATGAATTATCTATCAATCATGTCATATTATACTGCCGCCCAATATATAGTCATGATTTCAAAAGTAAAAAAAAAAATTATTCATTGAGATGAGTCTTATTTTATTAATTTTATTTATTGCGGAATATTATCCTCATCTTTTCTTAGTTGTTTCACGACGTTTGGGGACAACTATTCAACGTCTGTATCAACTGCGCCTTCGAGGCCTGTGGCGCAGTTAATAAAGACGTTGAATCTCTACGGTTCCAGATGAGAATTGTCTGAAGATAGCGGTTTCAATCCTACCCAAAGCCGGTCAGAGGCTTACTTGGCCAAACCCGTGGTTAGGCAACAACAACTACGGAAGGCAGTAAATGCAGTGAATGAAGTCTCAGGAGATTCAGAGTACTTATCCGTCGTCGTTACCACCTGACGAAGGCCAGAGGAATAGTTGGCCCCAAACGTACTGAAAAAAATAAGAAAAGATGAGGATAATAGTCCGCAATAAATAAAATAATTTTAAAAACTTGATTTGAGTGTCATAATATAGAATCTAAACCGAAACAAAAATCTATTATGGGAATCGTTAAAAAATTATGGCGATCTTTAAGAAAGTAAGAAATGAAGAGAAAAAGGAAAGGACAGAAATAAGAAAACGTTAAGAAGTTGAAAGGAGGTTAAGGAAAGAACAAATAAGAAATACGGTGATACATATAATATATATATATATATATATATATATATAAGGGTATGTATATATATATATATATAATATTTACTATAATAATTATTAATATATATATATATATATATATATATATATATAATAATTTTTGATGAGCAAGATTTAATGAAGGCCGGTTGGACGGTCCACCGAGTTTTATCCTTATACTAGCGGGGAAATCTGAAGTTGCCCGGGTGTGTAAACGGTTTGTGGAAAGAAGGGGGGGGTTAATTAACGGTAGGGAGTCCTGGTGAAGATAGGTGTTAAAAAAAGTGTTAATAGCGGGGGGGGATCAAAACAACAGTGGTCAGCCAAGATAGAGAGAGGTGTTAAAAACAAAAACTAAAAAATGGAAGTAGACAGGCACCCGTGACGCGAAGGCGGAAAAGAAAGTGAAAGAAAATCTGACGTCTTACCGATGCTCCATGACGCGGCCGGAAATTGAAAGCGTTCAAATTAAGCGAAGTCAATCTTACTGATATGATGACTTGCAACAAAGGCAACTCAAAAAACCGACCCCCCCCTGAAAAAGAACTCCCCAGTTGAGGGTGAAGAAATTAATGTTTTTAGCCAAGTTATCGATATTTGACGTTCGAAGAGTCAAGCTTCAAAATGATACCGATCTCGTAAGGATCCGTCGCCTCTGTCGAAAGATTTTGCGAGACCTACAAACACACACACATACACACATATTTTGCCCTTTATATATATATATATATATATATATATATATATATATATAAAGAGAGAGAGAGAGAGAGAGAGAGAGAGAAGATAAGCTGTGTTCGAAACAGGTTTTCTATATTTAAAAGCGATACAACAATGTGGAAACGCTTCATATTAGTTTGGGTGACTGTTCTAATGATTTATATTATTCCTACAACGTTTCGGCCGATGTATCACTTGGCATCCTGCAGGTGCGTGTTGTCAAATTTGAGAATCTATACGCAATATCGAACCGAATCTTTCATTTAATATACGGAAGCAGATTGTTTGAGTTTTGTCAGAAATTAACGATTAGAAGATTTTTTAAGTAAGTTAATTGCGAGGGTCGTTCCAAAATAAAATCTCTTATCTTTAACTCACAAAGTTAAAGACCTACGACAAACGGAAGTGGAAACATTGAAACGAGCAACCTTTTATGAGCGAGAATTCATTTTTATACACCTCCGCCACTCCAAATGCACTTTTTGCCAGGAATTCAATGACGCATATCTACTTTTGACGTACATGTATGACAGAGATTGCTTTCTCAACCGTGAATATCTGAAACAGAGAGATAAAACTAACATACTATGAATCCATATGTGCAGTCATCATAACAATGTTATTTGTAATCACCTCAGATCCATTCAGGCGGAATAAAATATAGGAAGCCTGACTTGGAACGCCACTTGCATATTCTTAGCATCGCTCCTACTGAAGATTGAACCTTCAGCTTCCAGTATGTTATGAGTGCAAACTGATTATTATTAATACTTAGCACTTTATCTGTCAAGTTACGTGTTTATATATTGCGTATGTTTAAGTTCTTTTATTTTTTGTTTTCTTATAAACATTATTTTAATCTGTCTATTATATTTTCCTGTCTTATAAAGTCTATATTCACGTGCTGTCCACTATAGATGTCGTGCTACCAGATCAGGTTGTCTGATAATACTGGTTTCTCGACCTAAAACACTCCAAACTTTTATGTTATTGTTTTACTTTTTGCAAAACTCAATCATTTTCTGTAATGCCAAAAAACAAAACATTTCCCCCTCCCCCTTTTTTCCTTCTTTCTTTCTCTTTTTTTTTTCTCCGATAATGGGACCAACAGTTGACTGTGGTTAGCAATCTGTGACGCTTAAAGTCTATAACCCAGGAGAGTAGACATACCAACAGCAACACATTTTATCCCTTATCTGGGCTGAACGGGTGGTCGAAGAGCTCTGACTTGATTAATCGCCTGGTCACGTAATGTTGCGTCATATAAAACTCGCACATAACCATTCAAAACAATTAATATCCTTATAAAAAAACACTAATAATCACTTATTATTACTAATACTTATTATTAAAACTAATAAGCACTTATTATTACTAATAATTACCACATCAAGTATGGTCGCTAGTCGTCACTTACGGTCAATCGGTATTTTAAGATATAATGAGCTTAAAGCATAAAAACGTTTAGCAAAATGACCAGATTCGATATTAAATAACCTGGAAAGGGTTGATATGCCGTAAAACGAAACAAAATCAAATCTACCATAGATTTAAAGTATTTTCGATGAGTAGTACCTTTCCGAGATGGCGAATTCGTAGCATGCTCAATTGGTGATTATGCTTCCTAGTGTTCTGCAGTGCGCAAAATGAATTTCTGTAGTAAATTACCTTTCAATGCATAGGGGAAGAGTAATATCTTTCGCAAGTTTAACCTATTAATCTGCATGGGCATAAACAGAACCGAATAGAATAGAGGAATACATTTTTATTTACAAGGTAATCATTACTTATCAAGGGCGGAAGTCCACTCGAGGATACAGTTTAATGAATGTAAGGTGGTAGTGTAGTAATCGTTAATGTTATAAGCTGGGTAGAATTTGATTATACAAGGGAACGGTTCAACGAGAACGTGTTTACATTGGACTTGAAGGTAACGATATTATAGTTGGTCAGGAAGCAGGCGAGCGGAACATCATTTTATATAAAAGCATATAAGACATCAACAGATACACACTCGAGAGTCAAAACAATAAAAAGAATATGCCTTTGTCCGAGCCCTAGTGATCACACAACGAAACAATCGGTTTCAGAGCGAGGATTTGTTTCCAAGCACGTGGCGAAGCTCTTCAAAGTTTGCGTATGCATGGACGTGCACAATATCATCAGTGTTTATCTCACTTCGAAATATTTTCTGTCTGGGCTAATTTCATTTCTTAACGGGTAGATCGCTAAGAGTATATGACGTCTTTTGCAGGGTAGGTACGTACGCTAGTATTTAAATAGCGTTCCTGTGTGTCATTGTAATGGTTTAAATATGTGCCTTTTTAGTCTTGGGATTTAATGTCAGCATAATTTGAGTCTATAATGTATTTCTTATGAACTTAACTCTCTTACATTAATGCAAAATCGTTTGAATTCAATGGCGGAAAAGTTATGATCCCGCGTAGTAGGGCAGGGCTGAGAATTTTTATCACTCGAAATAATAATTAATTCGTTGATCTTTGAAATTCGTTCGTCACAAATCAATTAATATTTCATTATTTTCGTCGAATTAATTGATATAATCGTGTGACTTTGATATATCTTTTCACTTAATTAATTGGATTAAATAAAGAGAGGAGTGGACTTCTTTAATGAAGCGTTTTCATTAGGGAAATACGTAGCATATTACCCGTCAAAAATACGTTAGTATTTTTAGCTGCGTACCCACGTCTCTATAAGGTCTATAAAACTAATCCTAGATTGGCAAACGATTGCAGCACATCATATCAATGCTTGTATGTCTGAAAGCTGCATTCTTAACCAAGCTTCTTTTTGCTATTGCAAAGCAAATTATGAGATAATTTGTAGACATCTTTGCTGGCACCTTGAAGAGCATTGGTTACAAAGATCTTGCTGATTCTCTCTGTTCTTATTTTGAGCATGTAGTGCAGTAGAGAAAAACGTGGTTTGTTCGTTTTCACATCTCTAAAACAAAGTTTTCCCCTTTAACTATCAACGCTCGGATCCTGGTCTTGTCTCAACTGAAATTAATGATTCTTTTTTCTTTATGACGTGCCTTGATGATTTTTCTATGACTGATCTTACTTCAGATCTAAAATGCAGACATTATCCAATCAGTTACTAAGGTAGCTGGTAAAATGGTTATTTTAATTTATTCTTTCAAGGGGTGTCCGATTCCTGACAGAATGCTCTAATTAGAGAAAAATAAGATATGCGATATGATTAAGTATTGCTGCCATGTCTAGCATATATCCGTCAAAGATATGCTAGTATTATTAGCTACGTACTGCCAGCTAGATGTAACATAACGCCAAGTGTACTTTGCTCCCAGAATGTATCAAAATATATATCTGGTAGGCGCTTTGTCTGAAATCTTCTTCCGTTTTGTCTGTTTTTTTTTTTTTATTTATTTATTTTCTTCTCCTGATAGGAATTGGTGAAGTTTAAAAGAACAGCAAATAAGGCCATTATTTTTTCTGGAATTTTGTTCGTTTTATTATTATTATTATTATTATTATTATTATTATTATTATTATTATTGGCTCACATGGAGCTTTCACACAAGTCAACAAACGATCTGATTGGAAACTTTTTTTTACATGGTGATCACCACTTATCAAGGGCCGGAAGCCACTCAGGGATAAGGATTATTGCATGTACAGTACGTTAGTGTGGGGCTTTAATAAAAAATGTCTACGTTCATCGGGCGGTTCATCATGAATTTGTTTACATTGGACTTGAAGACATCCAGGTTGTAGTCAGGTTGGAAGCAAGCAAACGGAACAGAGTTCCACGGGCGTGCTGTTCTAAGAAAGAAGCTTTGTTCATGGAATCTACGTTTTGATTTAGGCACTCTATGGGAGAGAGGCTGCATGGAAGAGAAAAGGACATGCTCCTCCAAGCCACGAAGTCTATTTTGTACTCTGTCAAGGCAGGATAGGCTGTTTTTAGCAGCTCCTGCCCAGATATGGCAGCAGTATTCCATCCTTGGGCGTACCTGGCTTTTATATAGATATAGAATTGCATCAGTAGTGAGATATCTTCTGGAGCGGTAGAAGGATCCCACTATCTTTCCAGCGACCTTGACAACAGACTTGATGTACGTGTTTCATTTCAGATCAGGAGTAAAGGTCAAGCACAAAAGCTTGTCAAAACATGGGACTTCTCCTAGACGAGAGCCATCCATTTCAATTGATGCCAGATGGGGATCAGAGCGTTGATGATGTAAAGATAGGAGTTTGGTTGTAGATGAATTAAAGGTAACCAGCCACCTCTTCCCCCACTGAACCACGTGCTCGAGATCAGAGTAGAGAGAATCAGAGAGAACTTTGTCATTTACAGCCTTTGATGTGTTGCCGTAGATGGTCGTGTCATCAGCATAGATGTCAACGAATGATTTAAGTATGTGTTTAGGGAGATCATTGATGTAGATTAGGAAAAGAGTTGGATCAAGCATTAATACTGTGGGCCTCTGATTTCTGAGCATCAATCAGTACTCTTATGAGCCTATCGGAGAGAAATGATTTAATGATTGAGAAAATATTACCAGTGATACCGTAGCTGGAAATCTTGTGAAGTAGGCCTTTATGCCATACCTTGTCGAAGGCCTTTGATATGTCAAGAGCAATTGCCCTAGAAAGGAAGCCTTTGTCAAGAGATTCACTAATCCTATGAGATATAACCGTTAACACATCTGCGGTAGATTTTGCAGAAGGGAAACCATGTTGTGTGTCACTAAGAAGTTTATTTCTGCTGAGGTGGTTGACTATTTCTCTATTTAATATGGATTCCAGCAACTTACTGATGACACACAGGAGACTTATTGGTCTGTACTGCGAGGGAGATGACTTTTCACCTGAATTATTAAATACAGGGCATACTTATGAGGTTTTCCAAGATGTTGGAAAGCACTTCTTAAGGCAACGCTTAAACAGTTTCGTAAGTATGGGAGCAAGTTCAGGTTGAAGCTTTTTTAGCACTATAATTGAGATGCCGTCAGGGCCAGTTGCTTTACTGGAATCTAGGTTCTTGATTAGCTTGGCGACCTCGTGCACAGATATTTGTATGTTGCCTAGCGTGTTCTGTGTTATAGAAGGAAATATGGGGAGTTGATGGCCTTCGTCGCATAGGGTAGAATTAGCTGCAAAGTTCTTGGCAAATAGTTTGGCCTTGTCTGATGCTGACAAGATGCCCTCAGGTTCATTGATAATGGTTGGGATAGAACGCGCACTTCTGTCAGGATCCTATTTGTTATTTGTCAAAACTGGTGGGAACCAAGCCGCTGATCAGCTTCTTTGGATTTAACGGACTGGGCATATAGCTCTTTTGCATGTTTTATTACTCTTTTACAGTGGTTGCTGGCGTTCCTAAAAGCAGCTTTAGTCTCAGTGCATCTATTACGTTGGTAGCTATGGAAAAGGTGATTTCTGAGCGCGATGGCAGCAGTACATTCTGGGGAGAACCATGGCTGGCTGTTGGGTTTTTGTTGAAATTTTTTAGATGGTATGAATCGGTCTATGCGTACAATTAGCCATTCGGTCAGGTCTGATACTATAGAGGACACTTCCTTTTTAAACGTGGAATGCAGAGGTAGATCAGATATGAATGTACGGAAGCTATCCCAGTCAGCCATTGAGTAACGTTATACAGTACGGTGGAGGGGTACGTTTAGGGGCTTATTACATTTCATTTTTATCTTAACTGGAAGCTGAGTGACAACAAGTCTTCCCAGACGTCCAGCTCTCTCCACCTCCTTCTATAACATTTGCAAATGAATTTGCATCATCGCAACAACCGCTAACCATTGATTTCTCGCTGGTAGTGGGCATTGGTTTATACTGGAATTTGAGTGGCACTCAGCCTCCCCAAGGTCCCAGTTCTCTTTGCACTTGTCCAGGCGAGGTCTTGTTGGCGCTCGCTCCTCGGTCTTACAGTCCTTATTGACCCTTCTCGGCCTTTTGGTATCACTTTTTTATTGGGGGGACGGTGATGAAACAATGGGGGGATGCATGTTGGGGGTGTAGAACTGTAGATATGCAGTTTCAGTGTTCTTCATTCCCTGTAAGCTTATTCATTATATTGTCTTGTATTATTCTTCGCATTCAAGGGTTTTCTTTAATATTTCAGTCGTTTTCATTATCGTTAGTCGTTGTACTTTTGCAGTTATTCCTCTGATTCCAATTTCTGACATTCTTTTGTCGAAGTTTTTCGGAATTGTTCCTAGTGCTCCTACTATTATCGGTACTATTTTGATTTTCTTCATCGCCCAAATCTTTTTTAACTCTCTGGCTAGCTCTGTGTATTTGCTTAATTTCGCTTTTTCTTTCATACTCACCTTGTGGTCAGCTGGGACTGCAAAGTCTACGATTTGACAGGATTTTTTTCTTGTTAATTATTATGAAATCTGGTCTTCTTGCTTGGATGGGTTTGTCCGTCTGTATGTCCATGTCCCACAGGATTTTGTGGTTCTCGTTTTCGAGTGCTGTTGCGAGTTTATTATTATTATTATTATTATTATTATTATTATTATTATTATTATTATTCACTAATTAACAACAATACACATAAAAGTGAATAACAATTTGCCGACTCATCCTAGCGGATATGATGAGTTTCGATTAAAAACGCTCCCTCACTTTAAAGACAAAAAAAGAATCGGTCTCAATTCTGTGATACATACTTCAAATCATGACGCATCCATGTGTTTAGTCTTTTATTTTGTCTTAAGTCTTGTGACGTTTCATAAAAAGTAAGGCAGTGTCAACTGCACAGAATAGGTAAAGCGTCAGCATTATATAATCAACTCTGCAAGATCAGGAAGAACAAAAAATCACCCTTAGAGTTAAATTTAGATTTTTATAACAGCAGCTTCCTGTCCATACTGGTATATGAATGCGCAACTTGACAGCTCAAAATCAAACAAAAGAAGAAATCGGAGGCGTTTGATTACAACGAAGTCGGAAACCGCACTAACCAATCTGTAGTATCGTCGATAATCCGGAAACGATGTCTAGACTGCAGAGATATAATAAAAGATTGTTCTTAGAGATACTTGCTAACCGAGTCTACCAGTGGACTCCTGATAGAAAAAGGTAATCATAAATGAACGCAAAGTGACAATCCCGAGATTGACAACACACTTAAACTAAAGGAACGCTGCAGATCTGGTTTTAGATTAAAAAATGATGGTTTAATTTGACTGCCTCATGCAACGCAGGACGCGGTAGATTTTAAGTTAGTTATGTTCCGATGACATATCGGAAGTTTTGTTTTTACATGGTAGACACCACTTATCAAGGCCCGAAAGCACTCGGCATAAGAGTTATTGCGTGTACAGTAATCAATGGGATAATATCGTAGCAATCGTTAGTAATGGAGATTTGATAGAGTGTCTTACTTAAGGTGCGGTTTATCAGTAATTTGTTTACGTTGAACTTGAAGACATCCAAGTTGTAGTCAGGTGGGAAACAGGCAAACAGAAGAGAGTTCTACAGGCATGCACTTCTAAGAAAGAAGCTTTGTTCATGGAATCTACGTTTTGATTCAGGTTCAGATAAAGAATGGGGAAAATTATTGAGAGATGTTTCAGCTAGACGGGTGTTTTTCGTGAAAGATTGGCGAGTGGGGAACCAGAGATTGGAGCTCAGACAAGCACTTGCCATGGAAATAACGATAAAACAATGACAGGCTCGCAACGTCTCTTCTGTGGGAGAGAGGTTGCAGGGAAGAGAAAAGGGCATCCCCTACTAAGTCACGAAGTCTATTTTGTACTCTGTCAAGGCAGAATAGACGGTTTTTAGCAGATCCTGCCCAGATGTGGCAGAAGTACTCCCTCCTTGGACGTACTTGGCTTTTATATAGATAGAGAATTGCATAAGCAGTGAGATATCTTCTTGAGCGATAGAAGGATTCTACCATTTTTCCAGCGACCTGGGCAACAAACTTGATGTACGTGTCCCATTTCAGGTCAGGAGTAAAGGTCAATCCAAGAAGCTTATCAAAACATGGCGCCTCCCCTAGACGAGAGCCATCCATTTAAATTGATGCCAGATGGGGATCAGAGTTGTTCCGTGGTTTTTTCAGTTTCTTTCGCGTTCTCCGGGTAACTGTAATAATGTGGTACATTTACAAACAAATAATAAAATTGTGGTAACATTTGCCTTAGAAGTTTTGTTTATATTTTGCATCTATTTATAGTAATATACATATAGATGAGTCGCAATTTCTGTACAGACTCCTTAATGGTGGTTGACCTTGAACGAACTGCTGGTTACTTTGACGTTCTACATCGAAAAAGCAAAATTGATTTCACTTCTCTGTCGATTACAAGATAACGTCATATTCCTCTTACACTGTCAGCCTATGAAAATATGTTAGCGTGCGCTCAGTGCACAGTCTGTGATGGTCCACTCGATCTCTTTATGCGGATTCCTTGCTTGATTTCGACAATGGTGACAAAGAGAATCACGTTCTGTCGATCACGGCTGTAACTTAATTAATTCCTCTAAGGCGAAATTACAATTTAAGTTTAAAACATGTAAGACTGTTTTAGTTTAAGACGTTTAAAATGACACTTGGTGCCTTTACAAAACGAGACGAAATTAGAATTTTCATTCTGACCAAATGAAACATCTTCCGATAAGCAACAGTTCACAAGTTGACACAAAGGCCAAATCCGCTTTTTCTCTTTTTGTTCAAAGTACAGGTATATACACAAAGACATGACAGAAAAGAATAGACACTAAGATAAATATTTTCCTAAGATTAATATATGCTTATTTATATTTACAGATAAGTATGGTGTTAAATAGTTCCTCATGAAAATTGTATCTAATAATGTTGAAACGTGCAACCAGCCAACCTATAAAAATCTCTGCGAGGAGTGATCGTGAGTCAAATTAGGTGTCGTAGTTAACGCAAAATAGCAGAGAATCTTTCAATACTATCTACTACTGTTAACAGTGATCGTACTATTCACAAGAGAGGACAACGAGTGCACAAAATCTTATCCAGGTCACTATAGGTCCTCTGAAACAACCTTGCATCTTGTGAAAAGAAATATTAAAGAGAATCCTCGGTGCAAAGCCTCTGACATTGCAAGAGAAGTTGGTCTCAGTTCCAGAATAGCTGCCAGGTATCTTCATACGCTGGGCTAGTATGGTAGAGCTGCAATAAGGAAACCTCTTCTTCTTCCTGCCAATATCAAGTGCAGAACAGATTAGGCTCGTTCATGGTGGAAAGACGTATGGTCTTTTGGACCAATATCATTTTCGCTGATGAGTCACGATTTGAATTATATCTCGGTAGTAAAATGGTATGGCAATGGAAGCTCATCAGCAAGAGTTTGATATAAAATACTGCTGAAATATTGGGATTTTTCGGTTATGATATTGGATGCAATTTGGAGTGAGGGTCACTCGGACCTAATTAAATGCGAAGAAAACATTAATTCTGCTAAATATGTTTCAATAGTACACGAAGGACTCCTACAAATATTCTCAAGTGGTAAAATGAACCCTGTTACCATTCTTATTTGTGGAAGACGGAGCTGGATATGAAACCAAATGAAAAACTTTGGAGTATATTAGAACGGAACCTTCGCAAAAACATAAGTAACCCATCTTCTTAGTCTGAACTTTTAACATTATTACGTCATAGATGGCCAGTAAGTCCTCAAGATGATATTCGTCAACTGACCAATACCATGCCTTGAAGAGTCATAGCATTAAAAACAGCAAAGAGGGCTGTCAACTAAGTATTACGTATTAAATTTGTAATCATCTATCTTTGATTTTTTTGTTGTTGTTTAATAGAATAAAAGGTTTCTATGGGTGCCTAAACATTTCTGTGATATATATGTACATATATCTATATATATGTACATATATATATATATATATATATATATAATAACGTATAACAACACTAAAATACAACACAGTTATTCACCAAGTAAAAAATAAAAGTAAAAGGCCCACGAGACGACCTTGGATGATGTTTTCTCACTCCTGGAATAGTGTTGTGGTTTCAACAAAGAAGATATCAGTCATGACATTATGTTGCTTATATCATGCTAATAGATATATAATATAATAACGTATATATATATATATATATATATATATATATATAATTTGTCTTTACATGAGCAGAAATTTGTTGCTACACAGTTATGAGCATGTTTCGGTCTTTTAGTATTTAGAAACTAGAGATATCTTCAGGAAATAACGCTTATTTTCAAAAGCGGAATTCTAAATTCCGCTTTCGAAAATAAGCGTTGTTGCCTGAAGAGGTCTCTAGTTACTAAATACTAGAAGACTGAAACGTGCTCATGACTGTGTAGCAACAAATTTCTGCTTATGTAAAGACAAATTATATATATATATATTACTGCTTATATAAAGACAAATTAAATATATAACTTGCTCTAATTGTGTATTCAGCACTCCTGCATTAACCTCGTTATATTTCACTGGTTACTCTACCTTTTTAAAAATAGCAACCTCAGATTATACATACATACCTATATATATATATATATATATATGTGTGTGTGTGTGTGTGTGTGTGTATGTGTGTGTGTGTGTAATTCAAACACTACCGTGTTTGAATATATGGTTAAGTTGCAGTTTTAGTCATTTAGAACTGCTTTAAAGCTTCACGGCTTACTCATTTTTCGATAAAATACAAACAATTATTACAGTTTATAGATCACCTTCTCAGCTATATTGTGAAAACTTTTTCAATTTTTGTTCAGTAAAACAAAAGTTATGATGAACTTACTGGTGTTTAAAATCGGAAAAAATATGTAAAGAAGTGAGCGACGCTTTTTATGACTAGTTTTCATAGAAACCACGTCGCTTCAGCCACTACTGTTTCTACTAATTCGAAAAGGGAAGTAATAAGTGAAACGGAGAGACGAGCACCGTAAATTGTTTTTACATATGTGTTAATGGGAGCAAACATTTGAATTTATTGGAAGCCTGGAAAAATCATTGATTATAATGGAAAAATGCGCGCATGAAAAGTAATATGGTTAAGCTTAAAGATGGAAAAGTAAAGGGCTAGTTGTTAAAACTGGAAAAGAAAAAAACAAGATATTCTAGTAAAAATATAATAAATGTATAGCATTAAATATTGCATCATTCAGATTTTATTAATTCAATTTATAACATTATATAATCAATTCTTTATGCCGCAATATTTTTAGTTATAAATTTATTTTCTTTTTCAGTTTTAACAACTAGTCCTTTACTTTTTCCATTTTTAAACTTAACCGTATTACTTTTCATGCCGCGTTTTTCTATTATAATATATATATATATATATATATATATGTGTGTGTGTGTGTGTGTGTGTGTGTGTGTGTGTGTGTGTGTGTGTGTGTGTGTGTGTGTGTGTACAGCTAATCTACATACATATATATGATTGTTGAGCTGGATTAAATCCGACGATATGAAATAAAATGGAGGTGGAAGGACCTGGATACTCAACGTTTCGCCCGATTTATGCGGGCTTCTTCAAGAGGGATGGTCATTGACGAGAGAGTCGGAAGATTGGGGCTATATATAATGATGGGGGAGAGCAGCGTGTTTTCCTTATGTAAATTAGATGTCATATATACATGTATATACATTTTATGAGAGAAGAACTAATTAGAGTAAACTAGTGTAGTGGAGTACGTCTAAAAGATAAAATATCGTAGAGATTAAAAATTGTGTTTGGAAATATAGCGGTGATAGATTAAATAAATAAAATGACACGAGATTACGAAAGAATCGTTTTTTTTTTTTTTTTTTTAAATTAGAAATAATGGAATTGGGATAAAATAGCGCAGTAACTTAAAAGATGGTATCTAAAAATAAGAATAGGAGGTGATAAAATGGAGTCTAAAAATAGATAATGATAAAATACAGTAAATAAGTAAAATAAAAATAAAATTAAGTGAAATTACGAATTTTTTTTTTTTTTTTTTTTTTCGCGTTTAACCGGTGTCTAAGTTGTTTTCTTTGATAATTATTTTCGACAGAAAGGGAGCAACGTGGAAAAAACCTTTTCTTTGCTTAATTATTTTGCTGGAATGGGAGATTATAGCTGACTCAATTAAACGTCGTGTGGATCTGTTATGTATGTGTTTAAGGAAAGTTGCTTTGTTAAAATCAAAATGGTGGTCGTTTTCCATGATGTGACAAAATATGGCGTTGAGTGTATTGTTGTTTTTTACATCTCTTTTGTGTTCATATATTCTTTTATTTAAATTACGTTGAGTTTCTCCTACGTATATTTTTCCACAATCAAGGCAGGGTATGGAATATATTCCGGCTTTGGTGTTAATGTTGGTGTTAGTTATAATTTTACGTGTTAGATCCCTAATTGTTAAAGAGTTTAGTTTTGTTATTTGAATGCCTGTCTTATTTAGGTTCTTATATATTGTGTCGTTGTTTTTATTAGTTGGTAATGTTAATTGTCTGTTGTGTATCTGGCTATTTAAGGAATGTTCTCGGTTTCGGTAAATTTTTAGTGCTTTTCTTTTTGTATTTGCCAAAAAATGTTGAGGGTATTGCAAGTTCATGAATGTACGTTCGATATACTCAAATTCTTCCACGATGTATTCTTCACTACATATTCTCAGGGCCCTAAGAAAAAATCCTATTAGAATACCTCTTTTTACTTTATCATCGTGATGAGAGTAAAAGTGTATGCAATCATTTTTATTCGTGACTTTCCGATGGACTTTAAAACTTAGATGATCATTGTTATTTATGATGTTGATGTCCAGAAAAGGTATGGAGTTGTTATTTTCTCTTTCATACGTATAATTAATAGTGGGTTCAATCTTGTTTAATTTATCAGTGATATTCTCTATTTTGGAAGATATAGGGAGAAAAATTAAAATATCATCAATATATCTATAGTAGGAGGTACCCTTGGGCAATTTATATTTCATGGGTCCGGTTTCGATGAATTCTAAAAATAGACATGCCAAAACCCCACTTAGAGGGTTACCCATGGGCAGTCCAAATTTTTGTTTATAGCAGAGTCCATCGAATGTGAAATATGTCATGTCAATGCATATACTTATAATTTTAATTATATTATCTATCGGCAAAGGTAATTTAATTTTTATTTTATTTAAGTGTTTTGAAAGAAGGTTGAGACATTTCTTGGTAGGGATATTGGTGTATAAAGATTCTATATCGAGACTATTCATGGTTTTATTTTTCATATCTATGTTTTTTATCTTATTAAGAAGGTCGCCAGAGTTTCTTATATGGGAATTGCTAATTGTGCCCAATTGCTAATTTCACTTAATTTTATTTTTATTTTACTTATTTACTGTATTTTATCATTATCTATTTTTAGACTCCATTTTATCACCTCCTATTCTTATTTTTAGATACCATCTTTTAAGTTACTGCGCTATTTTATCCCAATTCCATTATTTCTAATTTAAAAAAAAAAAAAAAAAAAAAAAAAACGATTCTTTCGTAATCTCGTGTCATTTTATTTATTTAATCTATCACCGCTATATTTCCAAACACAATTTTTAATCTCTACGATATTTTATCTTTTAGACGTAATCCACTACACTAGTTTACTCTAATTAGTTCTTCTCTCATAAAATGTATATACATGTATATATGACATCTAATTTACATAAGGAAAACACGCTGCTCTCCCCCATCATTATATATAGCCCCAATCCTCCGACTCTCTCGTCAATGACCATCCCTCTTGAAGAAGCCCGCATAAATAGGGCGAAACGTTGAGTATCCAGGTCCTTCCACCTCCATTTTATTTCATACATATATATATATATATATATATATATATATATATATATATATGTGTGTGTGTGTGTGTGTGTGTGTGTGTGTGTGTAGATTAGCTGTACATACGAGGGGCGTGCAATAAATAATGCCCCTGACCCACTTCCAGTTGTCTGATCTAGCTGAAATTTTGCATGTGCAATGTTTTATATCTCTACGGGTTATCTGGCAAATTACAGCTCTGAACTAATTGGTGTGTCTGTTTTACAGGTGTTTGAACGTAGTTGTAACAAGGAGTAACGACTGATTGGAGAGCATGATTATCCTAATTGCAGCGACGACCTACAGCAGTCGAAAAATTGATAGATACTTTACCTAAAAGTACAAGAATTTCCAATAAATTCGAGGCAAATGTAATCCCTACTCTTCTAACCGTCAATTTCTGAGAATTCTATTCGCCGAAAGATCCAATACAAACGTGAGGAGATTAAAGCACGATTGTTTAGTTCTTATAGAGTAGGCGACTCTGATTAAAAACAAATTTTAAGTAAAAATAATTCGATATACTACTTACGTCTCAGACAAAAAAAAAGAATCATCCTCACCCAAAATTGGGACAAATTATCGAGTAAAAATTGTAATCAATTATGAAAATCAGTTTCGTCATTTATTATTATTTATTTAAATGACGAACTGACTTATCTTTCACTCTTTTCCTTGGATCAGTTTTTTTCTTCTGATTTTTTTTGGTGATGATATTTATTTTTACCTCATGTGTAAGTATATCAAATAATTTTTCACTCAAAATGCGAGTTTTATCTGCGCCCTATACTGTTTAATCGCAATTTTCTATCCGCCATTACTAAAAGGAAAGCAACGTACACTGCTCAACGAAATAAATTCGAGATTTAGTTTAGAGGGTTGTTGTGCTACCTATCATTTAAAGCAAAAATTTACAAGCACATACATACACATTCAATTAGTCATCGGGTACCAACAAGAGACCGAAGAGACGACCTTGAATGAGGTGTTTTCACGCTCGGAGCACTGCTATGGTTTCAAAACAGCAGATATTAAACATGAATTAATGTTGCTTATGTCTTGCTAATTCGCATTTGATTAGAACTGCACATTTATTTGAGAGAAACATTTTATGTTATATATTATATTATATATTTCATGGCATATACTATATAAATAATCCCTTATTAAAAACAGTTTATTTTTAAATAAATATATAAATTAGTCATCCCCTTCATTTTTAATCACTACATATATGCATGTGTATCTAACGTCATACCTACCTTTATTGTATGTATCTAACATTATGAACATATACACATGCCTAACTTTATATAAAGAGATTAGGCAAGGTGCATATCTATCAGTGTGTACATGTGCGTGTGCATTTTTTTTTTCATTTGAAAATTTAAATGCCCCGCTTTTCATTGAAACCAATTGAGAGCTCTTTTTAGTATCCTCGCTGTTCTCTTAAGTGCAATTGTCTGGATCTCTTTTGCACTTGGTTCACCAGGAATATTAGTTAGGTAGGACTTCAGGTTCTTCTTCATAAGCCCTGTGGCACCTATGATAACTGGTATGATTAATATCCCCTTTAGGTTCCAGTTTCTTTTCATATCATACATGAGACCTTGGTATTTGGTCTGTTTCTCTCTTTCAGCTCTGTTCAGACCGCCATCATTAGGAACACTCACTTCAATCAAGGTTACAACTCTCTCTGACTTATTCCATATAACTATGTCATGACTAACTTTATATAAAGAGATTAGACAAGGTGCATATCTATCAGTGTGCACATGTGTGTGTGCATGTGTATGCGGGCGCGTGTGTGTTGTAAAATAATTATTTGTTTATTTATCTTTGTCAATCCCTCTAGAGTTTCTTTTTATCTTTTAGAAGATAGCCATTGCGGGTTTCACTCATGGCTTCCGGTAGAATTTTGTTTTTTCTCCTCATAGCTTTTCTTTGCGGTTAGCAGGGCGATATTTTGTTGTTTCTATTTTTTGTTTTTGTTTTGCTTTTGTTATTTTTTTGTTTTGTTTTTTTGTTTTTTTCATTTTATTCATTTATTTGGTACTTTCCACTATTACAAAAGATTAACAATTTACCACATTTAGGCATTATCTTTTGCGTTTAGCCGGTCACCTTCCATTTTTTAGTGCGATGAAACGTTAAAAAAAGAAGATGCTTCACATCGTGACAGGATGTCAGTTGAGACTTTATTCATTCAAGAATTCTGTTTCTTGTCTGCATTTACAGATGGCCGTCGGAAGCCATTTTTTATTTACTTAAAGTAAAAATGACATATAGCTTAAACATGCTGATTATTTCGTGCGTTAGGTAGTCATCTAATACTTTGTATTATTCGGATTACTCGAACTACTGTTCTCGTCTTGAGTTTTAATCTTAACAATGTTTCGACCGATGTAACTCTCAACCTTCTTCAGGTGCATCTTGTCGAATTCGGACATTTTTTTCTCTCAAACTTAATGAATCTGCACGGAATTTAGAACATAACTCTTTATTTTATCCACGTGGATGGAATGTTCTTATTTTCGTCAGCCATGATCAGGTAAGAGTCTTAAGTAATTCGAAATTACCTAAGTATACTTAATATCGCCTGTACTAAGGATTGAACCTTCAACCTTCAGAAAAGTTTTACCTTATATAACCTTGTACTTTATCTGTTATATACGAGTTCAACAGAAATATTCTCGACATGAACAAATACACCTGAAGAATTCCGGATGTTACATCGACTCAAACGTTATGATAATAATATTCAGGATGAAAACAATAGTCCGAATAATCGAAACTAGAAGAACCCGTGGAAATTCCACAGTAGTTGAAAAAATTTTTAAATACATTATAAATAAAATGAATAAAAAAAATAAATTAAAACAAATAACAACGAAGTAAACACAATTTTTAGCAAATACTTTTTTTACCTTTTAAAGCTAAAAAGAATTGATTTTTTTTAATTACATTTTCTTTAAAGAGAATTCAACACACAACACATTGTTTTGGTTTTTCTGAATCAATTTGTATATAAATTATAAATGAAAAGATGTCAATTCACTTGCACATTTTTTTTATTTTAAAAAGAAACTATAATAAAGAAAAAACTCCTCTCAAAATGATTTTTTTATTATAAAATAAAATAGCCATTTTGAAATCTTAAACAGACGGCCATTTTTTTTTAATTTTGGGAGAGGACATGGTTTAATTCATTTTTAACTGGTAAAGAGCTACTATAAAGGGAGGTAATCCGTTTCTTATTAATTATTTTTTTGGGTGATAATGTTGTTTTTTTTTTGTAACACTGGACGTACGGACAAGTAAATTAATATTTAAATGATACAAATTATCAATCATCATCTAAAAAATTCAGAATTAAATATTTTGTATCTATTCTAAACGAGGCTCATCTATATAATATTACGCTCATCATTATCATACTGTATGAATCAGATGATTCTATTGTTGGCATTGGTTTCTCTGATATTTTTCTAGTCAAAATTCTTTCTAGAAAAATATCGGGTACTTATGGGAAGAATCACGGGAAAGTTGCAAATATCCTAAATGAAAATGATATTTTTGTGAAAGATCTGATTTGAATTTGAGACACCCAGGTCATCACTGCGTGTTTTTAACCACTAAACCACCATTTTACGCTAAGACTATGGAAAGGTCACGTTCATAAGTGTATTATCACCTTCCACCCCTTTTTTAACGTTAGGATGGTCACTGAAGGCCGATTTGGCATCATCTCGAGTTTTGAAGCATTTTTGCGCAAGAAGTTGTCGAGATGCTTGAAAAAGTAATAATCGGTGGGTGAGAGTTCCGGTGAATATGGCGGATGAGGCAGAGTGTCAGGATCAGTTGAGCAACATGGGGGCGAGCACTGTCAGGGAGGAGAATTGGTTCCTTCTCGGTAGTAAACAATCTCGGGCATATACGTTGGAGCTTCTGGTGCATTTTGTTAATTTGTTGGCAGTACTTCTCCGCCGTAATTGTTTCGCCCGGATTAGTGAATGATGAGACCAGCTGAAAACCACCAAACGGTCGCCATAACATTTTTGGGGTGGCATTTCGGTTTCGGGAATTGTTATTGAGCTTCTTCGGTATCAAACAACTGTGCTGAACGTCGTCAGGTTGCGTAGAGCATACACTTCTCATCACACGTCACAATCCGGTCGAGAAATCGGTCGTTTTGGTTGAGCGGAAGGAGCGTAGAAAACACATCTAAACGATGATTTTTTTTAAATTATTATTACCATTCAATTCATGCGGCACACTTTAATCCAACTTTTTTGACTTCACTATTTGTCTTAAATGGCGAACGACTGTTGAGTAGTCGACCTCGAGTTCAACAGCAACTTCTCGTGTGGTTTGCGAGGATCTACTTCAATTGAAGCTTTCAAACGTTATCCACCGCAGTCGGCTGACCACGACCGTCTTCATCTTTGAGGCTCTTGTCACCATTGCGAAATTTTTTGAACCACCGTTGCGCCACACGTTCATTAGTTGTTTCTTAACCAAACGTATCATTGATAGCACGACGGTAGATTTTCGGCTTAGTTTGAACTGGAACAAGAAAATCCTGCGGATTTGAATTTTGTCCGTGCTGTCGAAAAGCCTGAAAAACCTGAATGAAGAAATTGAGAAGGGTAACGAATGACACGATTCGATAAAGCGAAAACCGCCCTTGAAAATGATATATAACATGGCTATATAAATTAAAGAATTAATTAAGAAATCATATATAAAAGTAACAAATGTAAGAAAATTATATTGTTTTCCCACCAAGCTAATCTATATATCTATAACAGTGAAAATGTCTGTCTGTGTATGTCTGTGTACATTTCTCTACCAAATATCTGTCAATTTTCAGTCTAGAGACACGAGATTTGACATAAGGGGTAAAATCTTTTTAATCGGTTTTCGGCCAGAAATTTGGCTGTCAAGAGATCAAAGTTCAACGATTTGACCTTTGCAAACTCTACTAAACTCCTCCGCCAATTTTTGGTCTAAACGCTTGAAATTTTAAATGTAGGTTACTTGGACATGGACCAAACTTTTTAATTTGATTTGAGCCCAAAACAATAAATGTTAAGGAGTAAAAATTGGGGTGAAAATTTTTAAAAAACCCTCTGCGGTCTATACCAAATTATTCAGCTAATTTCTGATCTAAACATTTTAAATATTACATTAGGATATTAAAAGATAGAGCAAGCTTTTTAATCGGTTTGGGTCGAGAATTTGAGCTGCCAAGGGGTAAAAGTTCAAAAGATTTGACATTTGCGGTGTCTAGCAAACTACTCGGCCAATTGGGGTCAAAACATTTGAAATTTATACATAACAGGTATTCAGAAATGCGGTCAGCATTTTAATCATTTTTGTGGCGAAAATTTGGTTGCAAAAAAGTTAAAGTTGGAAGAGTTGACCTTTGCAGATTCTACCAAATTTCTTCGCCAATTTTGGGTTTAAACACTCGAAATTTTAGATGTAGGTAACTTGGGCATGAGTCAAACTTTTTATTTTTATTTGAGATAAAAATAATAAATGTTAAGGGGTCAAAATTAGGTAAAGATTTTAAAAAAAATGCCTCTGCGACCTCTACCAAATTACTCAGACAATATTTGGTCTAAACATTTGAAATCTTACATAAAGTTTATTCAGACGTAGGGCAAGTTATGAACAGTACATAGGGCCCGACCAAAATATGAAGTTGATTTATATGAATAATTTTAAACTAGTGTAAATTTTATATCAATTTTATTTTAATTCTTAGTATAATTAATATAAGCTGTGTTTAAAAACAGAATTAAGTTCTTATTTAACTTATGAGTTTATTCTCTTTAAGCTATAAGAATTTACGTAACAGCTAAGCATATTTTGTACCTTAAATAGTATATGACTAAACCTTGCGCCCGGCAACATGTTTTAATCTTGCAACCCCGGGTATGTACAGCTAGTATATATATATATATATATATATATATATATATATATATATATATATATATATATATATATATATACATATACATATATATATATATAGAGAGAGAGAGAGAGAGAAAGAGAGAGAGTGTGTGTGTGTGTGTGTGTGTATGTTTTGTAGAAGTGTCGAACTTTGAATTATAACCGTATTTTCTTTAATTACAGATTTGCCAACTCTCGATTATATTTAATACAGTCTGGTTTGAGAATTTAGAGACTGACACCGGAGCAGGGATTGCAACCTTGCAAATAATACCATCAATTAACTGAGAGAAATATTTGATGAACGAATAATTTCAGTAAATGTTAATTGGTCACCTTGTTCGTACGATTTTACTACATTAGATTAATTTCTTTTTAACATCTCATGTCTACATGAACAAATCAGACACAATACACCAGTTGAAAGATTACAGTCGACGCGTTATTGTAGAAATACAGACTAATTTAATACTATGTTTGCGACCATTGGATCTCTAGATTACATTATATACACGGGAACCGCGGACTTATATGCCCGAAATTGTATGAAATTATAAATTCAAAAAATTAACCTTTAGAATAAACCACATATTTTTTGATGTTAACATGTTTTCTGTGATTTGTTGTAATATAAATTTCGCCTCCTTTAAACAAACATGTGCTTAAATATTGCAAGCTTGTAGATCACTTTTCACACAGATTAACAAATGAGTTCGCCCGACAAAAAATTGTGATTGTTGATTAAGCTGATATAACTATGTTAAAAAATTCGATTTTACTTATTTTAAAATGAAAAAAAGCTTTGTTGTCCCGGCGTATGATTTTAAATAAATACATTTCCAAATATGCCATTCCTTTTATTGATTACAGACACTTAGCTTACATTATTTTTCTGCTTGGAATGACAGCACGCTTTGTAGTTTGATAGTATAATTAAATTAGAACCATTTTAAATGATTGCAAAAGAGACTTGTTCGTTTTATTTCAGTATTATGTAGATGAAAATGACAATTATTTTATGGAGAGAAAAATACATTGCTACTTAATACTTGTATTAATACTGATACAGATGTATTATTTCTATATGAATATTAGTATGAAAAGTATGGTTTCGTTTTCTAGCTGTAAGGAGTTCATAGCCATAGTAGATGGTGCATGATTTATTTTAAACTGTTATTTCTGTTTTGGGGTTTTTTTTTTCATCTGAAAAGTTCGCGGGACTTTCTGTTGCATTCGATCGTCAACTTTTCCAGATCGTCTATTGGAGGTACGGATTGTTGTAAAGTGCGTCGTAAAGTTATACGGAGCCCCGCTAGTATAACTATATTTTAAAAGTGGGCGGATTTATAGCATGTTGATCATTTGAGCTGTTTGTATATGCCAGATAAAATACAACAGTTACCAGAACAGAAATTAAAAATATATTTCTCTAAAATATGCATTTTTTTCTTTCATTAAGAATTTTAAAAAATATACCTGAAAGCATATTTACAAATAGGTCAACACTTACTGAGAAAAAAAGCAACTCAAGGATTAGAGTAACTAAGATAAACATATTTTCAAATAAACGAGGAAAGAATAGCTTTCAACATTTAGCTTAGGAGAGTTGAAATGCTTTTCCTCGAAGCAGGATGTGTTTAGATAATATTAAATTCAGAAACTGTCCCCAATCACATGTATCGATCCTAAGTCGTATGTCGGTGTCCAGTTAGGCAATGGACTAAATTCATTAGCTAAGTATTTTTGACATTAGACTTGAAGAGGAAACCGGCGGCAGTCACGTGTCAATATGTTTCATGAATTAGAAGTTCATGAAAAGAAAATTCTTAAGCAATCGTTTTTGGTTTAAAATAGACAGTTTTTTTCCTATGCGAGTAGGAATATGTGTTACTGCTGGAATCTAGTACAAAAAAAACAGAGATTGTAGCACAGTCGAGCATTTTCAATAGAATAACTATTTAGTACAAAAAAGACTTACAGCATCCCTTACGTGTGAAATTGTTTGCAGAGAAGTGATCAGCCCTTGTTTGATTGCGAGAAGTCAAAGCAAGAAGTAGTTATTCAAACGGCACACCTCAAGAATTATCTCACTTTTATACAAGAAACTTATGAGGGTATCTTCGAAAACAGTAGAAAACTATAAAGTTGAATCAGTCTTTTGGAGCATCCTACCAAATATCCAAAAATCTACCCGCTAAGACATATACTCCAACCCCGAAATAATTTTGTATTCATTTCTGCCCGTCTCTTTAAGGGCAATTGTTTGAATCTCTCTTGCACTTGGTTCACTGGGTATATTGTCCGACAGACTTTAAATTGTGTTTCATTGTTTCAGTTGCTTCTATTGAAACGATAGAAATCTTTCTTAGATCTTACTGCAGCATTCGATATTCAAAGTCTTAATGATCGTCCAGTAGAGATATTTACACACTCTATTGCCTCATATAGTAGTCGTCCATCAGTAGAAACCTACAGCTGGAGGTTAGGTGACTCACACTCTCTACTTCTGTGTGGCAGAACCTGCCCTGGCTGTCATTGCTTAGACTACTTGTTTCTAATCAATTGGCAAATATATGCTGGTATTTATATCATTTCGTAATCCAAAACTGAATAAAATTATGAAGGTTTCTTGAATGAGTCTCTAGTTTCAACAGGGTCGATAGCCATTAGTCGCGTACTCTCGTGCAATGAATGAATGCGTGAATATAGGATTGACTTAAAATTCTTAAAAATAAACTAAAATGACCGGAAAATTGGCTGAAACGACTTAAATAAATAAAAAGTAAATGATTAGAATGACTTTAAGGATGACTTGTATGCTTAAAAAATAACTGAAATCCTTCAAAAACAACTTGAATGATCTGGAGAATGACTTAAATGGCTTTGAGACTGACTGGTTGTAAAGTGGGGGATCATTTTACATTAAATTAATAAAGAAAAGTGATCCCCAGTTTATATCACAATAAGTACAGCATGTAGTAAGAAGAGATACTACACTTTGATCTTGGGCAAAAGGCCAAGAAAAAGGTATTTATTTGCTTTCCTACTGAGCAAATTAGGCACAAGGCCGATTTTTAATGTGAGGAGTGAACGGGGAAATGGGGATCAACTCCCCGGAGAGTAGGAGAACTGGATAGTGACAATTAATATGACCAAGATCTTATATGTGGCGTTGCCCCCACATATGGTCTTTGCTTGCAGTATCTGCCTGAAAGATACAACACTTTGATTTTGGCCAAAAGGCCAAGAAAATCTTAAAAAGCTAGGAACAGCATCTATTAACAAAAGACCTATGATCTTAACCAAAAATGCCAAGCACGAAAGTGTTACAGACAGATCGACAGACCGACCGACAGACCGACCGACCGACCGACGGCCGACGGAGTGACTTATAGAGTCGCTTGCACGTGACTAAAAAAAATTGAATTGACGGTGGAAGTAAACATTGAAAAATAAACTAGAAAAAGTCGAAGGTAGACAGTAGTCAGTGATAACTGCGGCGTTAAATACGAACACTAGCAGCCTCTTTTCTAAATTCTTTTGAAACCTAATTACAGGAGACTAAACCAGACCTGTTATTCCTGAGCGAAACTAAAGATACTCGAATTAGCATCCAAATCTGACCACTAAGATCGCCATGGGCATGGAATATATGCCTATATTAAAGATGGCGTTCCATGTGGTAAGGAAATCTCCAGAAAAGATCATATATTACATTATGTGTGCTTCATGGTTGCACTTGCCCACACGACTGCGTTTATATTTGGCGTCTATCGTCCCCACAACAACGGAGTTACTATCTTTAAGAGCATAACTGAGAAAATTGACCACATCGGCTAACATTCACGTCTGTAGAGACTACAATGTTCACAATGTGGAATAGTTAACCTACTCAAACAAGACAGATGATGAGAGTACCTTTCCATCGTACAGTATGTCGATACTTTATGGCTGACTGGGATAGCTTCCGTTCATCTATATCAGATCTACCTATGCCGTCTATGTTTAAAAAGGATGTGTCCTCTATAGTATAAGACCTGACGGAATGGTTACTTATAGGTATAGACCATTTCATACCCTCGAAAAAATCCAGCAAAAACCTAATAGTCAGCCGAGGTTCTCTCAGAAATATGCTCTTGCCAATTCGCACAGAATTCACTTTTTCCATTGCTTTCAACGTAACAGATCTACTGAGACTAAGACCGTTTTCAGGACAGCCATTAACCGCTGTAAAAGAGTAATACAGAACGCGAGAGAGTTGTATCCTCTCCGACAAGTAAAAAGTGGCCGAACAGCGGTTTGGTTCCCCCAAGTTTTGTGTAAATATCAAATAGGATCCTGAACAGAAGCGTGTGCTCTATCCCAACTATTAGAATCGACCTGAGGTAATCTCGTCAGCATCAGATAAAGCCAAACTATTTGCCAAGAACTTTACAGCAAATTCTACCCTATGCGACCAAGGCCGGCAACCCCTTATTTCCTCCAAATATCTGTGCAGGATGTTGCCAAGCTAATCAAAAACCTTGATTCCAAAGAAGCAACTGGCCCCGACGGGTTTCCAATTATAGTGCTCAAAAAGTTTCAACTAGAACTAGCTCCCATAATTACAAAGCTGTTTAAGCGTTGTCTTAAGGAGAATTGCTTCACAACACCCTGGAAAAACTCATCGGTGTGCCCTGTATTTAAGAATTCAGATCATCGCCCATCTCCCTCTCAGTACAAACCAATAAGTCTTCTGTGCGTCATGAGTAAGTTACTTGAATCTGTGTTAAATAGAGAAGTAGTCAACCACCTCAACAAAAATAACCTACTTAGTGACATGCAATATGGTTCTCTTTCTGCTAGATCTACAGCAGATGTGCTTATAGTTATTTTTCATATGACTAGCGAATCTCTCAACGGAGGCTTCTCTTCTAGGGCAATTACTCTTGACATATCAAAGATCTTTGGTAGTGTATGACATAAAGGTCTACTTCAGAAAATCTCCAGCTATGGTATAGCTGGAAATGCCTTTAAATTATTAAACAGTTTCTCTCTGATATGTTCATAAGAGTAGTGGTGGATGGGCAGAAATTAGAAGCTCATAGTATTAATGCTGGTGTCCCTCAGGGGTCCATTTTGGGTATAACTCTCTTCCTGATCTACATTAACGATCTTCCAAATCACATTCTTAGATTATTCGTAGACAATTTTGCTGACGACACTACTATCCAAGGCAGCACATGAAAGGCCGTAAACGACTAAGTTCTCTCTGATTCTCCATCCTCTGATCCTGAACATGTGGTACAATGGGAAAAGAGGTGGCTGTTTACTTTTAATGTATCTACAACCAAGCTTCTATCTTTATATCATCAACGCTCTGGTCCCCATCTGGCATGGATTCAAATGAATGGCTGTAGTCTTGGAGACTTGACCTTTACTCCTGATCTAAAATCAAATATGTACATCAAATCTGTTGCCAATGTTGCTGAAAAAATGATAGGATCTTTCTATCGATGCAGTAGATATCTACCTACTGATGCAACCTATATAAGAGCCAGGTACGTCCAATGATGATTTATTGCTGTCACATATGGGCAGGAGCTGCTAGGAAGACATCTTGCCTTTACAGAGTTCAGAATAGACTTCATCTAATCGAAAAAAAAAACCTGGACTCGATTCTCAGCGACATCTTAACTCCCGGCCTTATATTATCTCATTTATGCAAATTAATGCGCAATCGAACCTGATGATTCGTCGCCTTCAATTTCGAGCTCGCACATGCACCTTCGTGACTGCAGTCACACTCAATTTTCACTACACTTCATAGCCTTAGTGGAGGATGCCCTTTTCTCTTCCCTGCAATATCTTTCTACCAGAAGAGACGTTGTAAGTCTGTCTCTGTTTTATCGTTATTTCCATAGTAAGTGCTCGTCTGAACTCTAAGGCCTCCCTCATCAAACATTCAGGAGAAACACTCGTTTGACTAAAAACACTATCAATAATTTTCCCCACTCTTTATCTGTGCCTAAACCTAAGTGTAGATTCCATGAACAAAGATTCTTTCTTAGAACTGCACACTTGTGGAACTCTCTCCCGCTTTTCCAGCTGACTACAAAATGGTCGCCAAGTCCTTGATGAGCCGTTCCTTTTAGATAATCCAATTTATCAAATTTACACTTCTAACGATTACTATAGTTTTGCCTTTGAATCACTGTACACACTTTAACCTTTATCCTCGACTGGCCTCTGGGCCTTGATAAGTGGTGATTCCCTCATAAAAAAACACAAAAAATCTACGGTTTCCATCTTGGATATCATTCTCACACTGATATAACTTTTGAGGTTATGCATAGATAACGTTTCAAAAATTTGGGGGGAAAGTTTTATTTTTCAAGGGAAATAATTTACTATTTAAACTTTTCTGTTTAATCGACAGTGCGATATAATTTAAAGGTTATCTCCTTTAGAATGAGTAAAGTGTGTGTATGTGTGTGTGTGTTTTATCTTAGCGAGATCCAATTAAGCACTTATCCTGATCGCGCAATCTTATTTATTTAATATGTGTGAAAGGCGTCAACATAGAATTTCCTTAGAATATTATTATGTAGATACATTGAACATTTGCATTTTATTAGCAGGCCCCGGTAACCGGCGTTGTGCGGCGAAAGCTTGGCCCTCCTCACTAAAAAGTAAACTGCGGTTGTTGGTGGTGGTCACTGCTGTTCCTAAACAATTACCGACATACACACATACAGAAACAAAGACACACACACAAACCGACACACACACACACACAAACAAAAACACACACACCCGCACACACACACATAATTGAGGACGCTTCAACCATACAGAAAAAGGACAGAAAAGAGATTAGTTCTTTTTAACAGCTCATAATGTAGGACAGTGGAAGTAAACATTGATAAAAGAAAGCTAGTCTCGTTCAGTAAGGGATTAGTTCCATCCTGTAAAGCGAGTGGCCATATTGTTAAAGGTTTGACGTGTTCGTTTTCCGTAATAATGTGGGTATTCCAGATTAAAAGCGTTTTATTCCAGAATAATAGAACTTTATGTTCTCAGCCAACAAAAATAGCCAGAAAATTTAATGGGGAGAAATCATTATTTTCGAATAAGGAAGTGTAAAAGTAATTGCATGTGTATGAGTCTGCATTCCACTTAATAAGTGTGTAAGGACAAGATGGTTATACTGGTTATATAATTACCTGGTCTCGGCTGGTAGTTGGTGGTAGTACTCTTGAATAAGAGGGGGAAAGACGAACTACTTCGCCTAAACAAGTCGGCAATCGTGATAATAGTTCTCGTAGGAAGTGATGAAGGATTTTAATATACCGAATATATGTGTAGGTAACGGCGTTCAAAAGTTACATATGATGGCGATTAATAGTTTAGACATAATAAATTAGTATGTGGCATCTGTTATTACAAACCTACAGTAATTTGGTCTAGAGTGGGATTTCTGCAGTCAAAATATTATATATAGGATGAAGTTTTGATATGCGTCTTTAAATGAAACATCGTCATATGCATATCATAAAATCTAAAACATGATATTCGGACAAAGAAATATATTTTAATGATTAAAGCCGGAATTTCAAAATAGAAAAACGTCACTCACTGTTATCTTTATCTTCTCCTCCAGTTCATTTCACAAAAATAATGGCGCCTTCACAATGTGTAAAACAAAGAAGCCACCGAAAAGATTGACAGACATTCATTGACGCGGAAGAATTGTTCTGGACAAAATATTTAATTGTATTTTCAATAAAAAGAATTCATCTTGAATTCAGAACGGCTCGGTAAGTAATCGTTAATTTCTGGTTGAAAGATCTTTGATTTAACATAATTGTTATTTAATAGAAAAATAACGATAGAGGTCGGCAAAATGGTATTTTGAAATCTCGTGCGTATTCTTGTGAATTATCTTAGAACATTCATTGTGTAAATATTCTTTTATTACTGGTATTTTTTTTAATTTAATCCCCAACAAAGCAAATTGCTTTCTAACGATTGATAATAATAAGTATAATAAGCTAAGAATAGTCAAGGAAGAGGGTAAGACAGATAAGAGAAAGCACTGGTCAGACCTCTACTGGATGAGTGCAAAGAGAACTGCGAGCTTGTGGAGACTTACTGCCACCCAAATTCAAGTGATAACCAATAGTCATTGAAAGATCAATGACAAGCGTCTATTGCAATAACGCAATTTCATTTGCAAAGGTTATCGAAAGAGGTCGAAAGTCCTGGAAATATAAAAACGATTTGCTGTCACCCAGATTCCAAGGAATACCGCCGGTTGTTGTCAGTAAGCAATCATTAATGATGACCTGTGAGAAAAATCCTAGTTAGTAATGAATAATAATAATGCTTTCTCTTGAAAAATGCTGGCGTCGGCCTCGGCGGACACCACTAGTCGTGAGTAGTTAAGGAAGATAATAAGATCGAGGAAAAAGATTGAAAAAGAAAAGAGGTTGGGACAAAATCGATTACATTTTTTGTGGCATTATCAGCTGATTTTATCAACACATATCATCCTAAATATGTTTTAAGAGGCAAAATGTTTGCCAACGACATATATGGATTAGCTGATATAAACATCGATTATAGTAAACTGAATGGTTGGCATTGATTTATTTTGGAGAAACATCTCATGTGGATTTCTATAATAAATTATGTAAATAATTTATTATTCCAAGCAGTTTATTGTTAACTAAATATGTAAATTAGTCATACACGTAAGTTGTATGTGTCTTTACCATTGTTCAAACTTCAGCGCTTGAACTTCAATTTCATCGAACTCCCGGAATGCTCAGCCATAGGGAGGTCTCTCTTTATGTTCTAAAGGTAGTCAGACAAAACAATTGCATCCTAGCGACCCTGATATCTGGTCATCATCTGTTTCAAGTCCTGATAATCTCTCCACCCTTCTCGTGACTCATTGAACCCAGATCTTCAGGAAATCGGCCCCTGTGTGAAAATAAGTAGTGCATCTTATGTAGATCCCAGATTTCTGCGAATGATCAGCATGTTGCTGACAAGTTCTTCGTAGTTTCTGGCATCATCGTTGCCAAGAAAGTTCTTCATTACCAGAACAAACGTCTTCTCCACGCTTCCAGTTACACTTTGTTCATTGAGTTTTTTTTAATCTGAATCTCTGATGAGTTGCCGGATCTGCCATGCTAGCTTTCTAATTCTCCATGGTCACTCCTGGAAAATCCTGGCACGGGTAAATGTAGCAGTGACCACCATTTATCTAGAACTTTGGTGAACTGCTTGATTGGGACGAGCTTGATGTGCATCGGTGGGAGAGGTATTATGTCTATGTCCAAAAGAGGATCGTTGATGACGTTCTTTACTTTGCAAGGCACACCATTTCTCCCGCTCAGGCCGGTTTTGTTGTGTATAATGAGCACTAATTTTTGGAAGATTTCAAGGTTTTATGACTTCAAAATAATACATTTTCGATATAATCTCCCAGAACTAGCGGTCCTGAATACTTTTTATTTTTAAATAATCATTTCCAATCAAGATAATTATTCGACACTGCATTTTACTCCCACCAACTAAAATGCTGCACACATGCGTACATGTGAGCTAAAACGTAAAAGATATGTGACCATAGCTCAGAAACGTCATCTTATTGAACAAAACCAATGTGAATTTTTGATTCCGCGCATCAATTTCGTCCTAAAACAACAGAAATTGCAGACAACACATTTGTTGCTGACAGTGTAATTAAACAAATTGATGACAACTCATTATTATTTGCCCCCAAGAAAATCTCTTCTCAAATGTAATTATGATATTATTTTCGATTAACAGTAGTTCGCATTTCAGATACGACGGCAGTGATGAATTTGATATTTTCTATTTTACTAATATTTATTTAATTTTGAAATTCATAATAGAATATAAAAGTGTGACAAAAGTTTCCTTTTCGAAGAAATAAATTTTACTAGATCTCTATATTTACTTTTTACTATTCGGACATCTTTTTTTTATTACTCTACTAAGTAAAATTATCTAATTGATATACTCGGTTACCGTTCGGCTCATCCGAATAATATTATCTCATTTTATCTTTAAGCAGATATTTTCGGATACGATGCTTATTTTTCTATTACTAAAACCGGACTTTCGTTAGGGAGTAATATCTGTACAATTCTATGTTTATTTTAAATGAATGGTTTTCGTTTTAAGGGAACACTATGTTTTTAAACGCTTCTTGGGCCGACCTTCATTTATGATCTGAAATGGAACACATATATTAAAGCTGTCGTCAAGATCGTTGGAAAAATGAGTGGATCATTCTACTGCTTCAGTAGGTATCTCACTGCCGATGCAATTCTTTATCCGTATAATAACTAAGTGCGTCTTATAACGGAGTACTCCACATCTGGGCAGTAAGTGCTCGGCGCACCCTATCCTACCTTGAGCGATTTCAAAGCCGGCTTCGAAACCTAGTAGATGATAGTCTTTTCTCTTCCCTGTAACCTCTTTCCCACAGCTCTGCTCTATCCTTATTTTTATGGCAGGTGCTCGTCTGAGCTCCAATCTGTGGCCCCCTTTTTCAAACTTCCACAAAAACACTCGACTCAATACAACTACTATCAACAATTTCCCACACTCTCTATCTCTGCCTTAATTTAAAAGCAGATTCCGCGAACAAAGCTTCTTTTCAAGAAGTACCCGCCCGTGGAACACTGTTCCGCTGGCGATTTTTTCTGGCCGACTACAGTATGGTGTTATATAGGTATTATTATTATTATTATTATTATTATTATTATTATTATTATTATTATTATTATTATTATTATTATTAAAGATAAGTGTAATTGTCTTAGGAGAGTTCATGTGTGTGAAGAGATGGGAGATATAGAGACATTAACATTAACATTGTTAGAGAAGAGATGTGGACATTAACACGTAGATATAAAGAGAGAGTGTGCATATAAATAAGCTTTGAGAGGTGATTCGCTATCTAGATAGACAGACGATAATTGAGAGATTTGCATTTATGCCGATGGATTGACAGGTTGGCATTCATGCTTTGACAGTTCGTATGAACGGGAGTGTTTGTATAGCATAAATAGACACATATACTTTCTAACACATATATTTTTTAGATGATGAATTTCAAATAAATTGTACACATAAATAGACAATACCATTTTCATGTAATGATGGACACAGGAGACGGAGTTATAAAAACACATTGAACATTTATTCTTCCCTGACCGGTTGGGGGCTTTGCGTCCAAGAATTCAAAGCTTTACATATTAAGTTTCAAAGTGACCGTCTCGCTTCCTAAACGTTCGAATTCTAAACTCCAGACTCTCTCTGCGTTTCTCACTGATTAACTAACTCTAACTAACTCTCACTTCCTATATTGAGAAATCCATGCATGTCCGGCCAACGTGACCAAACTCACGTGCCACCAACACGCGCGACTTACACGTTTCCGACATTCTGATTTCCCAATAACCTATTTTTTCTTTTGTTGTTTTCACAAAGGAATTCAACCTGCATATCTAATTCATTTAACCCATATTTTATTATCCACATTCTTTTAACAATGAATAGTTTATTTATTATTTATTTCATCAGAATGCACAATTTACTGGACATTCCATTTAAACCTATTGTTCTTTAAAACTTATATCCAAGGTTCGATTTCTGCTTTCTCTCATTTTATTTTCATTTTAAGTAATCTCTCTATTTTATACTTAAATGAAAAAGGGACAGCCCTTATCATGTAACGATGGTAGCTTTCAAGTCTAATGTAAACAAGTTTTCAATGAACCGTCTTCTTCAATAATAAAATTCTACTCAACTTACACCAATAAGGATTACTAGAACACCACCTTACATTCATAAACCTTTATCATCGAGTAACCTTCTGGCCTTTATAAGTGGTGACTCTCTTATAAAAGAATAGAAAACAAATTGTTATTACCTACTTGAATGACGCTGCGTTAGTTGAGTAATTCAGATAGAGTCGGCTTCTTTGTAGTACAAAAATAAAGCTGTTATACTCTAGAATTTTAAGTGAGTCGGTATGTTGTGTCTCCCAGTTTAGGACTCGGCAAGCCTAACAAAACCTTTATCTATAAATATTATTTGGCGTTTCAAAGTGGTGTTTTATTACGATAATTGACAGATGTTAAATCTTTTTAACAACTCGACTTGTGTGACAGAAATTAACACAGATGCATGTTTTGTGACATCTGGTCCTTTATTTCGTTAAGGTTTGTCAACGTCGCTATTAATAAGGATTTTATTGTTTATATATAGCTTTATGCTTCCGTTTACATGTCATCTTAAAGCCTGCTCTCATACCATATTCTCTTTACTGGTGTTCGGTTGTTGAGTCCAGTTGTGCGTGTACGGTTAACTAAAAATCAAGTGACGGTTTCCAATGTAATTTAGAGATGGTTCTGTTAACCAAATTAGTTAAGACAGTTTTTAATTCAGATTTACTACCAAGCACATTTCGGTCACTTTTACACTTGAATATATACGTGGTATCAAACTTTTTCATTTGCTTTTTAATTAACGAAACGGTTCATTGCGCAACAGACTTGATGTGAGTTTTTTGTTTTGTTTTTTTACATTTTTCTTTTTTTAAACTTTCTAAGTTTTCTGGAAGGCCCTCGAAAGAAATCTTCAGGGCATACAAAGATCGGTTGTTCTCTTATAAAAAAAAACACAGATAAGTAAATGTAACAAAGATTTTGCTTTTAAAAACGATTATAGTAAAGATTAATAAAATCTTGGACTTTGGTATCTAGCAATATTATTCTCAATTTGTATATGCTCTGTTAATATATCTTAATCATCGATATTTGGATTAAAAAAAGATTACAATGAATAAAAAGTAGAAAATATATCCGAATGCATACGATCCTGGATATGACCTTAAACTATATCCGATAGTGAGGCCCCAGCTTGCGGGCTTCGAGGAGTGTGGAGCTACCCTTTAATTGTCATTGCTGCCAGGACCACTCTTACCCGGACTGGTAGTACCGGTTAGGGTCCCAACTACGGGTTAACTAGAAACCGACTTAAAAAAACATATACTCTATCAAAAAATTGTTCTTCAAAATCACTGCATTTGGCATTAAATAACCTGAAAACGGTTGATATGTCGTAAAACAAAAACAAACAACCAACCAAATGCATTCCCCCACACACACAACATACAACACACACACACACACACACACACACACATATATATATATATATATATATATATATATATATATATATATATATATATATATATATACGAATATATATATATATATATATATATATATATATATATATATATATATATATATATATATATATATATACACGAATATTTTTCCGCATCACTCTGTGGCGATGCTTCAATCTGTGTCGAGACGTTAAATAGATTTTCAGGTTGGGATTTGAGACCCAAACATCAAAAATCTGATTTCTGTGCTAACACACCTGTTATTGACAGTAAGAGAAATAATCACAATTATGTACTTTTATATGTTTAAAAACAGACCATAACAAATAATAAAACATCTGTCACAAAAACAAAGGACCATTAATCTTTTTTCAGTTTTTGACATGTCAGCGTCGGAGCAAATCAAATTAGAGACAAACTGAACGGTAATTGTTTAAACATATTAACGACTCTCTAAAAAGTTTGTATTCTTGCGTTTTTGAGCTTATAACAGCATATGTTATTTGCTAGTATATTGCTAGCATTGTTTTTTTTCTGCACTGTTTGTTAGTCTATTTAGTAATATAGTCATCTCCTTGGACAGGACATACAAGGGACTGGGTATTTGACATTCCCACGAAATTTCATCCGTCGGAGGAAGCTGGTTAACCGGCTTTGCGTGAGTGTCGTTCCGGTTTGGATTCGCTTCGGTATTCAAATCCGGAGTTTTGAATAGTTCACTATTTCAACTGCTACACATTTTCTGTTTATATTAAATATTTGAAATCGCCTTTTAACAGCTAGGGATTATACTTTCGCTCTCCTATGCTGCTATTGGCAATATTTAAACATTAAAACAAATATATCGAATTCGTTTCAGTCTGGAATAATACGTGTGACGGTGATACAGTGAATCTGCAGTTTAGAGTTTATGTAAGAAAATGTTATTATTATTTAATACTAAGATATTACTATCATATAAAAAAATAGAGTCCTAATTTCTTCAATATCTGCAGTTCTGATTCGATTTTAATGGGTCCTGGATATAACCTGAAACTATATCCAATGGTGAAACCCCAGCTTGCGGGCTTTGGGGAGTGTGGAGCCACCATTTAATTGCCATTGCTCCGAGGTCCACTGAGTGATAGTACCTGTTAGGGGCCAAACTATGGGTTAAAAAGAAACCGACTTGAATATATATATATATATATATATATATATATATATATATATATATATATATATATATATATATATATATTCTATTAAAAATGTTTTTTTTTCAAAATAACTGACCCGGAGTGATAGTACCTGTTAGGGCCCAAAATATGGGTTAAATAGAAACCAACTTGAAAAAATATATGTATATTCTATTAATTTTTTTCTAAATAACTGGATTTGGCATTAAATAACCTGAAAATGGTTGATATGCCGTAAAACAAAGAATGCTTTTTTGTTTTCTTATATAAATAGATATAAAAATAGAAACATATTCGTTCTAAGACACGTAAAAATTAAACTCTCCGAGAAGAAAGTTTCGTACAATTCTATCTTCATTTAATAAAATTAAAATACCCACACATTGATACAAAACCTTATGTCTAAAATACTTATACGTAGTTTCGTAGCAATCAATTACATGATTATAAGTATAAAAAAATATCCTAAGCTCAAAAAGAAAAAGAATTCATGAAATTTCTTAATTTCTGTCTCATGACTATGGATAAAAATTAATGTTAACTGGATATGTTGCAATTTCCAACTATGAGACTTTCTATAGTTTAACCTCTAAAATCGCTTTTAAATCTCACTCCAACGAAACTGAAATTTGAGTTGTATTATTCAATATCTAATGCTTAATAAAAATTGAAGGCATCCGAATTTTCAATAAGAGTTTTCTCTCACTCTTGGATCCAGTTGCATAAAACAAAATAAAATTCACCTTTGCGGCTGTTCTCCAAAGTTTATAATCATCACTTGAAATTTTATGAGTAAATCTTATTTGAAAAAATATGAACATATGCACATACATAAATTATATAGATAGACAGAGATATCTAATATATAAACTATCATGTCGGATTTTCAGGGATTGTTATCAATAACAATTGATCCGATAAATCACCGTTTGGTTTTGACTAAATTGCGTTTTTTTTTGTTTTTTTTTTGTTTTGTTTTGATTAAGTTTGTACTACAGACTCCTGCTTTCCTTCAGTTTCTTTCAAACAATACATGGTACATTTTATAGTCGAGGTGCTGTTATTAATTATTGCTATTTCTTTATTTTTTGTTGTTGTTTTTTTTGTTTGTGGTCTTACATTCTCGCAAAAAAATCAAAAATGCAATCTATTTGATGTGAGTGGAGTCTTTTTCTTTCTTTCTTTCTTACTAATAAAAATACAAAAATTAAAGATAATTCCTATATATAACCAAATTTAAGTTAATTTCATTTACAAAATTCTTAAAGAATAAGCAAACATAATAATCCTGTTTAAATATTATAAAAAAATGAACGTGATGCAAAATAAATAATAAGCGAACAATGTTAAAACTTCTTTTAAAAAATTGGAAAAGCAGCGAACGTGATGGAAAAAAAACGAACAAAGAAATGGCATAAATAATCCTGTTTCAATATTAAAACTTGAAAAATCAGAAAAAAATATATATATCTGATATCTCGGTTCAAACATGCAATCTTAAGATAGCAACACTGCTACTATACCGACTGGATTACGACTGCATGAGCGAAATTAGGTGTTTTTTTATATTTAAACTAATTCAATTAAGAGCGGTTTTTGCGCATGCGTGTTTGGCTAAATTGTCATGAAGAAACGATTTTTTGTTACCCTTCCCTGTAGAAAAGTGCTGAGTTGAGGGTGAACGAAATCAAAGTTTTTAGCCAATTTTTCGATATTTGTCCTCCAAAGAGTCAAGCTTCCAAATGATACTGATCTCGTGAAAATATGTATATGTTTTTTTTTCTTTTTGCTATCATCAGCAAATGTCATTGCTAACCGTAAATAGTAATACTACTCGGTGTTCATTTTGAAAAGCAACTTTAAAATACTATCATCCTATGCGCTTATACGAAGAGCTTCGATTCACTCTCGAAATCCTTTGCACAAAATAAGATATGACACAGTCTTAAATATATTAGTCGTATTCAAATATATTGTGTGAAATAAATTTTTCGTATAAATTTAATTTGTAACCGTAAATGATACCACAACTCATCATTCATTTCGAAAAATAACTTTAAATTACTATATCCATATGGATTTAAAGCCATATAAGTTTAAAGATAAAAATTCAACTTGATGCAGTTTCCGGTTTTGAAATCGGAAACTGGCAACGGTGTTTATTAAAAATAAATTACAGCGTTGAATTTTGTCATAATTTTTAATTTAATTAATTTGTACACATTTTGGGGGGAGTGTTAACTAAATTTCTTGTACCACTAAATCTAAATCCAAATGGCCATATCTGAAAACCACGTGTAATCACTTATTACTTGGGCTAGGACAACAGCATATTATTTTCATTTTTGTTTTTTACTCTCGAATGTGTATCCCTTCATATATTACAAGGGTCCGACAATATTTTTCGGACACTTTACTATTCGACTTTCCGAGTACCATACAGTGGCGAAATTCCTTCAATAGAATAGCATAAACATATAAAGACAATACCTGTAATAAAATGGAAGTAAATCGATTAGGCAAGGAGAAATATATAATTTTTATCATTTTTTACAAAACACACGCGACATTAGTTTTCAGACATCGCTGAAAAACAGTTAATAGTCTGTAATATCACCTTTCTTCTCAATAACTTTTATCAATTTCTCTTCATAATCATCAAACATATGCACAATAACATCTCTAGATGTTTCTATTAGTTATTTTTTTTTGGCATCTAGTATTCGTTCCCATAGTTGAGCATCTTTCGTTATTTCAGGTCCATCATAGGCAAGTTGCACAAGTATTTCCAAACATTTTCCATTAAATTTAGATCTGGGCTTTTTGCAAGCCATTCCAAAGTAGTCATATTTACTTTAGCTATCGATTTTCATGAGTTTTGACACATGGATGCTGCAATTGTCTTGCTGTAGAACGAAATCATTCATCATCTCTATTCTTATCCTTGGTAGGGCTATCTCGCCCAGCAACTGTTTGTAGCTTTCGCTGTTCTGTCGTCCTTTCATCAAAGATCAAACCCTGAACCATAGAGGATCTCCTCTCATCTGTCGTTTGTTCAGTACAAATAGCTCACTCCTTCTTGACCAAGTACACCTTCAATCGGGCCTATCAAACTTGAAACGCTTCTCATCAGTAATTATAACCTTCTTAAAGTCAACATAATTAGTTAATCACCTTTTTAGCACTCTCCAGTTTTGCTCCTTTGTGTTTCTTTGTTAGTGTAATTTTTTCTTAGCCTTTGCATACGTCTAACGTTCTTTTTACTGTTCAAACGTTTACATCCAATTCACATTTCTCCTTCACTTTTCTTGCTGTAAGATTTTCTCCAAATGTCAAAAGTCGTGTCACAGTCCTCTTCATTTTCCTTTTCGTCCTCTTGCCAATTGATATTTTTCCGTCCTCTCTTCTTTTTCCGCTCGGAGTTTGTCTTCAGCATGTCGACCGTTGATTTTGAAAGCTTCAAATCAATAATGATCCTTCTGATGGTGAGGCCATCTTCCCGTTTTTTCCGTGGCAAACGAACGACATCTTTTGAATACATTTTAACTCACTGAACTTAATTGTTTTGCCACTAGAATAGAACAGATAATTGATTCTAATGATTACATCTAAGTGTGCAAGCAGAAAATTTGCATACAACAACATATAAATGAACATAGCTCTTAATAAAATAGCATGTTTTGTCACGTCCGAAAAATAGTGTCGCGCAAGTTTTCGCAAAAATCACCAAAAACAAAAATTATCAAAACCAAACTAAAAAAATGATTACACTAGTAATGGATTGTCACTCCTCAACTACGTACTTACAATCCCAAAGGTATTTGGCACTAGTAACCACGTTGAAGTACTTTTTTTCAAAGTGTCTGAAAAATATTGCCGAGCCCTGTATATGCTTTTATATATAGTGAAGTGGTTGATTAACTGTGTCGGATATATATTCGAGAGTCAAAAGAACGAAAAGAATATTCTCTTGTCACAGCGCTACTTATTAGACGCCTTCAAACAAAATTGGGTCATTAATTTACCAAAACTTCAATAGAGAAATAATTTATGTCGCTTGTCACCAAACATTTAAACTCTGATTTAAAATCAACTGATTAAAACCAAAATAAGACGTTATAAACAGAAATATTTCCCTTTTATCGATTAGAAAGTGATATTGCTTTTCTTTATTTAAAACTAGCAGGAACGTCGAACATTGCCGGTTGTAAAATACGTTTAAATATATTTGAATCTATTCAGATTTATTATTTATTATAACAGACCCAACTCACTATTGAATATTATATTGTACCTAATATATTTCAAAAGTTAAAAAATAACGTGCTGCAATTTGCTGGAATTGAAACAAAACCATTTAGCGCCGAAGCTGCGCCCCCTATCGTTTCAGATAACCCAATAATTGGATTAGTTTTTAAATTAAACAACTTTTAGCTATGATTAGTTTTATGCATGCGCAAACTAATACAAATATGTTCGCAAGTTGAAATGAACATTTTGCATATTCAAATTGCCGACTTCTGTACGTGTTAGTAATGCATTTAACCAAAGATTTTACTCGTTATGAACTACTCTTGATGTATAATCAATACTTCATGGTTATTTCAGTGTTATATGACCATTTTAAGAGTTTATCATTTAAGCATTTTCACACAAACATATAGAAAAACAGATACGCACACATACATCTCGCGTTTGATGTATATAGATATTATTTATCTTACAATTATAGTTTCGGTTAGACAGAGACTATTTACTAGGGCTGTTCCAAAATTAAAACGTCCTATTTTTCCCCTTCAAGAAGTTGAATTACTACGAAAAAGAGTGTTACCATTAAAAGAGGCGACCTTTAGTGCTTATGAATTAATTTTTCGACATTATCATCACCATTCACAATGTACTTTATCCAGCAATGAACAAGGGATGCGCATGGACGCGCTTTATCATATAAGGTTCGTTCTAAAAGTAAAATTTCCTATGTTTTAAACCTTAAGAGTTGAAGAACTGCGAAGATGGGAATATTACTTTTGTGCTCCAGAATTTATTATCCTACATAATCACCTCTATACTGAATGCATAAAATAAACCCGAATCCCCTTAAGGTGTAAGGTGTCTGATGACAGGAACATCCGCTGCTATAGTATACAAGCTGACAGTGAAAGTGAGGGGTTAAGGGATACAACGTTGACTGGCTGGCCCAATTCTTGTGCTAATCAAAACCAGCTTGGAAACCAGATAACGCGGTAAAACTAAACAAGGAATTATATCGGCCATATTTTTATCATTGTTATCTGTCCAGTGAGGATAATTATAAAAGAGTTATAAGTTGCAAGTTCAAGTTGTCAGTGGTGGGGGTGGGTGGGTTCCGATGATGCAACTCTATATATTTATAAAAGTGAGAATGTGTGTGTGCACTTCTCAACCTATATACTCAACGAATTTTTCATCTACAGACTTGGAATTTGGTATGTGGAGTATTCAGACACGTGGAAAACTTTTTAATCCGTTTTCATCCATTGCCAGAAATTCAATGCCGCATTTCTGCTTCTGACGTAGGTCCATGACAAGGCTTGATTTCTTTAAGTCTTACGCCACCAATAGCTGTAACAGAAAGATTAAACTTTCAGATCATAAATGCATAAGTTCAGTCATAATAACAATGCAATTTTCCATTCGCTTTGATCCAATCGAGTGGAATAAAATTAACAAGGGGCATTGCATACGGAATGTCGTTCATATTTTTAAAAAACTAAAAGTATTACAATGAATAATTGTATTAAAATATTTAAATATTAATATTATCTATTTTGAAATATTTAGAGGACCGGTGATTTATGGACAAGAAAACCAGAAACTGGTATGTACACAAACATGCAATAGATGAATATGGCCATCCTCTTCCTGTACGAGTCAAATACGCCCTACGATTGATTTCTATTGCCACGTGTGGAGAGGTGCTGCTCAGCATACATTTTTACCTTGAATAAGTAGAAACACAACTCTATAATCTACTACCGATCCCATTTTATATGCCCTTGTAAGTCTAATTACTGGCAGAGACGTTGTAAGTTCTTTTTTTTATTTTTATAGCAGGTGCCTAAATTAGCTTAAATTAATGCCCCTATGTAAAACATTTACAACGAAAACTTGTCTACCTACAACCACTGTTAGTAGATTTTCTTTCGCTATCTCTTTAACTACAACTAAAGGAAACTTCCATGAACAAGGATTCTTTCCTAGAACTGCTCGTCGGTAGGACATAAAACCGCGATGCATAATCACGTTGTCATTACGGTTCTCGTCAGATCACTGACGTTAAGCAACTTTGAGCTTGGCTAGAACAAGATTGGTGCCAATTTGAAAATTCTATGCGATGTACGTTTTCTCCGCTTTTCTTGGCATTGTTTCCAGTCGCCCTTAATCTTCACTTGCCACTGGCATTTAATAATGCCAACTCACAGTGAGTATCCAGAATTTGCATAGTTCAACAAAAATTCTGTAAACAAAAAATCGTATATGAATTTATAAAGTTACTTGGGTGATGAGGGCGAAAAGTTTTTTTTTTGAGAGCATAAAAGGTAGAAACAAAAAAACATACAATCAGAAATATAATGAATCAAACAAACGGACAAACTGACGCAAACAAACAGACAAATAGACAAAAAATAAACAGACAAACAGAAAGAGAGAAATAGACAGACAGAAACAAACTAAAACTGACAGACGACGAGAAACAGACGGAAGTACACAGAAAAATAAAAACAGAGAAACAGAAACGTACAAGCAGAAAAAAAACAAGCCATCAACAGAGGGAAACAAAAAAATAGACAAATAAAAACAGACAGAAACAGATAAATAGACAAACGAAGAAATACGGGCCCACAGAAAAGAAACAGACAAATATAGACAGAAAAGAAACAGACAAATATAGACAGGAAACAAACAGACAAATATAAACAGAAAAGAAACAGACAAATAAAGACAGAAAAGAAACAGACAAATATAAACAGAAAAGAAACAGACAAATATAGACCGAAAAAAAAACAGACACATATAGACAGAAAAGAAACAGACAAATATAAACAGAAAAGAAACAGACAAGTATAGACAGAAAAGAAACAGACAAATATAGACAGAAAAGAAACAGACAAATATAGACAGAAAAGAAACAGACAAATATAGACAGGAAAGAAACAGACAAATATAGACAGGAAAGAAACAGACAAATATAAACAGAAAAGAAACAGACAAGTATAGACAGAAAAGAAACAGACAAATATAAACAGAAAAGAAACAGACAAATATAGACAGGAAAGAAACAGACAAATATAGACAGGAAAGAAACAGACAAATATAGACCGAAAAAAAACAGACACATATAGACAGAAAAGAAACAGACAAATATAAACAGAAAAGAAACAAACAAATATAGATAGAAAAGAAACAGACAAATATAGACAGAAAAGAAACAAACAAATGTAGACAAAAAAACAGACACATATAAACAGAAACGAAACAGACAAATATAAACAGAAAAGGAACAAACAAATATAGACAGAAAAGTAACTGACAAATATAGACAGAAAAGAAACAAACAAATGTAGACAAAAAAGAAACAGACAAATATAAACAGAAAAGAAACAGACAAATATAGACAGAAAAGAAACAGACAAATGTAGACAAAAAACAGACACATATAGACAGAAAAGAAACAGACAAATATAAACAGAAAAGAAACAAACAAATATAGACAGAAAAGAAGCTGACAAATATAGACAGAAAAGAAACAAACAAATGTAGACAAAAAAGAAACAGACAAATATAAACAGAAAATAAACAGACAAATATAGACAGAAAAGAAACAGAAAAATATAGATAGAAAAACAGAAACATATAAACAAAAACGGGCAAACAGGAACAGATATGGAAAAAACAGAGAGAAATGCGAATAGACATACAAAAACATGCAGCAAGGCAAACAGACTGGCAAAATCAGTCGAACTGATAGAAACAAACAAAAGGAAACAGACTACAGAGGCAGACAGAAACTGGCAGACTGTTACAGAAAAAGACAAAAACACTGTCCGATTATGTCGCTCTGCTTTTGACTCAGACAAACAGACACAGACAGAAAGATAAACAGCCAAACACAGCAAACAGCCAAACACAAACAGACAAATATAAACATCCAAACACAGCCAAACACAAACAGACAAACACAAACAGACAAACACAAACAGCTAAATACAAACAGACAAACACAGAAAATTACAGACAAACGCAAACAGCAAACACAAACAGACAAATACAAACAGACAAATACAAACAGCTAAACACAAACAGACAAATACAAACAGACAAACACAAACAGCCAAACACAAACCGACTAACTCAAACAGACAAACACAAACAGGCAAAGGAAAACAGGCAAACACAAACAGCCAAACACAAGCAGACAGACGCTGACTCTTCTATTTTCACAGTAGTGTAAGACGACTCGGTATCTCGACGTGAATTTTAACTGCAGTTTATTTGCTCTGGGATAGAAGACTGCAAAACTATTTGACGTTGATATCGACGAAAAACAATGAAGCCATACAACACCGTTTAAGGAAAGGATTAATATTTTATCAAACGACAATATTTCATGGACAGCCTTGTGGAACTGACTCCAATACTTTGACAGATTTCCAGCGACATCTTAACTGATGGCTGGTTAAATTTAAATAGATGACTCCGTCAGAATATTCTGATTTAATTAACGCGACGAAAATTGCACAACCAAAATTAAAGTCTGGATACTTATACAATTATCTCTAAAACCTTTTCAATGAATGAGAGTTTTATTTTGCTTAATACTTCGAACTTTTCAAACGTGAAAACGCATAAATTTAAACAGGATTTATATCATTTATCTTTTACTTTTTTATGCCACGTATTCGAGACGAAAAGATGCACACAAATCCACGTGCCAAGTATTCGTATTATTTCGAAAGAAAAAGCGAAAATATGCCATTCAAGTGCGAGTTAAATGGAACGCCATTTTCCTCTCAAAATAAAATCTTTCTAGACATTATCATTTTATATTACTTAAAATTAAAAAAAAGACTCGCAATATGAATGCGGCTAAAAAAAGACATAATGCAATTTTCGTATCGATTAGCTAAACTAAATGTAGAATGTTTTAGAATTTTAAAAAAATTGATAATTTGTATTATTTGGATTATTCAGAATACTGTTCTAATCTTTTGTGTCTGTATGTTTTTCACAACGTTTTAGCTGATGAAACCTCCGACTTTTGTGAGATGTATCTTCTCGAACTCGATAATATTTACGTTGAACTCGGACATAATGGATAAAGTATTAGGTAAAATTCAAGTGAAACTCTTCTGTAGATTAAAGGGATACTAAAAATACAGTTGCGAATTACTTACTAATTCTACCTGGTCATGGCTGACGGAATGAGAGCAGGCTATCGCCGTATATTAAATAGTTCCGTTCGAAACTCCGTGCAGATTAATGAGTTCGACAGAAAGATTCCAGAGTTCGACAAGATCCACCTGAAAACCGTTGGAGGTTACAACTGCCGAAACGTTGTGAAAATTACACTCAGTATGAGAATAGTAGTCCGAATAATCCAGATAATACAGAAGATGTTTTTCTTTTATTGCTGTTAAAGAAAGTTACGTGATTATTGTTTCTTTTTTATTTAATTCTTTGGGATGAGGCTTTAAAATTTGTGCATTAATTGTTGTTTTTTTTTGTCTTTTTTTTTTTGCAAAGCCTTATTTCAAACGATTTCAAAATTTAATAAAAAAAAATAATAATACCATTCGGTACGGATGTGAAAATGGAAAACCAGATAGAGACACAAAATTGGATTTATAAAATCATAAAATCTAGTCTTGATCGCCCTTGAATTGCAATGAATAGAGGCGTTGAGTCTCTACGCTTCCAGGTGAGTATTGTCTGAAGATAGTGATTTTAATCCTTCATAAATTTGCTAGAGTATTAGTTGGCCAAAACGTGGTGAGACAACAATTATGGAAGACAGAAATTACCGAGGATAAGTTACAAGACTCGGCATTTTATCCCGTCGCGATTAATTACCTGAAGAAATCCAGAGGACTAGTTTCACGAAACGTCATAAAACACCAACAACTATGAAGATGAGAATACCAGTCCGCAGTCCAAACATTTGCGTGAAATATGAAATGTATTAATCTCAAAACAATAATGTCCAAATTAAGTCATAGAAAACATTGTGTATCGATTTTAAAGACCGTTCATTTAATTCCAATCGATCTTACCGTATTGTCATATTTATTTACCAGCTAATCGTTATCTGGTACACATGGTTAATTAGACAAACTCACCTCATCCGACATTATACAAAACGATCAATTATCTTTCCGCCATTTTATATAATGCCAATTTATTATTCCCTCATACTTTCAGCTGTATTTCCTTTCACAAGTTATATGTAACAACTTGTGCCTCCCACTCTATAACGTTGCCGACACCAACGTTGTTTCTGTGATCTTCTCTTTTATTTTCTCTTCTGGCAGTGTCATATCTCACATTTGGGGGATGTCGAGGGGCGCGGATCGGTTTACAAGTTTTAAAGTAGAATTTGAAAAATCACAAACTCCAACACATTCTGAAAATATCAGTGAAATTCTCTGTGTGTGACACAATCGACACGCTTAGGTCCACATTTATATCTATTGTCGAGGCCGTGTTCCTCAGTTACCATAAGCTCATCTTGTGTCTCATTGTGTGCAATTGCGACTCATTGTGTGCAACTCGCAAGTATACTCAATCGTCACAACCCTAAAACTGTCCGTAAATTGTCCGTGACCGTTATAAACCGTGGCAAAATCTACCGCCACACGTAAAACTTCCAGTAAAATGAATTTAAATACATTTACCCACTGTCCGGTCATTTTATCCCCAAATTACCGTCATACCCTGACCAACAATCTCATTTTTGCTTCATTTTGTGTTGTACCAGAACGCGGACGTGCATATGCAAATGCATGCGAAATGATGTTAGCAGCAAAGAAAATGACTATGAAAAAGAAAAATAGCACGTTAGAGAAAACGATCACATAAGAGATGTGAATTAAGTTCCAGAGCACGTTCGAGATCACGTCTGGAATCACGTTTTATTCGGGAAAGTAACCGGAAATAAATATTGTTGTTATAAAAGAAAAAGCAAATTTAAGTTTTATTTCTATTCTTTGTCTATTTTGTGATTGAGGCTACGATGTGTTGGGTAACGTTACTATGCACCTTGGTGAATAACCATTGTTCTACTGATAAACCCTTTTCCACTTTTTTGTTATATTTTCCTTTTCTTTGTAATTTCTAACAGAGAAACGTCGATAATGTCATAGTCTTATATAATTTATTCAATATTGTTCGATAATGACACGACACATCAACGCTGTTTTAATCATGTAATGCCGAATTACAAAACATATTTCTAAAACAACATTGTTTACAGTTAATGAAATATATGTTGCCAATAAACATACGTTTTCAGTCGACTTGGTTGTTTTGTAAAGCCTAGAGTTCACATAGCTTGACCAATCATTACCAAACATGTTCAAATTATTGGCATGGCCTAATTAAATACTATATATCAGAAAAAAGTGAAAGTCCAAATTTTTGCTATAAATTCGATGCTATTAAGTTGGTTCCGGTTGCCGGTTTGTAGACGTATCATTTTAAACCATTGTAATTTATTTCATGCAGGAATCAAAATTGGTGGAAGAACAATAACAACCTGAGATAGCCTGACGATTGGGTTATGATTGCAACATGTGTGCAGGTACTGTAATCAACAAAGTAAAAGTTGCCAGTGGAAAAGCAGGACTCTTCCTCGACGTCAGCAAACAAAAGGCAATGAAAGTAATGCAGGTACCAAATGATGAAAACCTAATTGTTGACAATCAAAATATTGAAAATGTAGAAGATTTCAACTACCTGAGTAATTGAAATCAAACAAAATAAGTGACGTCAAAGATGTAAGACGACGTATTGCAACGGCAAAAGCAGCAATGATTGTGCTGACTAATATCTGGAAAGACAGATCCAGTTCACAACACACAAGGAAACGACTACTATAAGCTTTGGCATTCTCAATAGCAACATATGGAGTAGAATGTTGGGTCTTGAAGAAAGTCGACAAGAGGAAAATTACTTCTTTTTAATTGTGGTGTTATCGCTGACTTCTATGTATAAACTGGGTAGGTAAACGTACAAACGAATGGGTTCTGGAGACGATTAGACATCAATCACATGAAATTGCGATTTTTGGGAGATGTGGCCAAAACAGATAGCCTAACTCTTTGCTCTTTGGTACAACTCCTGGCAAAAGAGGACGTGAAAGACAAAAAACAATAATGTCAGACAACATTAAGGGCATTAGCATGTCTGAGTTGTCCAGAATGGCGTAGAATCGGAGTAAATAGCGACGATTCGTGAAGAGTGCCACGGCTGGTTAGTAATGACCCTTCCGCTAAAGAGAGGGAGAGAGAAAGAGAGAGCGAGAGAGAGAGTGAGAGAGAGAGTGAGTTATTATTGTTTAAACATATCACTATGATTAATTTATAAGATTTTCTTTCAGATTATTAAAGCATTATTCATATTTTTCTGTAATATCTCACCCATGTTGATCCGAAAACGAATTTCTTTAGTTAAGGAAATGAAGTCCACTTCTATCCTGAAAATGCTCGTTCTTATATCGTACTACTGACCAAACATCTCCTAGTAGAATTTTGTCAGGAAATCTTGTTCATCTTGCATATTCTCCGAGCCTAGATTCCTCACTTATTCCGAGCATTAGAAAATCATTTAGATTACCTTAGGTTAAAATAACGAGATGATATTAAACGCGAATTTAATTTATAATTTACATCCGAACATAAAGAATTTTACAAACGAGACATTTATAAGAATGTTGACAGATGTAATCAAGTTATAAAAAGAGAAGTCCGCCATTATTATGCATAAAGATTTCACAAAGAGTCTTTATTTTTAAGATGAAAATTTTATCGAAAACACATTTACACCGACATAATATTCATCATACTCTCGCTAGTTGTGTTGAATAATAGTATACCGGTAAACGTTGGATGACATAATAAAATGAAAGTGGGCGATTGTCCAGAAATAGAAAAATTCCAATACAGAATGTTTCAATATTTTCGTATTTATTATCCTCGGAGTTTATAGCAGAAAAATTCGGTTTAATTAAGAAAAATAAAAAGGAATGATATAAAAAAATAGAGAAACTGTATGTAAGAAGAAAAAATAAGTTGATACATTGTTACAAATATTGTTGAAGCTGTTTTATTTTAAACTGTTGACGTTACATGCAAATTTTCATAACAAAATTGAAAGATTAGTTGAATGCGTAGTGCTATTATACCCATAGCTTATGAAATTATTGGTGCGTGACTGAATATTTTATCCCAGAATACCAGTTTAAAATATTAGGTGTAAAAGAAATGTCTTGCCGTTTTAAACTTTTATTTTCAGATGAACATATCTCGGTTCAAGCAAATACTTATTCATCGAAATAAGCACTATCAGAATCAACACAGTTTCACCAACGCAAAACAAGTGCATTTATGGCAGTTACGCAAATATCTTGCTTTCTTGTTACGATGAAGTCGGTGAAGGCGTTTTTGATATCGCTTACGTTTTGAAGCATTTCTCACGCGATGCTTGAAAAAGTGTGAGTCAGTAGGTGAAAGGTCTGGAGAGTACGGTAGATGAGGCAGAGTTTCGTAGTCCAATTCGTTCAACTTCTGCGGGTTCGGTTTAGCAACGTGCTTCAGGCATTGTCGTGGAGAGGAATTGGGTCTTTTATGTTATCTATTACTGGATGTTGTTGTCGAAGTTTCTGATGCGTTTCATCCATTTGTTGACAGAACGTCTCTATCGTAATGGTTTAGCCTGCATTCAAAAAACTGTAATGGATTAGACGGGTAGCAGATCAGTAAACAGTCAGCGTGGCGTTATTTTAGTGGAACTCTGGTTTCAGGAAGTATCGTTGAGCTTCGCAGGTGTCTAACCACTGAGCTGGGCGTCGCCGGTCGTCGTAAAGAACCCACTTTTCATCACAATCCGGTCGAGAAACTGGTCATTCTTGTTGCGTACAAAAAGGGACGATGACAATTCATAACGGCGTTTCTTTTGGTTGTCGTTCAATTCGTGAAGTACCCATTTATCAAGTTGTTTGTTTTTCCAATCTCTCTCATGTAGTTAGAAATCGTCGTATACGTTACGTCAGATTCCGAAGCAAGTTTTCGGGCAGTTGTCCTTGGATTTGCTCCGACTAAGGCTCCAAACTGATCGTTGTCAACATCCGATGTCCGATCACTACGTTCAATATCTTCAAGACTCTCGTTCCCAACATGAAATTTCTTAAACCACCATTGTGCTGAACGTTCAGTAGTGGTTCTTGGACCAAACACTTCGTTGATATCGCGGGCTGTTTCAACAGCTTTTCGGCCTAGCTTTAATTGAAATGCGAAAAGTGTGCGAGATTTGCTTTTCTTCCATTTTGTATTCAACGTTCTGAAAAGAAGACATAATTGCTTTAAAACGATTGTGTTTTAAACGTTCAGATGGAACAAAAATCGTTATTAAAAATGATATATATATATATATATATATATTATAACGAGAAATTATTTGAAAATACAACATTTGAAATCAAAATTTAAAATTCCGCAATAACTTTCTTCACAATCTAATAATACATATGCACTCGGTGTTAAAATACAATAAAATGCTTTATTTAAATTTATGCAAGTCGAATTTTAATCATAATACTACCACTGTGACTTTGGCTGCTACCAGAGAGTTCCTTTTCTTTAATGTGTCTTGGTGTTTCGTTGAAAACTCACACATGCCGCACACCCTCTGCCACACCTTGTGTTCTTGGATAAGAAAAGGATATAAATCGTCTGAACGATGATTGATTTGGTTCTGCCGACTTGTATAAGCGAAGTCTACAAAGAAAAGTGTCGACGCGGCTTAAACATATCAATCGATCGATTCATATACGGAAACGTTGATACAGTTTGTATTTAATAAAATCTTCTCCGGGCACTGCATAAGAGTTAGAGTCATATTTTAGCGAGTCTGTTTCAGGTTTAATAGTACTGCAGCCTAGCTCCAATAAGTAAAGGAATCGTTCAGTTTGTGATAAAAGCGTCAAATTTTGTAGACACATAGCCAAAGGTATTCCAAAATGATTTGGATGTGGAGGCATCATGAATTTTCAACATGGCGCCCATGGCAGCCATTTTTCAAAATGGCCATCAGAAACAGCAGTTTTCTAATGAGTGATGGATATAACATGATATTATGAACAAAAATTGATGAAATAATTTACCATATATGCTTGATAATGTGCATTACTATGATTGGACATTTTCATAATAAATTCAAAATAGCCGCCATTTTTACAGATAGTTTTAGATACGGAACTCTGTGTGGAATTATATACTTTTTCATGCAGAATTTGAATTAGCAACTAATCATTTCTAAGAAGCTTTGCTTTATCTCACAAGGCTCATTAAGTAGGGCCAACCCTAGGGTCTGTAACAGGGAAACTATTCACACTCTCCTTCACAGAAGCAGAGGGCAGTGCATTGAAACTGAACTTTTTTGCAAAGTTGTTTTTACTCTTTTTCGTCCCACAAAGACATTTGCCACATGGATATGAGGGGATACTAATGGTGATCATGTCTATAGGGGACTATATAGATAGTTGAGAAGCGAAATTAGATGTTAGTACAGACAATGAAGCAAGAAACAGAAAAGGAATTTCAAAGCCTTCTAGTCCGAGGAAAGAGTTAATCTAGGGATCTCAACGGTGAAGTGGTAGGATTTTCATACTTGTCAGGTAAATCGGGTTCATGTACATTGAAGCAGTTCAATTTCTATGAGTTTTTAGTTCATCAAAACACATTCGATTAAACAATTTGTAAAGCAGGCGCATATATACAATATTGCTGAGATGTGACAGAGGTTGAGGCTTGACTGATAGTGCGGGATCTATTAGATTAGAGACACTATCTTGTTGGTATTGGATGCACTAATAGCAACAATACTCCATGCATGGACGAATGGTGGCTTTGTAAATATATTTATTCACAGACGTGAGTAATTTTCTCGCACGGTAGAGGGAGCAAATCTAATGTCAGTCTGACTAAATACATCACATGTATCTATTGTTAACCGGTCAGCTGTTCACAATGTGATCAACAGGTAAACATTTATAACAAATTTATTCAAATGCTTACTAGCTACCATAGTAGAAAATCTAACGTTTTATGTACTCTCCCTGTATACATTTTAGAACACTATTCCATTATCTTACAAATCTTCACTTTACATGTATATTTTACTATATATATCATGAAAAACAACTTCCGTATAGTTTACGTTAATAGCAGCTTTTTAATAAAACAATCATTTATTCACGTTTGTAACTCAATACTTTATTCTGTTGAATGTGTTTATATATATATATATATATATATATATATATATATACATATATATATATATACTAGACTACCCGTGACCCGTTGGGTCAGTATGTTATATTAGCTATAGAATTCATGCATGAGCGTGACACTTGTGACGTAAAGAAAATAGGTTTTTTTGACATAACAGGAACATTTTTATGAAAGTATATTAAAATGAAAAAAGAATATAGATAGATTTCTATGAGTCGTTCTGTTTATTATAATTGATTATTTTTGAAAAAAATGTTTACAGTTACTGAATTATAAGTGGTTGGCCATACTTATAGGTAAATGTGCACTGAACAGATACCATAATACTTATTATAGTTACATTCAAATTTTGATATATCTGCTTTGTTTTTTACATCGTTCATTTCTGTATTAAGTTTAAGTTATTTTAAACCCCACCCTTCCCATGTTAAATAATAATTTCGAAATAATGACGTTAATATTTCAGCGTCCCAATTGTTCTTTTGGTTTTTCTTCGCGTTTGAATTATCCAAATAAAGAATTTTTATTACTGTCTGCTTTCTTTTTACATTCTTCATTTCTTTATTACGTTTAAGTTATTGTAAACCCCACTCTTCCTATGTTAAATAATAATTTCGAAATAATGACGTTAATATTTCAGTGCCTATGTCATGCGCGCATGCGCAACCGGGTGTCATAAACCGGAAAGTGGGTTGCATACATCGTTAACAAGATCATTTGAGCTTTATAATTATAATTATATATATATATATATATATATATATATATATATATATATATATATATAGGATAGATAGATAGATAGATACATAGATAGATAGATACTAGGAAAGACACCGATACCTCTCAAGTGGGACTTTGCTGTACGCTTAGGTGGCGAACCCCAACTTGATGTGCACAATACCTAGGTGGGTGAGTTTATGAAGCGCCGCACAAAATAGGAGTTTAACCTTTGACCTTGAAAATCTCTAGGTCGGAGACCATCATCATGTCAGGTTTGGTCATGACTCGTCTAGTTGTGTGAGCTATGGGAGAGTATATATATATATATATATATATATATATATATATATATATATATATATATATATATATATATAAATGTTAAAGAGCATCTCTCCTCTCTCTCTCTCTCTGGCTCTTTCATACTCTCTCTATTTTTTCTCTCTGTGTCTCTATTAGATAGTAGATCGAGAGAGAGAGGGAGAGGGTGGGAGGAGGTCAGAGAGATATTTTTGTAGTTAATCCACGTTGCAGGAAGTGACGTTTCATCTAACCGGATGTCATGTGATGCTACGTGGCAAGGTTGGTGAAACGTTGAGTCTCTCAGAAAATGCCAAGCCGAGCAGAGGTCTAAAATGGTTCTCTCCTAAGTAAGGGGGGAGATGCGCGCCCCAGACGTGGGACGCGGTAGGTACCCACAGTGGAGACCATCGATGGCGACATCTGCAGATCATGCCTGGGAGAATAAAAGGTTGAAAACCCAACATCTGTCTTCATCTTGTGTATTCTGGCGAAAACAGCAAGAGAGCTCCACCCAGATGAAGACTCTCCCAGAGCAGCAAAACCATGTATGAACTTCTATATATAAACACATACATCCACAAGTGTCCTAACCACCAGACAAACGGTTTAAGGGATCTTGGGTCCCGTTCTCTCGTCTCTTAACACTTGTAATATCTCTCTCATCGTCATAAACTTTTTCTCTTCATTAGTAAAATGGACACGTCATCACCAGGGTACCAGTATCCCTCAAGTAAAGTGTCCAAGTCCAAATCCGTTTCTTCTCCCTCCCTTATGTAACATATATGTTATTTGGTGCCGTTAACCTTCTTGCCCCCGCATGGGGCATATATCGAAACCTGGATTGCCACGGACATAACGAGAAAAAGAGATAACGAGGAAAAATAAAGACAAGAAGAGAAATTGAGGAAAAAGGAGGGAGACAAAACGGAGAAGAGACAGTGGAATAAAAAGAAAGAATAGTGAAAATGAAGAGAAAAAGAGAATAAATGAAGAACAGTGAAAAACCGGTAGAGAGAGAGAGAAAGATAGAGAGAGAGGAAGGAAGAAGAAGAAAAAATGATTCAGTTATGTGTTGAAAAAGATAGCAAAGGCATGAAGAATACCATACGCATTTAGAAGAAAATTAAACTCCAAAATTAAAAATACGCTGTAAGCTTTGAAAACGACTGAAAAACAAAAGAGAAAAGAAAATTAATTTACCATATTAAAAATAAAAATAAAATTGAAAAACACAGAGAAAGAATTGAAAACACGGAGAAAGAAAAAAAAAACGTATATATATATTTAAATAGACAAGACAACACAAACGAACAATGCAAATGACATCGAGCTTGTCCACAGTTTATAAACCTGTCAGTCATTTGACATTGTTGAATTTAGCAAAGCGTTACAAAAATAAGGGACAGTGAACTTTTAAATGCATTCGGAATAGCAAGATGCCATTTTAGATTTGAAAAAAAAAAAGAAGAAATTACACTATTGTCGAAAGTATTAGGTGAAATAAAAATCAGGTTGGTGATGTGGCATCCCTCCGGATTAATTTTAAGTAAATTATAATTATATGAATAGAATAGAAGCGGAACTTTTTAATTTAATTCTGTGGTTAATTGTAAAGAATAATGATTTTTTTTTTAGTTTCAGAAAACCCTTGAACTTTGCTTACGTGGACAATTTGATCTGTGATAATTTTGTTGAACTTTGCTGAAAGTTGTTAGTTATAAGTGAATTAATTAAGTATATATTAATTAAGTATTATTGAATATTGTTAAGTATTGTTGAGTTGCCATGTGTATTTTTCTGTATTTCTTTTTCTGTACTTTTGTTATCTTGTATTTGTATAGCAGATGGGGGCATCGATGGTCTTGCCACGTGGTGTCAATGTAATTTAATTTTTTAAAAATAAGATGATGACAGGATAGGGGTATAACAATTATCAATAATAATTTTTGAGATAACGGGATTATGCAAGGAAAACATAAATGAGAATTTTTAAAATGGGATGATGTTGGAAGACAAAAGAATAAGGAATAAGGATTTTTTTTGTAAATCGAAATACAGTAGTTGGACAGGCAGACGGTTTGCTGGATTATGAGTAATGAGGTCAGGAAGTCAGTCGGTATTTATTCTAGTTTCGAGGTGGTCATGTTTACATATTTTTTTGTTTGTTGTTTTGTTCTTGTAGTTTCGACAGATTTTTTTTTGTTCCGGATGCGTAAGTCGGTGGAGGACGGTACAGAACGTCCTCGTAATAAATTTAAAAAAAAAATCCATATTTTGGTAGGTGCTCAGGGAAGCACGAGATAGTTATAGAGAAATGGGCGATCTCTGTAACTAATATGGACAGTCGGAGGACATGTCCATTGTGTGTTGACCACACGGGGGGTAAATGGGGTAGAATAAATAAAACCGACTTGATTACTCTTGGACCAATTAAGTATAGTCATAGAGGAGGTAAATTAATTAAGAACATTTGATGTGAAATGGTGAAGATTTGGGATGGGATTTTTTTTGTTTGTTTTTGTGCTACCTAGGAGTAAAGAAGATTGTCCGTAAATCCTGAGATGTAAGTAGGAGGCAGATGGACCTCGATTTTGTGTTTTATTGTTGTTCGGCTAGGAGCCGTGAAATTATCGACCACGAGTAGTGTCGACCGGGAGCAAAGGATGCTCTGGAAGTCCCGAGATGGGTACGAAGAAGCCATGGGGTCATAAAGGAGTTTGACCTTGAAGAGCGCAGGGTAGCGCTACATGGCAATTTTATTGTTGTATTTATTTAATTTTGAGTTTATCGATTTATCGTAGGACAGTCTTCTTGCCAGCGGGTAGCGTATGTATTCCCTCCTTAGTTTAGTTAGTTAGTTATTAAAAATGTATGGCTTTGCCATACATTTTGATAAAAAAGGGGTGGAGGAAGAATTTTAGAAGTAAAATGTTACCCTATTGTGAATTAAAGGTACCAAATTTAAAAAAAAAAACATGCTGGGTGAATTTAATTGGTATTATTAAATTAAATTATTTTGGAATAGATTTGGTTGGTTTAGTTATATTTTAGGGACGTTTAGCGCGTAGTTGCATTTTTTTCATGAGAATTACAAGGCGATTAGGCTGTAGAAAGCAGTTTTTTCTGTTGTTTTATTTTTTTTATAAGCCACGGTATTGTCACAAATTAGAAAATTTAGCAGGGGAAATACTATTTTAGAGTAATGAGAACCCTGTTAAAACAATACTAGTGGTTCCAGTGAGTTGGAAGATGCCACGTAGGCCCAAGCAACGGCAATAAGTCTTGTCCAACAAAAGTCTGGCGTGCGAGGTCGCGATAATTCCTCAGGGTACGGAGCGACTGGACAGTCGGTACCAAGCCTAATCACGGGGAGATAGAAGAAAGGGAAAGATGCAGATTACGTAAGAGACAAGATAGAGCCTTATTATTTTTTTTATTTTTTTAGAGGAATGTGTGAGGGATATCTGGGTTGGAATCTTGGGACTTGCTGGGAATACGGAAAAATCACAAAGGGAAAGCTACTTAGTTAGAAACGATGCGCAAGTTAGCTTTGGCGCATTAGTTAGGGAGTGATGATTCCGTATCTTGTCGGGTTCCAGGAACTCAAACAGGCTCCGAGTGAATCAGTGTGAAGGCGTATCTTGGCTTAGACCAACAAAGGGAGTTAGTAGAAGAGCTTTGTGAAGTCCCGAAGTAGTAGATTGAATAGAACAAAGCTCCGGTAATAGGACCACTCAGAGAAAGACGTCAGGGCATTACAGTAAAGGAAAAAAAACTGGGACTTAGGCCTATGCTGAAAGTCGAGAACGCGAGTGGGATGGTTGGGTCGGTAGAGCATCAGACTTTTAATCTGAGGGTCTGGGGTTCGAGTCCCCATACGATAAAGCTACCACCAACATGGAGCATCCGACGTTCTGGTCGTAATTGCGATATGCTGGCCCCATTTCGAAAAAGTGATCGAAAATGGAGTCTTCATTTGTTTGGCCAAGTGGTCCAAATAAAGAGCAGAGTCAGTGGAAAATATCCAACAATGCGACTGCCTAGACAAGATGTATATCTGCAAAGCTGTATCTTTGTCTAACTTGGAAGCAAGTTAATGTCGAGGAGGGACTTTCGAGAAGCAGCAGAAGGGTTGATAGTGTTGTAGTAGAGTACTGGTGCCTGATCTTTCTTGGAAAAGGGGTGAGTCCGGAAAGTGAAAGAATAAAGATGTACTTCGGACATAATTCTTTTTTTTAGTTAGTTAGTTATTAAAAATGTATGGCTTGCCATACATTTTGATAAAAAAGGGGTGGAGGAATGTTAAAGAGCATCTCTCCTCTCTCTCTCTCTGGCTCTTTCATACTCTCTCTATTTTTTCTCTCTGTGTCTCTATTAGATAGTAGATCGAGAGAGAGAGGGAGAGGGTGGGAGGAGGTCAGAGAGATATTTTTGTAGTTAATCCACGTTGCAGGAAGTGACGTTTCATCTAACCGGATGTCATGAGATGCTACGTGGCAAGGTTGGTGAAACGTTGAGTCTCTAAGAAAATGCCAAGCCGAGAAGAGGTCTAAAATGGTTCTCTCCTAAGTAAGGGGGGAGATGCGCGCCCCAGACGTGGGACGTGGTAGGTACCCACAGTGGAGACCATCGATGGCGACATCTGCAGATCATGCCTGGGAGAATAAAAGGTTGAAAACCCAACATCTGTCTTCATCTTGTGTATTCTGGCGAAAACAGCAAGAGAGCTCCACCCAGATGAAGACTCTCCCAGAGCAGCAAAACCAGGTATGAACTTCTATATATAAACACATACATCCACAAGTGTCCTAACCACCAGACAAACGGTTTAAGGGATCTTGGGTCCCGTTCTCTCGTCTCTTAACACTTGTAATATCTCTCTCATCGTCATAAACTTTTTCTCTTCATTAGTAAAATGGACACGTCATCACCAGGGTACCAGTATCCCTCAAGTAAAGTGTCCAAGTCCAAATCCGTTTCTTCTCCCTCCCTTATGTAACATATATATATATATATATATATATATATATATATATATATATATATATATAACAGAGAAAGAAAATTAAAACTGTAAGTTGAACTTTACAATCAAAATTTATTATTCGACTGAATACTCCAAAAAAAATTTACAAAGTCCTTATTCCGCGGACTTTCAAAGAATGCTATTCTTATTATTCTTCTCGTCAGAGGACATAAAGAAATCGGCAAATTATATTTGCAGGAGTGCTAGAATTTACTAGTCAGGACATTAAATGAAACCGAAATTGATTGTAGTTATAAATTGCCAAATAAAAAATGAAAAAATATTGGATATATAAAAAACTAATATAAAAACAAACCGCGCATAATATTTCAGCTTGAATGACACTCCTCTAGAGTTGATCCAAAATGCAAAATAGTTCTTTAGATAGAATGTATTCCAAGATAAATCCAGCGTGATAATGTATATAATATGATTGGAAAGTGTTCAAAATTCCGATTGGAAAGTTTACAAAACAGCTGAAATAATGAAAATTGTTTTTTTTTTCGGGCAGTGCAGTAGTCCAAAGAGAAGTCTGTCCCTAGTCAAATGGGATCTAATAGTAAGAAGAGAGAAACCGAAATGAGAACCGTCATCCTCGGGTTAAAAAGAAAAAGTGATTTTAAGCGAGGGGGAAAAACCTTGAAAGCTCGTATTACTGTGACCGGAAATTGTCTAGACAGAATAATACACACACACACACACACACACACACACACACATATATATATATATATATATATATATATATACAGAGAAATATATATATATATATATATATATATATAGAGAGAGAGAGAGAGAGAGAGGAGGGACTCATGCAAAACTAATAGTTTTATATGGTTACATTTGGTCTATATTTATATTAAACACTTTACCTTGGCTATGTTTTCCATATATTTGTTTCAAGTTATGTTAAGATGAGGAATCTGAACTATGTGATTTCGGGTATAGAGTTATTAAATATGGAAAGTTTAGGGAGGAGGCGGTTTTATCTTTAGATTCAGTCAATTGCTTTCTGCTTTTAGTTTTCTTTTTATTTTGAGATTCGAAAATACTCAGTTTTTATGAAAAATGTGTCTTAAACGAGCATAGCTTTGTTCGGCTGGGTTTAATGTGTTACTTATTTCTGTAGTGTTTTTTTTTCTTTCACACTTATCTCATTCTAGTGCATTAAATTTATCTCGCAAAACTTTATAAATAAATAAGGGACAAAAATAGTTGATGCTGATGGCAGCAAAATGCTTGACACTGGAACTTTGGAAGGTGATATACTTTTCGTTAATGACACTATTAATGCTTTATTTTTGCCACAAATATTAATCACGTAAAATCAGTGTTTTTATAAAATCAGTTTTAATACGAATGTGTAAGTCGGTGGAATTTTGTTGTATGATATACTTTTCTCAAACACTATTTTCCTTACTAATCTTGGAGACAATGTGTTCGTCTCTGGAACCTCGTTATGTGGTATACTTTTCTATATAACATTTTGTAGTAACAAGCCAAAAACTATATGGTCCCACAACTGATGGCTTTGTCATGTTTTTTAATAAAAGGTAGTCCAAAGAAAAGTCTGTCCCAAGTCAAATGGGATCTAATAGTAAGAAGAGAGAAACCGAAATGAGAACCGTCATCCTCGGCTTAAGAAGAAAAAGTGATTTCAAGCGAGGGGGAAAGCCGTGAAAGCTCGTATTACTGTGACCGGAAATTGTCTAGACAGAATAATATATATATATATATATATATATATATATATATATATAGAGAGAGAGAGATAGAGAGAGAGACAAACAGAAAGAGAGAGAAGGGACTCATGCAAAACTAATAGTTTTATATGGTTACATTTGGTAACTTTAGTAGAAGCCCAATAACCACAACAAGGTATTACTTCTGTATTAGTTTTTTTATGTTCTAGATGTTAAATTTTTGGAGGGATTCACGTGTTACTTTTTGTTATTTTATAGATATGGAGTAAATGAATCAAAACAGATATAAAGTAATCACACGATAAAGTTTTTAAAAAAAGGGTGATCATTAAATTGGCGGGGAAGCCACAGTGCTGATAAAACAGAACGTTTTGTGTCAAGAATTAAGTCCAATATACCACCTTCAATTTGAGTGGTGTAATTTGGACGCTGAAGAAATTGAGTGATTCTATTAGTGCTACATTGTTTGCAAGAGGATGTTCCAAATTGAAACTACCCAACAAAATTACCCTTTTACCAACAGGCAAGTTGGTGAATCCATCGGCGAGAAGATTTTTAAAGATTCTCTAGTGGGTCAGGCTTGCGGTACACGAGCATACAACCAATCGTATATATTAAAGTTAAATCTACGAATATATAATCATTATTTGTAAAATCTAGTCCTTAATAGTTACTTCAATTGTACTGTTAGCCAAAATCAGCCGTAGAACTGTTACCTATTTTGCCCATTTAAACCTCTGGCCTGATGTAAAACATTGGGCTAAAACAGCTAAATGTCACCGTTTCATGACATTTTTTTTAATTCGATACCATTTAAGACCCCTATTTAGACACAAGTATGAATTTTAGAATTAAACTAAAAATTATCCCCAAAAAGTGTGTTTTTCACCCCTAAAAACCCTGGGACTCGAGCCCCAGAATTTTCCCAAGGTCAAATATTACGTTTCTAGATGTATATCTATGTGGTCTTGCTTTTGGGTAATTTTCAGCAAAATCTAATGGTCAGAAAATATTCTATATACCGGAAAGTGGTATTTTGGGACATTTTGACCCTTGAGAACCTTGGACGCAACCAGAATTTTTATAAAAAATTCGAGAATGTTACATTTTCTTCTTCGGGTACTTGTAACTTCATGTAATTTTTTTTTAATTAAATGCGTAGTTACTGAGAATTTTGGGAAGGAACAGACGAACGGGCGAGAGTGAATTCTAAGGTCCAAATCCGACTAATTCGGTGAACCAATAATTTTTTATTGTTTACTAGTTTTAGTCCTCAGAGCGCTAAAACGAGAGTGGCACGTTTGTTATTGTTGACACCGCATGCTGAACACCCGTGGTCGATACGCTAAAATATACTTCTTTTAGAACGCAAATGCTTAATTTGTTTATTTTCGCTTCGTATTCTAACTCAGTATATATATATAAAATAAATATATATAAAATAAACAGATAAACTGTTTTAGAACATGATTATAGATGTGAAAAGAATTATATTTTATATATTTCAAATTCATTTCGGATTTTAAAATCTGTAGGGAAACGTGGGACTTACCTAATTAGTACGTGTGCATAATTCAACGGGTCGGTTGTGGAATGAAATGAATGAAGAAGAAATAAATCAAAATGGCTGCCTTATCTCTTTATATGCCTGCAATGTGACCACCCGATATGCAAATGAGATGCCCCTGGTTGGAGATAAAAGAGGGTTGATTTTTTAGAGAGACGTTCATTTTTGAAGTTGGATTTCGAAGAAATAAGTTGAATTAGCAGAAGTTCGCTGGGAGTTGAGAGAAGGTGCGTTACATATACAGAAGTTTGGAAGTTTGGACAACAGTGTTAACCGTACCCAGGAAATTATTGGTGTGACGGGCGGAAGAAATAACACTCAAGTTATTGAATTATAAAATCCCTCGTTAGAGAAAGAGTTCTTCTTAAGTTTTGTTGTTTTGTTTTGTTTTTTTTCCTCGAACTTAAAAGTAAAAGTCTATCCTCATGTTGTGTTATCGAGGTCGCGCTAGCTTTTAGTGCATGAAGAACTCTTTAGTTTTCTTTTGTATGTATTAAGCCGAGAAGGCGCACGGACGCCAAATATAAAATTCTAAAGTTCGTAAACAGTTTATATGATTATTCTATATTTTCCATTGCGTTTAGTTGCCGGCACTTTTTCAACTTCATATTTTGTGCCCGCGCGCTTTCTCGGTTTAACAGATAAAAAAAGAAAACTAAAGAGTTCTACGTTCAATAGCAGCCAACGCGACCTCGATAATACAATATAAGGGCAGACTTGGTACTTATACTTTCAAGGAAAAAAAGGAAGAACAAAACTTAAGAACTCTGTCTCTCACGAGTGATTTTTAAATCCGAAATTAATCAAAAAAAAAAATAATATTTTTCGCATTTAAAAGCGTTTTCTAAAATAGTTTATCTGTTTATTCAATACTAGCATTTCAGCCCGGCGTTGCCCGGGTGTTTGGAGGCGTATGCAGACACACAGACACGTTCACTCTTATAGATATAGAGATTATCCATTTCAAGATGCTTTTACTTTCCGGTAGCTTTCAAACTGTGTGTGTGCGTGTGTGTTTGTTTGTGTGTGTGTTTGTGTGTGTGTGCGTGTGTGTTTGTGTGTGTGTTTGTGTGTGTGTTTGTGTGTGTTTTTGTGTGTGTGTTTGTGTGTGTGTTTGTGTGTGAGTTTGTGTGTATGCGTGTGTGTGTGTGTGTGTTACTCAGCATAATGCGAAGCTCTTTATTTGTAAATCTATCTATAAAAGTGAAATTGTCTGTCTGTGTCTCTCTGAGTACATTTCCCTCCAAAACATCTCTGTCAATTTTCAGTCTACAGACTCGAAATTTGATATACCAATATATAAATGTATGTATGTATGTTTGCATGGCTGCCTAAAATTTTCGACAGAGGCGACGATTTTTACAAGATCAGTATCGTTTTGAAGTTTGAGTCTTCAAACGACAAATACCGAACAAATGGCTAAAAACATTAATTTCTTCACCCTCAACTAGCCACTTTTCTACAGGGGGGTCGCTTTTTTCACCGATATTTTCGAAAGTCATCCTCTCCTTTCGATTGTCTAGCCTTAATTTAAACCTACGTCAGTTCCGGTTTGGCGGTGGTCGTAGCAGCAAAGACGTCACATTTTTCCGTTATTTTCCTCGTTCGCGGTACGAGTTCGAGCCTGCCTTCCTATTACCACTTTTTTTTGCTCAACACACACCGCCAAACCCCCGGGCACGCCAGGTATCCATGCTAGTAAACAAATATATGAAGTAATTTAAAAGCAGCGGTCAAATGTTTATATAAAAGATATTGGAGAATATTATTTGCTAGCACGATCCCAATAGGACTGATAGAAGAAATGCCGTCTATCAACTAGACGGTTGTAGGTTCGATTCCTGACTGCTAGTCTAGCCGCACTGATGAGTGATACAACGGGCAATATGGGATTTCGTTGGTTGAAAAGCCAAGATGCCGGACCAATGTTGACATCATGTGGAAAGTGAAAATTGTGAAAGGCGAAGATGGGAAAGTGATGAGTTTTAATTTTTTTTTTTTTTTTTTTACCAAAAAAAGGAGGGAAAGGAAACCAACTGTTTTTTTTTCATCTCATTTTCAGACAATTTTTCACCGAAATCTTTTGCATTTAACGAGAATTTGAGTAAAACAACGAAAACATAGCAAAATAATAAAAAGAAGTTGTGACTACATGTTTTTATCAAATTCGTTCATCATGTGATTCGTTCATTTGTATAAATTAAAATTATGGAAAATATTATTTTAGTTTTTATATTTTTTCAAATATTAAGTAGTTACTAATTCTTTTTCTTTAAGAATAAGACGAAATAAAACGAGATAAAATGATTTAAAATGAACTAACAAACGGGAGTGTAATTATTTCAAAATAATTATTTTCTTTACAAATTCGAATTGAAAATATGTCTGAAAAAGAGAAGACGCAAAAAAGGTCGGGTTTTCTTTTTCTTGTTTTTTTGTTTTACGTCTAACGATATTAAAACTCATTTCGTTCTTATATTCGAATTTCACAATTTAAAATTTCTACTTGACGTTAGCATCGTCGGCCATTTTGGCTATTCAGCCTACGAAAGCCCTATAATATTATATTGCCATATAACGAAACAGTTTTCCGTTGATGACTATATCTTTAGTAATATATATATATATATATATATATATATATATATATATATATATATATATATATATATATATATATATATATATATAAAGTATTTTGTCTGTGTGTGACTTCATTTCAAAGATTCTGAAACGAGTGAGCCGATTTTTACGAAATTTCACACAAATATATTTATGTGTATGGGAGTATTCTTAGATAGGTTTGTATAAGAATGCCTCGGATAAGTATCGAAAACCGTTAATCGATAATCGAAAAGTCCGATTAAAGAAGTAATAGGTCGTATTTGACCAAGGTTAGCACCTTATAAAGCCTAATATCATAAGTCCATTTGATAAGTTTTAACACCGCATCAGCAGAAAGGCCCAGCATATAAAATCAAGAGAAAGTTCTTTGATATGACAGGAGCGTATTTAAAATGAATGTTTAGAACACAATTCAAAAAACATACTTTCTACCCAAAAAGCTGGACGGAGGCGACAACAACTATGGAAGGTAGTAATTGCTGAAAATGCAGTTAGGAGATTCGGAGTTCCTATCCTATCGCGGTTACCACCTGACGAAGGCCAGAGGAATAGTTGGCCGAAACGTCGTGAAACAGCAACTAAAAAGATGAGGATAACAGTCTGCAATAAAATAAATAAATAATATTCATCTTAATAATGAATTCCAATAAAATAATATTTAATAATATCATACATTCGATACGGACCGACCATGGAAAATCAGATAATAAATACACATGGATTTATGAAACCAAAAAAATCCAACATGATCGACCCTTTCGGGGCTCGACGTGCAGTGGATAGAGACGTTGAATCTCTACGGTTCCAGGTGAGCATTGTCTGAAGATGCAATTAGGAGATTCTGAGTTCCTATCCTGTCGCGGTTACCACCACAACAACAACTAATAAGATGAGGATAATAGTCCGCAATAGAATGAATTAATAAAGATAATTGAGTTTGGCCTTTTAAATTTTAATTCAAGCCATTATATAAAAGCACTAGCAGGGAGACCCGACGTTGTCCCGGATTGAATGATGATCATCAAATGTTTCACCCTCCTATATTTTTGTAATCGAAATCTGTGGAATCGCCTATTTTTAAATCATCGATTGATTGCCTGCTCAAGTTGGGGAACCACCGCGGTACACCAGATAGAAGCTTCACAAGCTTCGCTGCCATGACCAAAATATATTGTAGTCTACATTGCACTGTAAGGAACCTACTGTTGATTTTATAAAATTATGTGGGTGTGTATAAGGCTTAAATTAAACTTTAAAATGCAAAATTCGACTATCATGTTTCAGTTGTGCTCTAAACAGAAAGATTCATTTTGAACGCATTCCTCTCACATCAAATAATTTATTGTCAAGTTTATATTAGCATATTCTTTCTGATTGTGGGGTTATAATCGTTTCGATTTAAGTTTTAAATGAAAAACTCACGTGTCATGACCAAATTATCCCCAAAAGGTGTGTTTTTCACCCCTACAAACCCTGGGGCTCGAGCCCCAGAATTTTCCCAAGGTCAAATATTACGTTTCTAGATGTATATCTATGTGGTCTTGCTTTTGAGTAATTTTCAGCAAAATCTAATGGTCAGAAAATATTCTATGTCCCGGAAAGTGGTATTTTGGGACATTTTGACCCCTGTTGACGGTTGGACGCAACCAGAATTTTTATAAAACATTTCGAGAATGTTATATTTTCTTCGTTGAGTACTTGTAACTTCATGTAATTTTTTTTTTAAATTAAATACGTAGTTACTGAGAATTTTGGGAAAGAACAGACGAACAGACGAGAGTGAATTCTAAGATCCAAATCCGACTAATTCGGTGAACCAATAAATTTTTTATTGTTTACTAGTTTAAGTCCTCAGAGCGCTAAAACGAGAGTGGCACGTTTGTTATTGTTGACACCGCACGCTGAACACCCGTGGTCGATACGCTAAAATATACTTCTTTTAGAACGCAAATGCTTAATTTGTTTATTTTCGCTTCGTATTCTAACTCAGTATATATATATAAAATAAACAGATAAACTGTTTTAGAACATGATTATAGATGTGAAAAGAATTATATTTTATATATTTCGAATTCATTTCGGATTTTAAAATCTGTAAGGAAACGTGGGACTTACCTAATTAGTACGTGTGCATAATTCAACGGGTCGGTTGTGGAATGAAATGAATGAAGAAAAAAGAAATAAAAATGGCTGCCTTATCTCTTTATATGCCTGCAATGTGACCGCCCGATATCCTTTGCTTTAAGTAGAAACCTTCATTTCGAATACGCCTCTGTCATATCAAAGAACCTACTGTTTATTTTATATGCCGGGCGTTTCTGCTTATGTGGTAATAAAACTCCTCAAATGTACTTGTGATGTTAGGCTGTGCAAGGTGTTAACGTGGGTCAAAATCGCCTGTTCCTGCTTTCATCGGATGTTTTCGATTATCGATTATCGATACTTATCGAAGACATTCCGATACAAACCCTCTCTAAGAATACTTCCAGATAAATAATGTATATTTGTATGAAATTTCATAAAAATCAGCCCAGCCGTAGTGGAGTCTTTAAAAAACGAAATCACATGCACACACGCACACACACACACACACACACACATGCACACACACAAGCATACACACAGACACACACAAAAATACACACACAGACACGCACACAAATACGCACACACAAGCGCACACACACACACACAAATACACTCACACACAATACACTCACGAAGTTATTTTTGTATAATGGTAAAGATGTTTATAAATCAACGGCAGTTTTTTTTTTTCATAAGACAGGGTCGCGTTCGAAATGAATGTTTCTGTTTAGCGCACAATTGAACCATGATACTTGACTTTTGAATTTTAAACTTTAATGCAAGCCATTATATTTAAAATACTTCTATAACATCAACAGTAGGCTCTCTACAGTGCAATTTAGACTACAATAAATATTATGGACGAAACCACTACATTAAGTTTTTTGAAGTTTTCTTCTGGTGTATTAAAGTTGTTCTGCAACTCTATTTAATTTAAAAATCGGGAATTTAACCGATTTCGATCGCATTAAAGTGTTCGAAGTGCGGAAGATTCGTTGATCCTCCTTCAATCCTGGGCAACGTCGGGATTTCTATAAATATATTTGTAAGTGCGTGCGAGCGTGCGAGCGTGCATGCGTGCGTGCGTGCGAGCGTGCGTGCTAAGCAAATGTGTAGTTAATTCGATTAACTAGTGCACACAATTACTTACAGCAACCAAATGGAGGAATATGCAATGATCAAATTAGCTCACAAGTCTTTGCGGCCTCAGTCTGATGTCAATTCTTTCTTTATTTATTTATTTATTTATTTTTATTTTTATTTATTTATATTATTTTATTTTATTTTATTTATTTATTTATTTTTTTTTTATTTATTTTTTTTTTTTTTTGTATTTTGGCAAATCTCATGACGATAACCGGGATCGCCTTTCTTGCCAATTCTTCAGAGTCACTTGTCAGAATCAATCAGCACTAGTCACATTTATCGCTTGACCGGAAAAAAATTGGTCTCATACGTGAACACTAGAACAAACCAGAAAACGGAAAGATATTTCTTGAGGATTTCTATTGCCCTCCGGACACTGGCTATATTTACTCATGGATTTTTTTCATTCCCCAATAGTAATGACTTATCCAAGTCAAATGTTGGCGTCAAAGATTGATGTATCAAGGGTTTAACATTTTTCATTTGTTCACTAATTGGTCTAAGCAGTTGTCTTCATGGTTAAAGCAATATATATATATATATATATATATATATATATATATATATATATATATATATATATATATATACTAGCAAGGCACCCGGCATTGGCCGGTTGTAAAATATACTTAAATATGATATTTTGATTAATGCAGATTTCGTATTTATTTATTATTATATTATATTGGACCTAATATATAGTAATGATTTAAAAAGATTTGTTTTTAATGACTTGTGTGCCACACCGAGAATCGAAACCAAAACGTTTAGCTCACGATTTAGTTTTTCCTCTCCCGTTAATGACAGAGCTATGAAGACACGCTTGCTTCAAGGCTAAATATTAAAACATGAACCAATAGCTACTACGTACTGCAGGCATAGTTGTAATGCAGATGTTGGACCTTTTTATCATTTTTATTTAATTTCCACACTTTTGTATCGACTTTCTCGTGCTAAAACACAAATATAAAGTTCCGCATATGTTCAAATATCTCATATATGAAATTTCATGTCTGTAGATCAAAAACTATCAGCGGAGTTTGGTAGGCAAAATTTTTTAAACAAAAATGTATACGTATACATAAATATATATGGAAAGGGTTCTATGTTTACTATAAACTTTTTACGCAAATATTACGCAAGTATAAATCACGTAGAATATTTGCATTAATATGATTACACGTAATAGTTAACTAAAGATGATCATCCCAGAAAAAAAACTGAAAAACTCATAGGGAATTAATTAAAATTAATATTTAAAAGAATATGCCAATTAGTAAGATATTTTGCTATGAATGCAATCCCATGACCCATGTATAAGAAAGTGGTATTTTCTTTTAAAATAAACTGAAAAAAGATTTCTTGACCTTCGGGCCGGGATCGGAGTGTAGTATCTGTTATGATTCTACAATAGCGTTAGTTTGCCATTGGTCAATATAGAAAGGGACCTCTATATTGAATCAATTGTTATTTTTGGCTACTTCCAAAGTGCCACTTTTTTTCTCTTCTTTTAGGGGAGCTAATTTTCCCTCACATGTAAAACTATCTTGTGTCAAATGTTGCTTTCGTGGGAAAGCAAATGAATACCAATAGAAAAAACTGTTAATACGAATATCAATACGCAAAAAAACAAATTTATGGAAGGATAGATATCTCATTCAAACACTACCGCGTTTGAATATATGGTTATGTGGCAGTTTTAGTCATTTAAAACTGGTTTAAAACTTCACCGTTTACTCATTTTTCGACCAAATTTCAAACAATTATTACAGTTTATAGATCACCTTCTCAACTATATTATGATTTTTTTTTCAATTTTCGTTCAGTAAAACAAATGTTATGATAAATTTACTAGTGTTCAAAATCATAAGAATATGTAAGGAGGTAAGCGACGTTTTCATGACTAGTTTCCATAGAAACAACGTCACTTCAGCGACTACTGTTGCTATTAATTCGAAAAGAGAAGCAACAAGTAAAACAGAGAGAATTAAAGTATGAAAGGGACATAATTGGGGAATTTTATTGAAGGCAGACAAATGCCGTACATTGTTATTACATATGTGTTTATGGAGGCAAAAAAAATAAGACTGAAATTAAACAAAGAACAAATGAATTTATTGGAAGCCAGGAAAAATCATGGATTGCAATAGAAAAATGCGAGCATGAAAAGTAATATGGTTAAGATTAAACATGGAAAAGTAAAGGACTAGTTGTTAAAACTGGAAAGGAAAAGTGCAAGATATTCTAGTTGAATTAAAAATATAATAAATTTATAACTTAAAATAGTGCAGCATTAAGAATTGATTATATAATGTTATAAATTGAATTTTTTAAAAAATGTGAATTCTGCGATATTTAAAGTTATAAATTTATTATATTTTTATTAGAATATCTTGTCCTTTTCTTTCCCAGTTTTAACAACTAGTCCTTTATTTTTCCATGTTTAAGCTAAACCATATTACTTTTCATGCTCGCATTTTTCTATTATAATTTATATATGCAGTTCACTTTGTTATTTTTTAACAACCGTAGCAGTATTGAAACGCTTCCGTTGTATTCAAATTCATTTAGTTGAGTCAGAATTTTGCTCCAATTGTGCGCAGGCCTATTTCCAGGGTACATTTTCACCTCTCTCTCTCTCTCTCTCTCTATATATATATATATATATATATATATATATATATATATATATATATATGTGTGTGTGTGTGTGTGTGTGTGTGTGTGTGTGTGTTTCACGATAAATAACTAATTCCTTTAAGAACATTGATACTATTGCTTGTAAGTAAACGATTCAACGATGCAAGAAATTAATTGACTTAGTGATAAAATAATTTTCCAACGAAGGAATTATTTAAATTATGTTTAACGTGTTAACGAAACATCCAAGACAATATATATATATATATATATATATATATATATATATATATATATATATATATATATATATATATTGGTAATTTACATGATCTGTAGTTACATAAAGATTGCTAAATGAAATAAAACCAATCAGAAATCACAACAGGCTCACCTTTATGTTCAACGTAAACTTTATTATTTTTTTTTTATTACAATTTCACCCCAAACAAGGCACATTGCCACTTTTATGTAGGGGGATACTATCAGGGACATAAGCTACAGGGGTACTATGTAGGGAGTTGAATAGTAAGATGGTTCACGTTACATTGTAACTTCTGCATGTCAGTACAGTTTGGGAAGCAGGAACTTGGAAGGGAATTCCAAAGTCCAGGTGTTCTGGGGAAGAAACTACTGGAGTAGAAGGCTCTCTTACATCTAGGGATCTCTACTGGGAAGGGGTGGGATTTTGATGCTTGTGGGGTTTGTCGGGGGTATTTACGTCGAGGGGGTACAAGTGCTTTCAGTTCTTCAGAGCATTCACCATTAAAATACGTGTAGAACAGGCAAAAAGATGCTACATTTCGGCGATGGGACAGAGGCTGAAGCTTAGATGACAGTTCAGGACCTATTAGATTGGTGACTAGTAGTTATTGAAGAAAATGAGTTTAGTCTTGGCGCCATTGAATGTGACTATCCATTTTTGTCCCCATTCCACTACAGATTGGAGGTCGTCCTCAAGTGTTTCTACCATTTCTCTAGATATGTGTTCATTTCTTGTCCTCTCGTGTCAGTTATAGAGCGCTGTGTCATCAGCATATATACCCATCTCACAGGCAATTTTGTCAGGGAGGTCATTTATGAATATCAGGAATAATAGAGGTCCAAGGATAGACCCCTGGGGCATTCTCGCATTTATATCATATTGTTTAGATGTACGAGCATCGATGACAACCTGGATTTTTTCTCTTATATAAGAAGGATTTAATCATGTTAAGTATTCTTCCAGTGATAACGTATGATCTGATTTTCCTGAGAAGACCTTCATGACATACCCTGTCAAAAGGCTTAGATATATCTAGAGCTACCGCTCTACTCTCCCTGCTTTGTCCAGTGAATGGTATATACGCTCAGTGATTACAGTTAGGATATCTGCCGTAAATCCATATTGTTGGTCGGTAAAAAGTTTAGCATCTGTAAGGTGATAATCTAGAGCTTGGTTAATTATGGACTCAAATATTTTGGCGAAAAGTGGGAGGAGGCTAATGGGGCGGTAATTTACTGGGTCAGTTCTTTCGCCAGAATTCTTGAAACTGGTACCACAGAAGCAGTTTCCCAGCAGGCAGGAAAGCAAGATTCATCAAGGCATTTGTTGTAAAGTTTTAAGAGAACCGGACCTAGTTCGGCGGAGCACTTTTTTAATAGCACAGCCGGGATGAGATCAGGTCCGCATGCTTTTGAAGTGTCAAGATTTTTTATTATGGGATGCACCTGAGTAGGGGTTATTTCCAGATCGTCTAGTGTGGCGTCTGTCCGCAAAGGAAAGTTAGAGAGGGGTGGTTAACAGGCTCCAGTGTGGAGTTGAAGGAAAACCGACTGGCAAGCATGTTAGCCTTCTCGGTTGTTGAGCAAACAACCTCATGATTGTTGGATAGTAGGGGGGTTGTTCATTGCCCATTATTTACTACACTGTTGTAGATTTTCCAGAAGTCACGAGTTCCTAAGTTCTGTGCTTTGATGCGTTTTTTATTTCAGTAAATTCTTTCTTAGCTGTCGCTATTTCTTTCTTGCAGTTATTTCTGGTTTATATATACTTCTGTCTATTTGAACTGGATTATGCGATTAAATCTACCGTGCGCACGATGCCTTTGCGCGATGGAAGCTGCACAAGTAGAAGTAAACAATTGGGGAGAGAGGGGCTTGTTATAAAACTTCCGCGTGCGAACATGTGCTTATCGGCGAAAAAAGCGACCCTCCCTGTTGAAAATGCTCAGTTGAAGGTGAAGAAATTATTTTTTTAACCAATTTCTCGGTATTTGTCCTCTGAAGGGTCGAGCTTTAAAACGATATTGATCTTGTGATCTGTTGAAAGTTTAAGGCAGACATGCAAACATACATATATATATTTATATATTGCTAGCTAAAATTTTCGACCCAAACCGATTAAAAAGTTGGCCTTATCTCTGAATACCCTTTATGTAAAATTTCAACTGATAACACCTGAAATTGTCTGAGTAATTTGGTAGAGACGGCAGAGGTCAATTTTTTTTTACTTTAACCCCTATTATGACCCCTTAACATTTATTGCCTTAGGCTTTAATCAAGTTATTAAGTTAGATCCATGTCCAAGGAACCTATATCTAAAATTTCAATCGTTTATATCCAAAATTGGCGGAGGAGTTTGGTAGAGTTCTCAAAGGTCAAATTATTGAACTTTGACCCCTTACCAGCTAAATTTCTGGCCGAAAATGGATTCCTAAGATTTTTCCAAATCTCATTACGCTGTATATCAAATTTCAAATATGTACACTGCAAATTGACAGAGTTATTGCGTAGGGAAATGTACACAGACAGACACACACATAGACACACACAGAGATAGACAGACAGACAGACACGTTCACTTATATATATATATATATATATATATATATATATATATGAATGTACAAATTATGTATTACACTTAATGAATACATTTTTTATTATGTTTTATATAATTCTTCCTATATATTTTTTCTAACCTTCTGTATTACTCTTCTATTTCTAATCTTTACTATCTATTCAGCCTCGCTTTACTTAGAGAATATATTTTTATTATTTACTAGCAATTCAGCTCAGCGTTGCCCGGGTGTTTGTAGGTGTATGTTGAGCAAAAAAAAAAAAAAAGAAAGAAAAAAATAGTAGAAGGAAGGCGGAATCAAACCCGTACCGCTAAAGAGGAAAAGAACGGGGGGGGAAACTTGACGTCTTTGCTGTTACGACCACATTCAAACCAGAAGTGACGTAGGTTTAAATTAAGGCTAGACAATCGAAAAGAGTTGATTACTTTGGAAGATATCGGCGAAAAAAGTAGAAAAGTGCCCATTTCAGAGGAAAGAAATTAATGTATTATGACCCCTTAACATTTATTATTTTGGGCTCAAATCAGGTTATTAAGTAAGATCCATGTCCAAGTAACCTATATCCAAAATTTCAATTGTTTATACCCAAAATTGGCGAGGAGTTTGGTAGAGTTCTCAAAGGTCAAATCGTGGAACTTTGACCTCTTAAAAACCTAATTTCTGGCTGAAAACGGATTACAAAGATTTCACAAAATCTCAATACCCTGTATATCAAATTTCGAGTCTGTAAACGTAAAATTGACAGAGTTATTGCGTAGGGAAATACACACATATAGACAGACACACACACAGAGACAATTTCACATTTATAGATATATAGATTTCTAAGCTAATGTTCTTATACAAGTGCTTTGCGTACATATCTTTGCTCTTCTCTTCTAAACTTCGAAATATCAAGTTCTAAACACATTTTCTTATATTGATTTGTTGTGTTCCTTATTGATTTGATGATCAAGTAAAGTTAATTGAACTTCAAACTGTCATTAATTGTTTCTTATATATATGTGTGTGTGTGTGTGTGTGTGTGTGTGTGTGTGTGTGTGTGTGTGTGTGTGTGTGTGTGTGTGTGTGTGTGCATATACTTTGAATAATACACTATTCGGTAGTGTGAAATTAATTTTCCAAACAGAATAGTTTTTCAGCAATTCTACTCATCCTTGCCATAACTAAAATCCAGATACGATTTCATTAAATTTACGTCCAGAATTCATGATTCAATTTCGATCAAATTCAATTGCATGATTTTTAATTCAACAAAGTGATTAAAATTAAAACCTTAATTTAAGGTGTCTTAAAAATATAACGTTCAGAAAATAACACTTAGTTCGCGTATTATGACAAAAATTATCGCATTTTATGATTCCAAATAACACAAATCTTATACATTTGAATGACACAAATAAATTTACTTATATTTTGTTTTATACCCGCTTTAAAATACATCGTAGCAAAGGAAATTTATGGAATATTTATTAATTGATGTCTAATACCTACTTTTAAACATTTCACTATTCGAGGGTATCGGAGCTTTTACGAAAGAATTCTATACCCTTTTAACTCCTTTTACATGAAACTATACTAGACTAAATATACTGCATTACGTTCACTTACGCCTTTTAACTGTGTTTTAAAATTCATGGCGATCGTTTAATCCCCATATATAATAAAATGATTGCATAAATTCCCCTCTGGACCAACTTACCGTAGGTTTGCAACAACAGATGCAACATACAAATTTATTATTTCTAGAATATTAGCTACTATCTTATCTAACTTTAGAACGTTATTTTAGACACATTTGATCATAACAAAATTCAACATTTCATCCTAGGAGCAGCAGCATAACAATCGCACCATCTTTAGAGTAAGTAATTCTTATTTTTCCCCTAAATATTAAGTCCTCCTACCACCTTAATCATAATCGGGCAGAAATATACACATTGCACAGATATTGTGCTCGCACCCTTCGTAACTGGGTCATAAACTCATAGACATAATATATTCTTTCTATTTCCGAATTCAAAAATATGAATTCTCCCTCCTCAAATTTTGCCCATGCTCATTGGCTGAGAACTGGCAATTCGATTATTTCGACCCCACTCACAAAATGGAGTGTGTATTCCGATAACCGTTATGAGACCATTTATTTGTTAAATGTTTGACTTTAGACGAATTATATTTTCTGTGCAGTATTTTGTTTTATTTTTTTCTGGACTCATTATCGACACTGCACATGCATTACCTTTGTTTACGTGTTTTCTTTTTTGTTTTTGTTTTTTGTAAATTTTTACCTTAGCTCCACTCCCACCTTTTTTCTTTTAAATGACGACTTTTATGCTGATTAATTTATGCACTCGAGAGGAACAAATCCAATTCTATTCGACCGACACTGCCATCCCCAATTTTTGTTAGTTTATAGTATTTGCAGGTGGGTATCCTGATTACGATTATCAATTTTGGGACAAATATTTTGACAACCCTCTCTCACAAAATAGGGTGCCTATTCCGATAGCAGTTCTAAACATAGGGAGGTTGAAGGTGTCTATTCAGGAAGCTGCTCTTAACATGGGGAAGTTGGGAGTGTCTATCTGGAAAGCTGTTTTTACCATGAGGAGGTTGAGGGTGTCTATTTCAAAAGCCGTTCTTAATATGAGGAGGTTGGAGGTTGGGCAACAACAACCGTACTTTAATTTTTGACGAGGGGGCATGCTTTCACTAAGCAACACCGCTGAATGGTACCTGCTAGTTATTTTATAAGTTAACTAGCAGGACCCGTTAATCGGCGTTGCCCGGTGGAAGCATCCCCTCCCATAGCAAAAAAAAAGTAAACTACGATTGTTATTGGTGGTCACTGCCATCTCTGAACAGTTGCGGACACTGGCGTCCGTGGACAAAATGAAATAATCTAGCTTTCACCAGGCATTAGTGATGGTTTAGGACGATAACATGCAGATACTGTTGAATTTTAAAAAGCAATTAAGGGAATGCGTACACCAGTATGAATTAATAAAAGTACGAAAAATGGTCCATTAGAATAATAATGGAAAGTAAAAACAGAAGTTTTAGATGTTAGAGATTTTCACTGTATATGAACTGTTTAGAGTAATCGAAATCAGTGGTTGCAATCCTAGCTGTTTCCATTAGTTGTTCAAGTTTTCCTCTTCTTTTCAATTCCTGCACAAATAGTATTAAATTAAATTCCAGTTTTATGTCGTCTTTTTTTAACGTGTAAAATAATACAATTACGACTTTTTCACTTCACTTCTTTAGAGTAGACATCCTAAACTCCCCATATTAAAAACGGCTTTCGGAATAGACACCACCAACCTTCCCATCTTAAGAACGGCGTTCGGAATAGATACCCCAAACATCCCCATGCAAAGACAGGCCATTTTTATTGGGGGGGGGGGATATGGAAAAAAAATTCCCTCAAATTCAACCGTGAAAATCGCTGTCAGAATAACCATCCGCAAATGCTAAGAAAATGTGTGGTGGCAGTGTCTGTAGGGCAGAAGTAGATTATTTTATCGCGCGTACATCACCAACATGACCTCCCATTAAACCAAAGCCAGCCAGACCCGTATAGAGGCGGTTATTAAGACTAAAGGCGGCTACATTGAATTTATAGTGAAATTTGCTCTCTTCATGAAGTATTTCTGTGAAGAGATGATCAAGAGACCCCAATTTGACTTGTTCTCCTTCTTACTGATGTGGATGGCATCCTCGATCGCACTTTCTGCTAATCTCTGACGATTCTCATCACTTCTTGCCGTACGGGATCTATCAGATTTAGGGAGGTCACATATAGACCCTTGCTCATGAAATCGAGCTACCATAGCTTTTATTGCATTGGGAGTATGGGGAATTTCTTGTGTTGAAGTTTTGTTGAAATTCTCTTTGAGTTTCTGATATTGACTCATTCAACCTAAAATACGACTCCACGATAAATATCCGCTCCTCGGTAGTGTAACGATTCAGGGTGAACTTGGAATGGATACTCTAGATGATCTGAAAGAATAAAAGAAAAGTATAAAAATTAAGAAAGTTATGAATTTTGTTTAACCATCCGCTTCTTTTGGGACACCCTGTACAAGTTATCAATTCTCGTATAAAAATGTCTTAAAATCTTTAACTTGTTAATTATTTATAATAATCTAATGTAAATGATCCGCAGTCATCTATAAAAATAAAAGATTCTGTAACATTCGGTTTTTAGACAGTTATCTTTCCGTTTACAAGTAGATGCAACATGTTAAAGGTCAAAAAGCAATAAAAAAAAAGACCGCCCGATAGATAAACAGAATAAATATAGATCTATTTCATCTGAAAGGCGGGAATTCGATTTTTTAAAAACATTGTGGCGAAAGAGAGTGATGGGGCAATGGGGATATAGATGGCGGCGCCTGGATATAGATATATAAATAGTACGACCCGAAACGAATGTCAATTTCGCTTGGACAAACATACAAAATTGTTAATTGGTAAAAATTGAAGCGAATTGACGATTGGTCAATAACACCGTCTCGTTTCGATACCACAGGTCGCTTAGCAACAACCGTGCGGGATCAGTCATGAATTTGGATGCCTATTTTTAGGTGTATATATAGATCGATCGGCGATATCATAGAGGAGGGGGGAGAAAGAAAGGTGGAAGTGCGTGCTAAGCGTTTTGATTGAGAAACTAGATAAGAGATATACAGAGAGAGAGAGAGCAGACGAGAGAGGTATAGAGGAGGTGTTTCAAGACAAAAACCAGTGTGGCTTAAAGCGGGAAAGAGGTAATACGCATGTGCCGTTATCGGAGGAGGATCCAACCAATGAAGAGAAATCGATGTTTCTCGCTGTATCCAGGGGACTATTTTCGGTGTATGGATGAAAGAACGTAAAAGCATTGCTGGCCACTAATATCGAGATCCAGGCGCCAGTGTGGCCGTCTATCACACATACAAAAAAATAAATAAATCGCAAGATACTTCCACGTACTTAAGCAGAAATAGTTCCTATTGATACGGACAGATAGTAACATAAACAGTCTCTTACGTTCACAAAAGTGCGCTTTTTAGTAGACCAAAAATAAAAGCTTACGAGAACAGATAAAAGTGAGGCGTTGTTTTTAATTTGGATCGATATTAAGACAAACCTCAGTGAACAAGCCATAAATCAGTGGATTTACATATATACGCATACACAAACATAAGACAAATAAACAAACCGATGGAGATTGTAACTCATTTTAATTCCCGCGTCAGTCTAGGTTGGTATGTCAATACACAAAACTTCCAAGAACAAAGTATTTTTTTTCCTAGAGCATCCCATCCGGGCAACAATGTGCCCGAGTCTATTCCCCGACTGACTATAACCTGCATGCATATCTTACATATCTATAAAAATAAAAATATTAATTATCAACCTATATACTCAACGAAACTTGAAATTTGGTATATAGGGTATTCAGACACGTGGAAACTATTTAATCAATTTTTATCCTGTAAAAGGACCGCTAAGGGGTCAAAATCGACAATTGGTACTTTTAGATCATCGATTTTCATCTATTAGCTGTTTCACGACTGCGCATGCGCGAATCGTTCACATTATGTTAAAAATAACTAGGTTTGAAAACACTTTTTAAAACTCGTCAAGCTGCTCTAATAGTTATCGAATGGGGGTCGGTTAGAGTTTTCCTAATCTATTTTCTTAACTATTTCAACTGTCTTTTGGTTTTTTAATCTCAACTTGAGTATTTTTTTTTACTTGTAAAAAGTGAACTGTTTAGAAACAAAGCATAATACTTGCATGCACATGTCTTAGTTTCCTTCCGTTTTGTTTTATTTTACTTCAATTTTTTTAAGGAATTTAATGTTAAGTTTAATACTTGCGGATTTTCGGTTTACAATACATAAGAAATCTACATTAATTAAAATATAATATTTATGCACATTTTACGACCGGGCAACGCCGGGCTGCCTGCTTTTCCTATATATTTACAAAGTCACAATTCGCTCATGCATAGAACATTGTTGCCACATCGAGGCTGGGGTATCTGCTATTTGTCTCTTATTATTGGACATAGTAAAAACTTAAGAATCAAATGTAATAGATTCCGCACAATCAGCCAACCTTCAAACCCTGGCTCATCACCGCAATGTCGCATCATTGTACCTATGTTATAAGTATTTGAATGGAAGGTGCCCTAATGAACTTAGAGTGCCTTTGCTATCTCAAAGTAAATACTTCCGACTAAGCTGAAATACTATACATTTTTGTTTCTTGCTTCTTGACTATACTAAGATGCAGAAGTTTAAATGTAATGTGAACAAACATCTTGCTGCTCGCACTCCCACAGTCTTCTGTTAGAGAAGATCCCAAATAGTTGCTCTTTACGTCCCAAGCGACAATATGCTTTGTTTGAGGTGAAAAGGATAACAGTAAAAAATCTTCTACTCACCCCGCCTATTTATAATGGATTAATTCGTGGAAACCAGAAGAGGCGATTATAGTCTAACTGATCATCTCTTTAACCTTTATCCTTGGGTTGTCTTGTGGTTACGCAACGGTAAAAAGCGAATTGTTTGTGTGTAGACGCAGCTGTATATTTATATGTCTGTTTATATTTACGGGCCTCCTCAATATAAAGTTAACTAAAAGGTCGGTTTTTAATGCAGGGAACGTCTAGCTCCCCAAAAGGAGCACTTTGAATTGGAACAAAAATAAAATTGCCTCATTCTAGATTAACCTTTCTTCCATTGACCCAGGACAGAAAAGTTCAATATTAGAACAGATACTATACTTTTCTCTGAGCGTAAAGACCAAGGGTTTATTAATCTCAAAATTTTATAACAAAAAAAAAAATTCATTGTTAATAAAACACAAACAGGGTCAAAGTTGAGTGAGTTAGAATGGGGGTCGGTTAGAGTTTGCCTAATCTATTTTCTTAACTATTTCAAACCACAATGTCATATTCACTCTGTGGGAAAACCAGTTGTTTGATGGTTTATTTGATTATAAGTACAATTAAATCTACTAAAAATTATAGAACAAACTCTATATAACCAAATAAAATAATAAATGTGATAGTTAGTAATCCCCCCACAAGTCCATAAGCTGCTCACTGTTTTCCGCTTTTTCCAGAGCCAAAAATAAGCTAGTCAGTTCCAAGGTGGAGCAAAAAGGAACTATATTGGAGACATTCAAAGAAACAAAAATAGATTATGTTAGTGAACATGGATAGTCTTCTCTAACATAGGCGCCATTATCTAAGGCCAGGATAGGGAACAATAAAAATGAGGATTGAGAATCTCTGAAAATAAAAATGGGGCAGATCTCATTTCAATACTGGTTAAGATATTTGCTAAATAGGGTGGAGTCTGATGAGAACCTATGACGGTGTGCACTCTGCCTAGGAGGAACACACTTTATCAAACTTTGTTTATCCGAAAACGCATCAGATAGTGGAGGTTATTCATCTCGTTTTAAATAATTAAAGGTGCAATCTCTTCCTATCACATCTGATTTTGACTTTAAGCTGATATTTAAAGTGAAGAATCAGATCATAATAATTCTTTATCTTTAAGTTTGAGGTTCACACTATTAATCGAACTATCGTAAGGATCGTGCGAAATGCCATTCTTTTCTCCTTGAGTTCCATCACACAGAACATTAGTTCCAGCTAATGTTCTTTGTCTGATAAAAGTGGGAAAGTTACCTTAGAATTGAAGACGATTAAAATTCATCAATTCAACACGACTTCAAAGGTGGAAATTGAAAAAGCATCAATTTTGCAGGATTATAATAAAGCACTGAAGGCCACGTGTGATTTAAAAAAGGGAAAAACATCCAATACAACTCCCAAAATACAACGGAGGAAGTACTCTAGGCGAATATCAACAATATTTATGTGTGTTGGTTTTAAGATGCATATATATATATATATATATATATATATATATATATATATATATATATATATATATATACATGATCGTAGACCTTTTGTCGAAAATTATTTAGTCCTCTGTCCAGTTGATACTCAGCACATTGCTCTTTATAAAGGAATGGAGAATATCGGTATTTTGAAGAAAATAATAATGTATTATTGTTTAAACAGCATATCTATTTTTTTGTCCCCCGATAAAAAGAGGGTGGACCTGTAAATTCGCCGTTGTCTGTTCGTCCGTTGGTCTGTTCGTTTGTCCGCACTTTTTTCAATAACTACACCTTGGAATTTTTTTTTAATTTTGCACAAACATTAAACATGATATGAGTAAAAAAAGTAAAAGAACGGATTTTCCGGGAAAACTCCGGTTGGCCCCCGCTAGGAATGCCTTTCGGGTTAAAGTGGCTAAAATTTACACTTTTGTTGTTAGCAAAAAAATAATCCATGTCTTGGATTTTCATAAAACTTTCTGAAAAGTTGTAACTAACTGATTTCTATATAATTTTGTTTGTCTATACTTCGCAATAACTCTTGGATGTGCCCCCGTGGCCTCTTTTAGGGATAATAAAAACACTCTATTTGGGGATTATTTTATCATATTTGTCCAAATTTCTCTATGTATATCTATTTAGCAGTTTTGTATGGTGCTGAACTCAAAATTGAATATGTTAAGGCTTTTGGGACTTTTGGGACTTTTGGGGCTAAATGGGAGGGGCAAATGATGGACTTAGTCATTTCTTTTTTGTATGGTGTAGAACTTAAATTTACACATGTTATGGCCTAAAATTGTACCTTTTGTTCATTTTCACCAGGATTTAAGATCCCCTGAAGAATTTTGGGGCTAAATAGGGGGGCAAATGCTGAATTTATTCATTTTTTATGGCTCGTCCACTGTGCACTCATGGAGGACCATGCATGCTTCACTTGTTTCCTTTTCTTTTTTTTTTGTGATGTTAATGTAATTCTGTCTGCGCTCCTGTGGTAGATAGTATAGGTACGTCTGCTTAGGTTTGTGGATTTAGTTGTTTACCTTCGTTTTTTTTCTGTTTGATATCCTGTCCGTATATTTTATGCAATTGTGATTTGGAAAGAGTGCATGTGTGTGTCTATGTATATGCTGTGTGCGTATATTTATGTGTATGTATGGTTAAGAGTGAACATATATGCACATGTGTATCATGTGTACGGATATGTGCGCGTATTCGTAGTGGTGAAGGTGCTTGTGTATTTATTTCATGTGTAAGTATATTTATGTGAGTTTGTGGTCAACACAGTTACGCCCAGGTATTTTTGCTGTCAATCCCAAAATTAACAGTCTGAGTCATTTCTTAAATAACCTTTCCCCTGTTGATTGCGGTGTAGTGTTGGCCTAGTACAGTTCTAGGAGGTCCACCTTCCCAGGCTTTGTCTCCTCTCTTTGATATGCGGTTAATTTATTGCTAATTGCTTAATGCGCTTCTACTGGGGAATTTCGACGGGGCTACCCAGGCATTTTTTTGCATATCATAGTGCACATTCTTTGGGGTCACTGACTCTAATGTTAGATTTTTCGATGTGATAGAGCAGTAAATACCCAGTCTTTATGCATTTTTCTTTATCTTAAAGTGAGGGGCATTACTTCCGTCTGCATATTTGTGACTGACAATGTATATATATATATATATATATATATATATATATATATATATATATATATATATAAAGGCTCTTTCAGTCTCTAACAGATTATGGATACCCACTGTAGAGGTGCCTTTGCGCGAAATTTTTGCGGCAGGAGGTGCACAATCTCCAACCACGCCTCCTCTAGGTCGACATTGTTAAGTACCAGTGGAAAGTGGAGTGTATACTCAGGACAACTGGTAACACATGCTGAGATAAGCGGAGAGTACACACGCGCGCGCGCACACACACACACGCATATATATATATATATATATATATATATATATATATATATATATAGGTTCTATGGAAAGTAAATCCCCATATTTAAAATATATTACTAAATTATATATATATATATATATATATATATATATATATATATATATATATATATATACTCTGAATATGATTGAGAATCAAAAAAATTTAGTATATTTGATATACTACCATTTATATTATGGTATTGGTTATACTTATATAACTGAAAACATTACCTTTGGAATAATTACATAAAAACCATTATATATATATATATATATATATATATATATATATATATATATATATATATATATACATATATATACATACATATATATATATATATATATATATATATATATATATATATATATATATATATATATATATATATAGGTTCTATGGAAAGTAAATCCCCATATTTAACATATATTACTAAATTATAATGCTTAGGGAGGTGAATCGAGAGTTGTAAAGCTGCCTCTTTATTTCTCCTTTCATCTCTCACGTCTCATAAGTATATTTTTTATGATAGGAAAAAGTAATAACTCATTAGTAAAAGGGGAAAACGTAAAAAAGTTCTTGTGAAATCAGTTGATGCGGTTCACATGCATGTTGCAAAGCTAGTGCCGAAAGCTTGCACCTATATTAAATCTTGTATAAAATAATTTTATTGCAGAAATTCTTCTCTGGAAGGTTTGCAACAACAGATGCCAGATACAAATATATGTCTAGCCTATTAGCCACTATCTTATGTAACTTTATAAAGCCATTTTTGGCGCATCCAGGTGGTTAAATAAAATCCTAGATTACATGTGAAGACCTACAGCAGTACTATTGCATTAACCTATAGAGGAAGTAGTCACAATTTTTCTCCTTATTACTAAAATCCTACCACTGAATTCAGTAAACACCGCAGGTTATTATACACAAGGTAAGGATAATGTGGTTTCACCCTCCGGAACTGATACATAAACTTCTAGCACGACCGTTACATTCCCGTTCGCTGGTTCAAAACATAATAATATATCCCTTAAAACATTCCAACTATTCTTATTGGCTTAGATTAGACCGATCCCTTAATTCAGATTACAATTCTATAACCTTAAACGAACGGGCAGGAAACTATCCAATATGGCGTCTACAGATACACGATGCCAGCGTTTTACATAAAAAACGATTACAGCTGTTCTGAGTTAATTGCTTGAGAGAGAGGTAGATAGAGAGAGAGACAGAGAGATAGAGAGAGCCAGAGAGAGAGATAGAGAGAGTCAAAGAGAGCAAAACATCGAATTAGATAGGAACATATGAAACAAGGAAAAACATTTCTTATGTTTTTTTTTTGTTTGTTTGTTTTTTTGGCACTGTTATACCATAAATGTCAACGCATTACTTAGGGAAACACCGATTACTTAAACTGCAGATTAGATCAACTAAAAAGAATTAAATACTACGTACCAACACAAAAAATAATGAACCACATTTTCGTTTTTGTGTGTGGGGGGGATACCATATTTAAAACTGTCCGATAAAACTTTCCCTGTTTTTCTTTATTGAAATTTAGTCCGTCATAAATTACAGACTCATTCTCTCTCTCTTTTTTTCTTTCTTTCTCCCCCCCCCTCTCTCTCTCTCTCTCTCTCTGTCTCTCTCTCTCTCGACAGCTAAATGGAAGGTTATCTTTTTCTCCTTCTTTTCATCCTTCACTTAACAGGTTCAAGCCTGCCTGCCTTCTGACTACTTCTTTTTCATATCTCTCCACCCGAGCTGACTACTGCGTCATTTTTTTTATTATTATTTTTACCCTCTCTGCTATATTGTGTGTCTAAAGACTTGAAATTTTAGATGTAGGTTACCTGAACATGAGTCAAACATTTTAATATATATATATATATACATATGCACAAAAACTTATTAACATACATAGGGCCCGAGCAAAGCCGGGCTGAACTTCTAGTATAATAATACATACGAAATCTGCCTTAATCAAAATATCATATTTAAGCGTATTTTACGACCGGGTAAAGCCGGGAGTATTGCTAGTAATATATATATATATATATATATATATATATATATACCACATAATAATAAATACGTATTCACACGGTTATAACGAACGTTTACATACATACATGGTATCTGCAAATGTTGTATGATTGTGTACGTTCGTTATAAGCATGCAAGCGTATATTTATGATTCTCCGGACTTATTGATATAAATGTTATTTCTGTCTATTCGTAGTAAACGAAAAGTGAGAGAGAGAGAAAGGGACATAAAAGACAAAGAGAACGAGAGAGGGGGTAGAGCGAAAGAGAGAAGTAATATATGTGTCTGTCCATTTTTAATCATCCGTATATTTGTGTTTTTGTGGTCGATTGAATCGATTCGTGCATTGGATATTGTGTACGTATATGTCTGACTGTGTTAGAGGTTGAGACTGCATCTATATGGTCATGTGCGCGTATAGTTTATTTGGTTTTGGTCAACACCGTGTGCTTATGTTCATGCATTATATTTGTACATGCCTGCTATATGGTAACAGACAATCGAGATACATTCGTTTGTCACGGGTAAAAAGTAGAGAGACACTGGATCTGGTTTGAGATGAGAAGACGATGATCTTACTTGACTGCCTCAAATATTATTTTGTTAATTTTAATGTAGTGTTTAACTGCGTATCTTCATAGATGACTTCGTGTTCTTACCTATGCATGCGTATATGTACTTATATCATATAAACGTATTGTTATCCTTGTATAGTTGAGAGTGTATATATATATATATATAAATATATATATATATATATATATATATATATATATATATATATATATATATATATATACTTTAATTTACATGTTTTCTACATATACTTGTCAATGTTCCGGTCAGTCATATAGTTTTAAATAAGGCTATTAAAACAGAATATCCTTTTGACTCTCGTGTATATATCCGACACAGTTAAACACCATTATTAACCGAGAAACACATCACTCTATATAAAAACACATAAGATATCAACGTATACACACTCGAGAGTCAAAACAATGAAAAGAACATGCTGTAGTCCTCGCCCTAGTTATAAATAACTAATAATTTCATCAGGTCACTAAGGATCCTTCTTCTGGGAGGTTCAGTTATTTTATGAGGACTGAAGTACAATCACATTTCCTTAATATTGTAATTAGGAAGCGGTAACGATGGGAGAGAAGGTAAAAGTGGGAGAGAGAAATGATGAAATAACCTACAAGCCCACTTAGGCATCATACAAGCAGCCATGAATCCCGTCTGGTAAGAAATATGTTAACATATCGTAGCTGTGGAAACGACATGCATGTGTCATCTCATCTTCAATGAAGAAAAAAAGTTAATAATCGTCTGAATTTCACCATGTTAAAAACCTGATCTGACGTTTCTGATTTAAGATAATCTAATATATATTAAGGGCTACATGTCTGTCTGTCTGTCTCCATATTTTCAATCTTAAACTCCATCGAAATTAAAAGTCGCAGAGCGGCGCTAGGGACTTTAATGATTGGATTTTTACCGACCGTTATGTTATGGGTCTTTAGTCGATTACAATAGTTTTTAAAGGGTCAAAAAGAGATCAAAATTGAAAAAGAAAATTGTTATACATTTTGTACATTCATCTAAGTTTACTTTTAATTTTTAACCATCTTTGAATGTTTCGGTTTCGTCTCTAGCTGAGGGGACACAAATATACATTTTTTTTTAAATCCCGACTCTAAAATAATATATACGAAATCTGAATAAATTAAAATATCATATTTAAGCGTAATTTCCGCCCAAGCAAAGACTTGTACCCCCCACCTGCTAATAAACATTGTAACTTTTTTCATTGCTATGTTTTGTTTTGTTTTTTGTGTGTGCATATTATATATATATATATTTTTTTTGTATATATAAATATGTATATATATATATATATATATATATATATATATATATATATACTAGCAAAAGTACCCGCCGTTGATTGGGTTCAAAATCAGCCTACAGAAAATGGACTCTTATTTATGAAAGTATGATAGGTTATGAAAATGAAGGGTTTTAAATTTGGGTCGAATTTGGGGGGGGGTCAAAACTAAAGTTAAATATGATGAAAGTAAAAATAAAATAGATAAACCCCATAATTTATTATACCATACCTGTTCACACTGAAACACTTTTCTCAATATTCTGTGAATCTATATAAAAAACCTTGTTAAACTTTGTGATATATTTACATTCTATGGAGGTCAGGTGCGAACGAACATCCCATACTTTTATTATACCATATTTCTTCAAACTGAAACAAAATTATCAAAGTATGTTTACACAGAGAGATATGAAAAGTCTTTATTAAAGTTTGTGCCTATTTCCACTCTATGGAGGCCAGGCGCGAACGCAGACCCCACAATTTTATTATACCATCCCTATTTAAGTTAAAACATACTTATCAAAGTATTATTATGTACATCTATACCAAAAACACTTGTAAACGTTTTGTTTTTTTTAATTTTTTAATTTTTTATTTCCACACTTTGTGGACCAGGCAAGAACGCAGATCCCACAATTTTAATAAACCACTGTTCTGCCAGATCAAACATACCCATTCCTGTGTCTCGATACATCTTCTTTCATTATATGTAATCAGTTTTTTAAAATAGTCAACCATATAGGAGCCTATTCGTGACAAGACACACACACACACGCATATACACACCCATTCGGCTTTATATTATAGATATATATAAGATTTGTTGGCGTTTTTTACGTGATATTAACAACTTTGAAACGCTGATATTTTTATTTTTTTTTAAGCTATCTCAGCGGAGTTTTAAGATGTATAAACTCTTCGTGTTATTCATATGCATTTATGAATGAATCGCCCTTATTATTTTGGGGACATATTTATTGATTTATTTTTATTAATGAATATTACTTACGTGCATAAAAGTATACCTATGGACATTCATATTCCTAGCTTTTAGCCATATATATATATGTGTGTGTGTGTGTGTGTGTGTGTGTGTGTGTGTGTGTGTGTGTGTGTGTGTGTGCGCGTGTGCGTGTATAGTAAGCTAGAGTTTCTCTATGCAACAGCTCTTCACTTGTCTAGACCAATAAGTACTTCCAGCTGGGATTGATTATGTAATTACTAATTTGCAAACAGGCGGTTCAGGACTATCTTTACATTGTTGTAACGACAATATTTAGATTGCGTTTCTGAATTTTTAAGATGAGGCGTTGTTATTCTTATTATTTGGATTCTTAGGACTTCTGTTCTCATTTTAAGTGTACGCAAAGACCCGTGGCGTAGTGGTTAGAGTGCTTGGAAAAATTAATTGTAAAAGTTGTGATATTCTCTTAAAGGGTGAAAGTATAATTATCAGTGTGAGCGACCGAAAAATGCAATTGCTAAGGACCTCTACCTAGTGCTGGCTTAGTGGTTGAGGGCATGTTACACCTGTTAAGTATATAAATGGTTACGTTTGAAATTCCGTTAAAATACCCACGTTCGACAGAAGCATTCTCGAGTTCAAAATGTTACACCTGAAGAAGGTCGGAGGTTACATCGATCGAAACATTGTGAAAATGGCACTCACAATAAGAACGGTAGTCCTATGAATCCAAATGATATGAATATTATGATTATTGCGTACTCGGCGGGATCTTTTGATATTTTGGCCGCTACTTAAGGGAGCATTGCACGCCGTAGAATTTGGGAAAGAACAAAAGAAAAGGCGTGTTACACAATGCTATCTTGACCTGCTTGTTAGCAATCTGCGACTGATTGTTGTGCATATTAGCAGGAACAATACATATAATGCTAAACAATAGTCACTTCAGCATCGTTGCTGGAATGTGAGAACACTTATTGACAATAAAAAAAAGACTTGACCAAAAGTCATCAACTTTGGCCGAGGAATTTCAGTGTCGTGTTTTGCTGGTCATAAAAACCTTTAGCGTAATCCAAGCTGTACGATTTCCCCGGTCTGGTAAATCATAAAAAGCGAGATGTAAGGCTGATGTGTGGAGTTAAGAATTCCTTGATTGGCAAGATTGAGAAGCCAGTTGTCGTTAATGAGCGTATGATGAGATTGAGGATTATTTTTGCTGTTGGTCAATACATGAATAGTTTATCCGTTTATGCGCCGACCTTGGCTTGAAAATCGTATTTCTTGTTTTAATCCGTTGTTACCGATATATCGTCAACCGAACAATCTTTTTTAATGGGCGAACAATTATACATATCCCCCTATGTTTATATGAAATAAGGGTGTAACATTTTCGCCCATTAGCGATCAACAAACTAAACAAGGTCTTTATATACATAAGGTGTTTATACGGAGTCTCTTATTTATAGTCGCTTCACTTCGTTGTCATTTCATGAGTAACCACGTCGTTCAGTCGTCGTCAAGTGTTTTATCATTTAAACGAAGATGTATAAAATCCGTACGCATCAATAACAAAAGAAAGACGTTCGTTGAGTTCTTCAAGGTTTCATTGTAAAGAATGCACTTAAGCACGGAGAAACTATAAACTTATTTAATCATAATTTCCTAACTTATTCTTAAGAAATTAGCGGGAATATGGACAGGGTCTCAAGGTAATATTCAGCCTAGATTATTCTAGCGTCCTCTTCTGCAATGTTTCTAATAGACAGACTGACTGAAACCCTAAGTTTTCTCTCGCTCGAAAATGTGATTCAATCGTCATACCCTGATATTGTTTGACTGTTTTGTCTGGCCTCTGCCTTCTGCTCCTACTCACATCACCGGTCTCTAGGTACAATTCTGTTTACAGATAGATTATCGGGACATGTATTAAAGGCGGCCATTTATCACATTTTACCCTAGCTAACTTAATCGCTACTTACTGGTGTAGGGTCCCTACTATGTAATCGTTGCTTTCAATGCAAAGGCAACCTTGTTCCATCCGCAGTCTATGCATAGTTATTTACTTGATTGCGTGGTATGTAGATGTGGCAATGTAAGAAACATTGCAAACTGAGAGTAATGCATGCTACCATCTATGACACGGATTATTTATTGTTCAATGGCCAAATTTTTATTCACTGATAAAATCGCTTTATTGGAATAAAAATATCTAAACTTATTGATGTCTCAAATTTAATTGCTACTATTCGGATTAAGAACCACGTTAAGCTGGTCATCTTGTCTGGCTTGATAATTGCAGACTCCCAAAAGAGTTATTCTATGTTAAGCTGCTGTTTGGCGAAATACCTCAGCATAAGCCAAAAAATGATTTTAAAATATAATCATTATCATCATATCGTATAAATCCGAAGATCCTATTGTCGGCATTTGTTTCCCCGATATTTTTCTAGTCAGAATGTTTTCTAGAAATAAATCGAGGACTACGGAAGTGACCAGTTGAAGGTTACAAACATCTAAAGTGAAAGTGAGTTTTTGAAATGAACTGGATTCGCGCTTGGGACACCCAGATCGCCAATCTGTGTCGTTAACGACTAGACCACCGTCTGTATGATATAGTAATGAGAAGCTTCTTGTCCTTTGCTATCCAGAAGGAAACTACGAGCCCTAGCGTCTGGTCGTAAATGGGAGAAAGGCTAAATCTACAAGAGCTTTGGTATGTCCAATTTAAAAGATACAATCGTATGAAAAATTCTCGAAGTAGACTTTTTTCTGACTGTGAACTGAAGAGAGTACGGAATATTATGTACGAAACATATGTTAAGATTCTTGGATTTAAGGCTTTCAGCCAAGAAAAGTTCTGTGCTGATAATACCAATGCATTAACCTTCACTTTGACAGGATATGACAAGCTCATTTATAATTTCTCAATGTACCATCTCTGAAAAGATTATCTGTTTCTTCTTGTTTTTCATGTGTCATAAATAAGGCAGAATATTATTTTCATTTCTTTGACTCTTAAGCATATATCCGTTAATTTCTTATATGTTTTATATAGACTGATGTAGTTCTCAGTTGGTTAGCTGAGTCTCATTGTGTCGGATATATACTCAAGAGTCCAAATAATGTAAAAAAAATATGCTATTGTCACAGCCCTAGTGATAAATAAGATTCAGCGTCAAATAAAAACACAAATGATGGTCAGGTCTTTCAAGGCATATACAGACTACCTATGATTATATATGTGTTAATCCGTTTTATATCTTGTTTTGTCAGGCACATAGCTCAAGGTTGGTATCAACTGCATCACTTTTCATAAAAGATGGACAAACTACTTGATCTCTGATGAGATTATGAGAACATATGTGTGATTTCTTTCACAATACATCCAATGCGAATAATGATGCAATCTATAGCATCTTGCAATTAAGCATTCTTCTTTAACTCGATGAAATAGTTTGATGACTAAATTAAATTATACTGAATACTAACAGGACCCGTTCTTCGGCATTGCCCGAAGAGATATAAAAGAATGTAAAGTAAAAAAATATATATATTATTTAATACTTTTTGAAGTGAAAAGTACCTGTGTACCCATGTTGCCTGCTGAACATATGGAACAAAGCCAGAACACATTCGGCAAGTAAATCTCCAAAAAACTAACAAATTAATCGTTTTATTATCTGTTGCATGATCATGTGTGGATCACGTAAAATAGTGACTGGATAAACTGTTACTTTTTTTTAGTACAAAGAGATGTTTAACACAGAGAGAAAGATTATGTATAAAATGATTGAAAGCGGAACAAAATAAATGGTCGTTAGGTATTTATTAATCAGAGCATGTTATGTTCGAAAAATAAATGAAAATTGACAGATTTGTTTTAACGAAACACCCGAAAACAAATGAGAATATGATTATACGGCGCAAACAAACCGATGTATTTCTGAAAAAAAGTTATTCTTAACAGTAAAATTGTTTTGCAGTTTCAGTTATCGAAAATATAGATTTAAAAAGTTTTAAACAACCTTTTAATTATTAATAATATATAGTAATCTTTGTATAAAGTAAAAAAATGTAATACTTACAAAGCAGTTTTAAATTAAGCAAACTATTTGTGTTACGTAAGTTTTTACTTTTGTCAAAACTTACGTAATACAAATAGTTTGTTTAATTTAAAACTGCTTTACAATTATCATTAATGAAAAGTGTTTAGATAATCATAAATCTAATGGTAATCTGATAGTATTAAAAGAGTACGGCATAATCACGTTGACACACCGGTTCTTGTCAGATCACCGAAGTTAAGCAACGTTGAGCCTGGCTAGTACCAGATGGGTGAACATTTGAGAATTCTAAGCGTGTGTGTGCTTACCGCTTATCTCGGCATTGTTTCCAGTCGTCCTGGGCCTCCACTGTCCACTGGCATTCAACAATGTCGACTCAGGAGAGGTGTGGTTGAGGATTACACAACGCTTGCCACAAAAAAATTTCACGCGCATGCGCCCTTACAGTGGGTATCCATAGTCTGTCAAGACTGAAGGAAGCCTTTTAGTAGTAAAAGTTTTTGACTTGAGAATGTATTCTGGAATAATGGTTTTCTGAAACTGAAAGGAACATGAATAAATATAACGCACTTTCAATTCATGACTATTTCCCTTAGTATTTATTAAGTTCAATACTTGCATAACTGTATTTTCTTAAAAGACCTTCAGTTAATAAAAAACACATTTCATTCAGTTCATGATTTTTGTTAATGAGCTTTAAATTATTTACAAATCTAGAGACTATTGTTGAATCCAAATTTATGACCTACCCCCCTACAAATAGAACAATTTCAAATCATGATAGAATTTGTTCAGTTCCTGATTTTATTAAATGAATGTATGTAACAATAAGAAGTATGTCGTGGTTTGCTTGAAGAATTGTTTAACGGATAGAAGGTGTTTTTGAAGCTTACTATGCAGGAATGTACAGTTGTGAGCGGATAAATAAACAAATAATGAATAATTTAATAATATTTTTATTTACTTGATTGTTTTGTTTTTTCTTTTCTTTTCGACTGTGGATGGTGTTTATTCCATACGTCCTTTCGAGTGTTTCCTCTCTAGGGCAATCGCACGAGATATCAAAGGCCTTTGATAAGGTATGGTATAAAGGTCTACTTCACAAGATCTCCATCTATAGTATAGCTGGAAATGTCTTCTCTGATATGTTCATAAAAGTAGTGGTTGATGGGCAGAAATCAGAAGCTCTCGGTATTAATGCTGGAGTCCCTCAGGGGTCAATCCTGGGCCCAACTCTTTTCCTGACCTACATTAATGATCTTCCGAATCACATTCTTACATCATTCATAGACATTTATGCTGACAACACTACAATCTATGGTAGCACATCAAAGACCAAAAACGACCACGTTCTCTCTGATTCTCTCTCCTCTGATCTTGAGCATGTGGTACAATGGGGAAAGAGGTAGCTGGTTACTTTTAATGCATCTAAAACCAAGCTTCTATCTCTACACTATCTACGTTCTGATGTTAATCTGGCATCGGTTGAAATGAATGGCTCTCGTCTTGAGGAGGCTTCATGTTTTGATAAACGTCTGGGCTTGGTCTTTACTCCTGACCTGAAATGGAACACGTATATCAAATCCATTGCCAAGGTTGCTGGAAAAATTGTGGGATCCTTCTACCGCTCCAGTAGATATCTCACTCCTAATGCAATTCTCTACCTATATAAAAGCCAGGTACGGCCAACGATGGAGTTCTGTTGCCACATCTTGGCAGGATGTGCTAGAAGCAGCTTATCCTGTCTTGACGGAGTTAAAAAAGACTTCGTGGCTTAGTGGGAGATGCTTTTTTCTCCCTGCAACTTCTTTCCCACAGAAGAGATGTTGCGAGACTGTCTCATTTTTATGGCAAGTGCTCGTCTTACAATCTTTGGTCCCCCCCTCGCCAAACTTTTACGAAAAACACTCGTCTAGCCAAAACTACTATCAATAATTTCCCACACTCTTTAACTGTGCCTAAACCTAAATGTAGGTTCCATGAACAAAGCTTCTTTCTTAGAACTGCACGTCTGTGGAAATCTTTTCCGACTGCCTGCTTCCCAGCTGACTACAATTTGATTGTCTTCAAGTCCAACGTAAACAAGTTCTCCATGAACCATCCCCTAAGTAATCCAATTTACAAAATTCCCACTACTTATGTTTACTACACTACAATCACTATGACTAATGTATACCCATTAACACTTATTCTCGAGTGGCCTGCTAGCCTTGATAAGTGGTGATTCCTGTGTAAAAAATAACAAACAAAAAAATCAAAGATATTAAATCATTTGTATTTAACGTGAAAATACTAATAAAAATGGCGCAGTACCATAGATATCTAAGCATGAAAATAAATTAATGTACTCAGAGCAATACATTTATTCTTATGGAGATGCGCAACTATTTTAAAAGCCATTATAAAGGGAACAGAACTCATGCCAGTAAGGAACCAAATATGCCCTAAAACGCAGACGTACCATAAAAAACTATTGTCAAACATACAAAACAAACATTATTATTTAGAAAGAAATCAATGTAATCAGAGCGAACCCTGTAGGCATGAACTTTTCGTAGAGTAGAGCAAACCAACCAAAACAATCAACACAGAATTATTTCACCATACGTAGCATAAATATGATGTAAGGTAGAAAAACAGAATAAAATTACCTGCTGCTGAACCTGCGCTTGTGTTATGCCTTATGTTTTTAAATAGGACACTAATGACTTGTAAAATATAGAAATGCAATAACGGCTAGTTGACAGAAGTGTTTAGATGTGAGCGGATGAAGTGAATTGAAAAGATAAAAAATATCTGACGTCAATAATATGTAATGAATGCGTATACTGTTGGTGTCGACGCGCGACCGCTTGTCTAAAAGTGTGTTAGCGAACTGTTCATCGATAATCAAATAATGCGTAACAATGTATATAATGCTTAATAGGTAAGCAGTATCAGTCAAGATACTGTTTTAGTCCGTGTATGATCCAGAACCATGAGGGCTTGATTAACAAATGCAATGGATTCCGACGCCATGTTGGATTCAAAGGAAACATTTATACATACGTTGTGCAAAACCGAAAAACAATAGAATCATTTGAAATATCAAGGGACGAATAGAAAGAGGCTGGTACGTATTTGGGTTGAGAATAAGTTGGGAAATAAAAGAGGAATGACCGAATGATGTAGAGTAAATAATAACGATTGTTAGTGCTAAGATATTACTGTGAAGTATTTGCCCCGGTGTATGATGGCAATCTGTGAAAAGAAAATAATTGGGGAGTAAGTATCGTCTTACTACCTTTAAATGCGACTTGTTTGAGAGTGAATTTTGTTAGAACGAATACGGTAGTGGACGAAAGCAAAGGACAATACCCAGAAAACAAGCAGCAGGTATAGGCAACTAGCGTGAGCATATTGAATGTGTATATGGCGTCTATATTTACAAATCGACAATGCTTTTTTCTGGACAGAAATAATGTTTCTTATTTTATTATAGCAGCTAGAAGTAGCTAGCCTTACACTTAGCGCATGTCTTGTATAATGGACATTGATCGGTTAATAGGATGATTCGTATACATACAATTATAGAAGCATATATACATACCTACCTTTGCGTAAATATCAATATAGACATACATAACTTTATATATACAGGATAATTGCTGCCAGAAGAGTAGCATAAACTCGCCATGAAGCAAGCGAACAACTGAAGATGCTGTGTTTTGAAAGAAAAAGCTTACCTTATAGGCTTGTATATACTGATGTTTATCAGCTGTTTTCACTTGTGAAGTAATCCATTTAGAATAAAGTTAATGTTGGTAGTCAAGAGAGACAACTCGCCTTTCTACGGCCTTCCTCATCTTAGTTTTTTCTTGTATAGAATGATGCTTATCGTTTTTTTATATGCATATATATAATAAATGAACTTGAAAAAGATACAATATTTAAGCAAAACAAACCTATAAAGATAGTAAAAGTTCTACAAGGTTAAAAGAAACAATTCATATAATAAATAATATATGAGAACTAAAAGTTACAAAATGATAAAATCATTCGATCAATGAAGAATGAAATGAAAGAAAAACCATCATTATGCCATGGCATTTCGAAGCTAAATACTTCTCAGTAAAAGAGAAGAAATTCCAGCATTATACAAATAAAAAACAAAGACCGGCTTCAAGTGCATTTAGTTAAGATATATATATATACATATATATATATATATATATATATATATATATATATATAAATTGATTTTCTGAAAAATACATTTTGCACTACTTTTATTTGTTCTTAGAACTTCAAAAAAACTGAATTTTAATTCTAATAAACATTACGTCTAGAAAACTTATTTGAATGTTCATCAATCTCCATTGACGTAATTTTGTGGTAATAAGGAAACTACGAGTTTTGGAGAACAGTGATATATATATATATATATATATATATATATATATATATATATATATATATATATATATATATATATATCATTGAAAGAAAAAGGATAAAGAATCCAAAACTTTATAGAATTTTCCAAGTAAGTCTAGTAAAATACACACACACACACACACATATATATATATATATATATATATATATATATATATATATACTCATTGATATTGATAGATAAGAAAGAAAGATATATTCATTGATTCAAATATTCTATTGTCCCATGACCGTTCGTCCACTTTTTTAGTTCAAACCATTAGTATTTAAGTGTCTGCCTTTTAATGGTCTTGCTACTGTTTTGTATGAATTCTTAGTCGTTCACTCACGTTCCAATATAGATTAGATTTTTCCATATAGATTTGTATTTTTCTCTATATTTATTCACAGTTAAAAGAAATATATGTGTGTGTATACGTGTGTATGTGCGTACGTGAGTATGTATGTGTGTGTGTGTTTGTGTGTGTACGTGTTTGTATGTCTATAAAGACATTTATTAAAATGAAATATTCCATATTTGTCCGGTCCGGCAATGATTTCGTAGGAAATTTTAAGCGGTAAGATTTTTTTCAGAAATTTTTGTGTCTTAGCGAAAGGTTTTCACTTGGATGGACTTCCGTTATTAAGTAGGTTTGCCAGCTACGACGTCATTACAAATGGCGACCGCTCGATGGCGAAATTTGCCTAGTCACGTGATATTTAGCATTTATTTCCTTCTATTCACAAATGAATATATAAATGATGCTTTTTTTGCAAAACGTCTTAAATAAAGTTATTGAATCATTAATTTCTAAATATGTTTTTTTATTAATGACTAGCAAGACCCAAGTACCGGCGTGGCCCACTGAAAGCATATCACAAAGCCAGAAAAGAATCGTTGAGTGATCCTCTCCAAACAAATTAAACTACGGTTATTAGTGTGTGGGGCACATTAATTCTGCCTTGGGTCGATAAATTGCGTGTACTGGTGAGCAGTGGATGTCTTTGCAAGTGGAACTCACTAGATACTATAATAAACATCAACCTCTTTTGGAAGTGATGATCACTTGCAGTTAGTGCTGTTTAGAGGCGTGTACAGGTGGACCTTGACTGACTGTCAATACAACTGTAACTGTCGGTTCCCGGTGTACAGTCTCAGTCACTGGCGACCATGAGCCGTATTGATGATCACTGGCAGTTAATATTCTATTAAGGCGTTTACAGCCGTTTACTAATGAACCTTGTTTGCCTGTACGACTGTCACAGACTGTTCTCGGCGTACAGTGTCGTTTGCACTGCGTTCCTCTGTAAATGTCGACCGTAACCAGTGTTGGGCTTCAGTTATCTGCTATGATATGTAATCGACTGTGGTTGCTTTCACTTCTGGTCGGACAGGCGAACACTTTTGGGCAAATCGATAGTTTTTAAACGTCAGTTACCGTCATACAGTGGCGGGCACTTCGTTCGTGGAGGTCATTACGCTTTTAAGATAGTTATTGTCATTTCATGGCATGGGCGGTGTGTTCCAATTAAATGTAACTGTATAAGTTATAATAAAAAATAATAAGAGTAAGAATAAAAAATAATACACTTACTAATAAGAATATCAAGCGTAATGATAAAATAATAATAATAATAATAATAATAATAATAATAATAATAATAGTATATATAATAAAAGTAATAATAAAAATAATACTGCGAAAATACGGATACGTCATAGATATTAAAGTCCACTGTTTGAATTAAAGCTGAATGTGTATTTGTGTTAGAATAATTAATTCTGCAGTGCCTCGTTTTCTGGTGGATCTTGGTTTTCTAAACAACTGTCACAGACACTTCCCGACGTACAGAGTCGGTCAGTGGAGGCTATGTTTGGATTTTGCTTCTATTAGTCTGTTCTTAAATGAGGTTGCGACGTCTAATTCTGTTTGAACTGGGATCCTCTGTAAATATCGACCATGACCAATATTGGGTTTCAGTGAACAGTTATGAAATAAAATTGGCTGTGGTTACTGTCATTCGTGCTTATAAGATGTTTCTTGCATCATTGAAAACAGTTTTTTAGGAATTCAAGGCGCAAATAATGTTATATATCTGTATATAGTGTGTATGTATGTATGTATGTATGTATGTATGTATGTATTATTATTATTATTATTATTATTATTATTATTATTATTTATCAAAGGTATTACATAATTTATTTAATTCTTTCTAAGACTTTCAGCAATATATAGTTTTTCAAAGATCCATTCCACTTTTCAATTGGCAATTAAAAGCAAAACTTATCGTCTTCTGTAAAAGCCTCATTATATATTTATTCATTTTAATCTACAATATGCGGATTTAGTAAGTATCCCAAGATTCAAATCCTTTATAAGCCGTACATTCGTGCATAGTACCGCTGCCACTAGAAATACAAGCGTCGGATTATGCATTGTTAACAGTGCCAACTGTTTCTATAGATCGCGTTTCTTATGAATTAAAAAAATGAAACAATAAACGCAAACCCTTGATCTTCCTTTTCGTATTCCCTTCCTTCAACATTCGAGAGAATTATAAAAAATAAACTGAAAAACGTATCTCCTCATGACGATTACGAAAATCGTAATGCTAGAGACATGATTGAAACAAGAACAATTTGGGTCATGTTATACCAGCATGCGTCGTCATGCGAATACCGCTTGAGAGGTAAATTTTTAGTTTCCGTTCTAGCTGATAACGCAATTCATATTTTAACTTTTCAAATCACTACTATAGATACTATATACTCCAGAAAAAATGTGAGGTAATATCCATTTATTATATTCTCATCCCAGCTTTAATATCCTAACTAAATTACTAAATTTCCCATCACCAACCGCAAAACGTTTCCTTGAACTGGACAGAGACTGTATTTCTCACAGATGAACTTCTATTTACTTGATTTTTTTTTTAAATATACCGTTACTGCTTGCACAAAACAAGGACCTAAAAAAAACTTTGCAAAAAATCTTCACTCTCTGAACTTCAAGAACTTTGTCCTACTGTATATTTTCTCTTTTGTCGTATTGTCATTTTCTTTCTTTTCTTTTTTTACTACCAGGCCAGACCAGCTTTGTTCGGACCCAATGTAATGTTTATAACTTACCCTACGTGTAAATACACTTTATGTAAGATTTCAAATGTTTAGACAACACAATTTCTGTGAGTAATTTCGTAGCGATCGCAGAGGTCAAATTTTTAAACTTTGACCCCAATTCTGACCCCACGTCTCAAATCAATATACAAAGTATTATCCATGTCCTAGTTACCTACATTCGAAATTTTAAGTCTTTAGACCCAAAATTGGCGGAAGAATTTGGTAGAATCTTCAAAGTTAAACTCTTTGAACTTTGACCATTGGGCAGCCAAATTTTTGCCCCAAACCTGATTTAAATGCTTGCTGCATGTACCTGTTAGGTATAAATAAAAATTGTTTAGACCTAAAATTGGCTGAGCAATTTGCTAGACACCGTAAAGGTAAAATCTTTTGAACTTTAACCCCCTGGCAGCTCAAATTTTTTACCCAAACCGATTAAAAAGCTTGTCCTACCTTTGAATAACCTTTATATAAAATTTCAAATATTTAGACGAAAATTGGCTGAGTAATTTAGTAGAGACCGCAGAGGTTAATTTCTTTTTAACTTTGACCCCAATTTTGACCCTTTAACATTTATTCTTAGGGTTCAATTCGAATTAAAAAGTTTGATCTATGTCCAACTAACCTGCATTTAAAATGTC
>NC_136509.1:45694898-45797398 GCF_053919585.1 Euprymna scolopes
ATTCTGCGATTTGATATTCTCTTTCTTTCTCTTTGTCTGCCTGTCTGTCTGTCTGTCTGTCTGTCTGTTTCTCTCTCTCTCTCTCTCTCTCTCTCTCTCTATATATATATATATATATATATATATATATATATATCTTTCTCTCTATATATCTATATATCTCTTTCTTGCTTTTTCTCTATTTTTATAAATATATATATATATATATATTTCTCTTCATCTCTCTCTCTTTATATATATATATATGTGTGTGTGTGTGTGTGTGTGTGTGTGTGTGTGTGTGTGTGTGTGTGTGTGTGTTCTTGTAGACCACACGTCCCATGTATATAAGCAATAACTTTAGCAGAATTGTCAAATTTTAATGTGTTTTTTTTGGTTTTTTTTTGTTTTGTTTTTTTTTTTTGTTTTTTTTTTTGCTTCATTTTTAGATATAATGTTTATCTTCGTCAAGGAGGTTATGTTTTCAGTCAAGATTGTTTTTTTATTAGTTTATATAAAGTTAAGCGTGCACATTTCTTGCGCAATCTTAGCTAAAATAGTTGTCATTTTCTGTCTCAGAACATATATAAGTTTTGTATATCTCGGTAAAAGTTTAATGTCTATGACAAAGTGAAAGTCAAGTGTTGCGATTATTTCAGTTTTTTTTACCGTTGAGACTCATTACTTAGTCCATATTGTAACCAACGAAGTACGGCATTTTATATGACAATGAATTTAGGCGGAATTTCAACTTCGGATTTTTCCAAATTTTAAAGAGAAAACTAATGTTCTTTGATAATAATAATAATAATAATAATAATAATAATAATAATAATAATAATAATAATAATAATAATAATGATGATGATGATGATAATAATAATAATTCCACTAGGATTAATTTTAAACAAAATTTTACTATCTACTAGGTATATTTTAATTTTTTGTCTACTAGGCTACGACTTTGCTTATTTTATGTGCTGCATTTTGGGTTGAGGTACAAGACTCGTTTTGAAATATGTTTTCTTGACTTAAAGGCTTACTTGAAAATATTTTAAAGTCTACTAGGTTTAATTTTGAAATAGTAATTTTAGTCAACGAGGCCTTTTCTTTTTTTTAAATAGCACTTTTGTTTGTTTACTTGCAATTATTGTATGGTTTACTGTATTTATTTTAAACTAATATTTTTGTTTTTTCTGATGAGCTTTTTGGAAAAAGCATTTTCTAGTCTATCATACTTATTTTGAAATAGAGTTTCTACCATCTGTTATATAATCGCTGGGCAACGCTGGCAAGAAAGCATTTTTCAGATATATATATATATATATATATATATATATATATATGTGTGTGTGTGTGTGTGTGTGTGTGTGTGTGTGTGTGTGTGTGTGTGTGTATGTCATAAATAATCTCACCCGCTACTTAATTGGCTGAAAATGCGAAGCTCGTTGTTTGTTTGCATACGAACAGGCGATTTGAGCACATTAAAAGTGGTGGCGGGTGTCTATTTAAATAGACATTCCGACGAGTTATTTACGGGCGTCGATTGGGAGAACTGCCGACTATCAACACGAGGGTTCTAAGCTCAGTCCATGGCTTGGGAAAGATGCTAGTCTAGCGGCACTGATGAGTTGTGATACAACGAAACAGGACTGTATGTCGATGACTACATATATATATATATATATATATATATATATATATAATGTAAAGCTGAATGTATGTGTGTGTGTGGTCACGAATAGGATCCTATATGGTTGACTATTTTAAAAAACTGATCACATATAATGATAGAAGATGTATCGAGACACAGGAATGGGTATGTTTGATCTGGCAGAACGGTGGTTCATTAAAATTGTGGAGTCTGCGTTCGTGTCTGGTCCACAAAGTATGGAAATAAAAAATTTAAAAATTAAAAAAAAAAACGTTTACAAGTGTTTTTGATATAGATGTACATAATAATACTTTGATAAGTATGTTTTAACTTAAATAGGGATGGTATAATAAATTGTGGGGTCTGCGTTCGCGCGGACCTCCATAGAATGGAAATAGGCACAAACTTTAATAAAGATTTTTCATATCTATCTGCGTAAGTATACTTTGATAAGTATGTTTCAGTTTGAAGAAATATAGTATAATAAAATTATGGGGTGTTCGTTCGCACCTGACCGCCATAGAATGGAAATTTGTCACAAAGTTTAACAAGGTTTTTTAATATAGATCCACAGAATATTGTGAAAAGTGTTTCAGTGTGAACAGATATGGTATAATACATTATGGTGTTTTGCTTTGGTTTTGATACCCCCAAATTCGAAGCTATCTCTTTACAACCCTTCCTTTTCATAACCTATCATACTTTCATACATCAGAGTCCATTTTCTGTGGGCTGTTTTTGAACCCAGTCAACGACCGGTACTTTTGCTAGTATATATATATATATATATATATATATATATATATATATATATATATATATATATATATATATATATATATATAGATTGATAGATAGATATAGGAGTGTAAAATGAATTCACAAATACCATGTATATTGGAAAATATAGATTTTTTTTTACAAGGAAGTTTCCACTTATCAAGGCCCGGAGGCCACTCGGGTATAAGGGTTATTGTGTGTACAGTAATCAATGGGATAATACCGTAGTAATCGCTAGTAACGGAGATCTGCTAAAGTATCTTACTTAAGGGGTGGTTCATCAGGAACTTGTCCAAGTTGTAGTTAGGTGGGAAACAGGCAAACAAAAGAGAGTTCCACGGGCGTGCACTTCTAAGAAGAAGCTTTGTTCATAGAGTCTACGTTTTGATTTAAGCACAGATAAAGAGTGGGGAAAATTACTGACAGCGGTTTGAGTCATTTATTTAATAAGCTATGTATATCCTTATTAAATAAATGACTCATTCTATATTTTCCAATATATAGTATTTGTGAATTCATTTTCTTCTCCTATTGTCTCCTATATAAGCTCCATTGAAATTTGCTGAGCTTTATATTATCCCGATAAGTCTCCTCTTATAGAATTGAATTTACTCTCTTCTTCTATCAAGCCTCGTTATATATCTATCTTTTTATCTATCTATCTATCTATCTATCTATCTATATATCTAGATACATACATGCATATATATATACATATATATATATATATATATATATATATATATATAAAGCAAAAATGTGTGTGGACACTAGGAACAGTTTTGATTGGCTAATCTAATAATCAAAACTCCTCATAAACGATGATTCTAATGGTCTCAATTTTAGCATCAAATGAAACACAATAATTTATTGTTAATCTTTGGGGGGTGTTAATTTTTTCCTAAGTGACCATTTACAAAAATAAAATTATACGAAACTATCTCCAAAAGACCTTGCATATACGAAACTTGCCATTAATATCCAAATCTTACGCTAAATGAACCGCCATTTTGCTATGGCAACACGCACACAAGAAATTTTTTTTTTTAAATTTTGAACTGCTCTTGTATTTAATATTATATAACATTTTTGAATTTTTTTTAAACTGATTTTGTAATTAAACGATTACCGTAAAATTTCAAGCAATACCAAATTCGTTAATCTTGAGGATTCGTCTTCCTTCGTTTACAAAGCCATTTGGCGGAAGTGACGCCCGACATATTTTTAGCTACGGATGATCAAAACTGTATAGAATGAACCTTTTTTTTCATAAATTTATTTAAACAGTCTGTATTTTAACGTAAAGTACTTTTGTTATTAGATTTATGAACTGCTTTTTCCCATTAATACGTTCATGAACGTTCACCTAATTTTCATAATAAAAATTAGGTAAACGTCGATGTAGAACCTTTGAAATTAAAGTCAGTTTAATTAAAATAAACAACCAACCGAGGTGGATTTTTTTTTTCATTTACATCATAAACTTTATTTGAACTTTCCAACAAACATTTACTTACATGAATAATAAACTTTATAAATAATTTTAAAATAATTTTTTGAAAATATATTTAACGAAAAGTTGTTGTTCATTATTTACATTTCTCACGTATTTAATCAAGCATCATAAAGACCGTATCCATTACATGATACTCCCCCAAATACTTGTCTTTGTTTATAGAAACGTTTTAACAAATATTTTGAATGCATAAAATACACTTTATTGATCTTTTATAACATAAAATTATAACATTTCTTTTAAGAAAAAAATAATTTGGAATTATTACTTCCGACATCGATTTTTTTATGAAACGATTACAGTAATTTCTCCTGATTAGTTTTTTTTATACGTTCTGAAGTTCGAAAGATAAAAAAATCTTCCCAAATAAATTAATTTAGTAATCGCAAGACGTTTCCAGCGTGAAAAAATAATTTCTTTAGACAGAAAGATGTTTTGCTTTATTTTTAAATATTCGATATTCTTGCATAATTTGACCCGGACTCTCGGGATTTCCCGTCAAGCATGGATCAGGCGAAACCGGCAATCAACAGTTTAAGCCGCGCGTTGATACAGGCGCTTTAAAAACAAACAAACCGGAAAAAATACAAATGTAAATTATCAAAAATAACAAAAGTCAACCTTTACAAGACTGATTATATTTTTATTAATTTTATTTTACATGATGTTTTGTTGTTTTTTTTGTTGTTTTTTTTTGTAACATATTCATCACCAAAAAGTCTGTTTTTTTTAACCGTAAATTCTTAGGTGCAAGTCTTTTTTTTTCTTTTTACAACTTTTTGTTTAGTCAAGTATTTTTGGTAGGTGGGGCACAGAAATTTTACACACATACACACACACACATATATAAATATATATATATATATATATATATATATATATATAACCTTTATATATATTTAATTTTTAATAAATCAGAATGTAAATATACAAAGTACTAATCATAGTGGGGGTGATAAGTAGTCAAATGGATTAATCCTAATCTTATAAATACAAGACTGGTAAATTAAAAAAATACATCCATTTTGAATTTGAAAACAGATGAATCTCACAAGTAAGAAACTCATTTTTATAATATGAATAGGTTAGATAAATTAAGCATAGGAAACTAGATCTAATATTTGTAACATGTCTTCTTAAGATTAAGGGAGGTGGTTTTTGATCAATACTGCTGGGGAGCCATGATGTAATTACAGATTCCTCGAAGCACAGAAGATGCCGAAAAGGGGCAGTCCCTTAAAATGAAAAAGACAAGCAGCAAACTGGCGTCTTCAGGAGAAAAAGTCCCCATACTCTATAAAGATCACTTTCCGACGAAATAGCAGCGATACGTGGAGAGAAACATGTTTTAAAAAATTCCAGGCCCGATGAAGCGGATCAGAGAGAAGTCTGTATCGGATGGAAAGATCAGGGGACTTATAAGGTTCGCAGCGGATCCTTTGCGGTACCCTCTGCAGGTTCATATGCAGTCTCTTTCTAGACCGAGCAAGATCACTGGACTCCGGCAATGCCTTAAGTGTGGCCCGGCATTCGGCGAAGAATTGTGTCTCCTCACCCGGTCTTGGACGACCTTCTGTGGAGTGGTTGGATATGAGGTGAGCTCAACCGCAAGGATCCATGAGAATATTCGAGTAGAGCCCGACTCGGGAAAACCAACCTTTCAGCGCGTCGATGATACTCCAGATCGGGCATCCCTAAGCTGTCCACGCTTAGACTTTGTGTACCGCCTTCCCCTCTTCCAAAGAAGCGAGTAGAGGAGCTGCACAAAAAAAAACTTTATGGCGGTTCGAAAGCACTTTATGTGTATATAGGTAAAGATGCATGTTTCTCTTACATTTGGTGAGGTCTGAGAGTTGATTGGTAACGGATCTTTACTGCTGAAAATATATTCGCATTTCAATTCACATACGAAAGCATTTTTCCTTTTGGGTTGAACCCTAAAACTCTTAAATTATATATATATATATATATATATATATATATATATATATATATATATATATATATATATATATATATATACTAGATTGGGTGCCCGGCCTTGCCCGGGTGGTTGGAGGTATGTGTTGAGCAAAAAAAAGAAGGAACCTATATCTAAAATAACAAGTGTTTAGACCCAAAATTTTCGGAGGAGTTTGGTAGAGTTCTCAACGGTCAAATCATTGAACATTTACCCCTTAACAGTCAAATTTCTGGCCGAAAACCGATCACATCGATTTTCCCAAATCTTAGTACACCGTATACCAAATTTTGAGTCTGTAGACTAAAAATTGACAGTTATTGCCTAGCGAAATGTACACAGAGAGCAGACAGACAGACACGTTCACTTATATATATATATATATATATACAGTATCGGCCACAATATAAGGAACGGAAAAAGATTTACAATTATTCATGTATATTTAAAAAAATTAGTGCGTGGATTTTTCTGAAATACTCAGAATAAACAAATAGAACCAATGTGTATAAACTAGTACAAAAAAAATTACGATTCAATATTGAGAAATATTTTAGTTTAAAATTATATCTGTGGATTTATCCTGGCCAAAAGTTAAGGAACGAAATAGAAAATGTATTTTTAAGAGACTAAACTTTACATAAAAATAGCTAGTTTTTAATATTGGAACTGCTGATAAGCACAACAAAGAAAAATGGCGTCACTGACTCGCAAAACTCTGTCTCTCCAAGAAAAAAAAATAATTTTAGACGATTACAAAGAAAGTAAACCAATTTCAACAATTTTTAATATCGTTCGAAGATCAAAAAGTGTTGTTCATCGTGTGATACCTCGATATAAGAATGAAAATACATTAGAAGCATCCCCTAAAACCGGCAGACCCCCTAAAACGTCTCAAAGAGAAGATAGGATTATGGTAAGGCAGGCTTTTAGTGACCGATTCAAATCCGCAACATCAATTTCTCGTGATTTTAATGAACAGACTGGGAAAATATATCTAGAAAAACTGTTTCCCGACGGTTAGCAGTTGCAGGATTGCATGCCAGGGTGCCAGTATCTAAACCCTTGATCTCCAAGAAGAACAAAAATGGCCGTTTGAAGTTTGCCCATGAGCATGTCGTCTGGACTAATGAACAATGGGCTAAGGTTCACTTCAGCAATGAATCCAAGTTCAATTTGTTTGGATCTGATGGAAAGAAGCATGTACGGCGTAAAGCAGGTGAACGATTATCCTCCAAATGTGTTAAAAAGACACTTAAATTCGGAGGGGGGAGTGTAATGGTGTGGGGCATGATATCCTCGGAAGGAGTTGGCTCTCTAGTTCGAATCTATCGTAGGGTTAATGCGGAGACTTATATGACAATGACATATTGTTGAAGGAGCTTCAACAATATGTCATTGAGAGCTTATGACTTTCACCTAATTAGCCAAGCATTTTTATGCAAGATAACGCCCCTTGCCATAAAGCTAAAAAAGTGATAAGTTACTTCGAGGAAGAAGAAATAACAGTAATGGACTGGCCAGCGCAGAGTCCGGATCTGAATCCGATAGAAAATGTTTGGAAAATGATTGGAGAAAGAGCACAGACGAGGAATCCCCAAAATCAAAATCATTTGTGGAATTTATTGAAGGAAGAGTGGGAAAAGATAAATCCTGAATTTTGCAAGAAACTAATCCAGTCTTGTGGTCGATGATGCAGTGAGGTCATAAAGAATAAAGGGATGTTCACTAAATATTGAATGAATTTATTTTTTAAAACATTTGCATTAAAAAAAACATAAAGTTTCTATTTCGTTCCTTAACTTTTGGCCAGGATAAATCCACAGATATAATTTAAAACTAAAATATTTCTCCATATTGAATCGTAATTTTATTTATTTTTTGTACAAGTTTATACACATTGGTTCTATTTGTTTATTCTGAGTATTTCAGAAAAATCCATGCCCTAATTTTTGAAATATACATGAATAATTGTAATTTTTTTCCGTTCCTTATATTATGGTCGATACTGTATATATATATATATATATATATATATATATATTATATATATATATATATATAAATCCGTAATCCTGTCTGTTTGTTTGTTTGTTCACAATTTTATTAATATATACAAAAGTTCCCTTACTTTACTCTTTCATTTATTTCTATATATAGCTTCATTCTTGGAAACTAGATACAATAAAAAGATTATGTCATTTGCATATGACATTAAGAAAAATCGATTTTATTAAATAGCGGTATCTTAATTAATGTTTCTAGCGAGAGAATTGATTTCAGTGTTTTATTTAAAATTGTTTTTAATACATTTTAAACAATAATTATATTGATAACATTTATTTTGGAGGGAATTATTATTTCAACATCGAATTTTTAAAAAACTTTTAGAGTTATTTGCCCCTTAGAATCTTCCGGTCATTTCATTTGTTTGTTGTTATTATTCTTTAAATAGCTATACAGAAATCGTAAATTTTACGATGTGACCCATCGTTGTTTAATACCTAAAAAAATAGCATCTACTGCCCCCCTCTGAATTCCACAATTTACACTTTTCTTTCTTTTTTTCACGTTTATCTCATCGATTATAAACTTTAATTTCTAATTAAAAAAAGGTAAATTTTTACGACGTGACTCAGCGTCTTTTAACCCCTAAAAAAATTAGGACCTACTTTTTGGGGGCCCTAATACGTTTAAACAATCTTTATAAATATGAAAGAAGTAATTTCGAAAAAAAGAAAATTAACATTTTAAAGTGGGTGATCACTTTTCTATATAAATTTAACGTAAAAATGAGCACCCATTTTTAGCCACAAAGCATTCAACGAGATATATCATCTCTAGCATTTTTTTTTTTTCAAATTTAGCGATCAAGATGGATGGGGCAAAACATGACAAATACAGTTTTTTTTTGTTTGGTGGGCGTGGGAATTACATTTGAAACATAAAATAATTATAAATTTAATTAATTTTTATGACACCATTCTGTACTTTCACCTTACACTTTTATAAACAAAATGAACCCCAGCATATGACAAATTCATTTTTGTTATTTTGGAGGGAGATTACATTAGAAGCGTAGAATGATGAAAAATTTAATTTAATTGTTTTGAAATTAATTGTTTTGAAATTAATTGTTGATTTTTTTTTAGGAGTTCTATCTACTTGGTTATTTTTATTTATTTTTGCGATCACGCGGGCATTCGCTGTTATCTTTAGTGAAACAAAAGTTCTAATGATTTATTTTTAATTATTTATTTTTAGGGTGGGTATTTATAGAACTCAATATCCGGGAAATAGTTTCTTCTATCTGTATCCATTCTGCCGAAATATCTGGTGGAGAGGGTATCAGGTACTTCTTCTTTTAAGGAACGATTAACTTTACATGTTTTTATCCGTTCTTTTATTTATGGAATTGTTGTGAGGGTATCCATGTTACCCATGATGAAAATGATTAGTGTAGCAGGTGTGTTCCAAACGGAATTGTATGTAAACCCAGGCAACGCTGGGTACTCATGCTAGTATATATATATATATAAGTGAAAGTGTCTGTGTCTGTGTACATTTCCCAACGCAATAACTCTGTCAATTTTTAGTCTAGAGACTCGAAATTTGATATACGGTGTACTAAGATTCGGAAAAATCGATGTGATCGGTTTTCGGTTAGAAATTTGGCTGTTAAGAGGTCAAAGTTTTACAATTTGACCTTTAAGAACTCTACCAAACTCCTCCGACAATTTTGAGTATTAACACTTGACATTTTAGATATAGGTTCCTTGGACATGGATCTTACTTAATAACTTGATTTGAGCCCAAAACAATAAATATTAAGGGGTCATAATAGGGGTCGAATTTTAAAAAAATTAACGGTGTTTTTGTTTGTTTGTTTGTGTTTTTTGCTCAGCATACACCTTCAAACACTCGGGCAATGCTAGCGGGGGTACCTGGCGTTGCCCGAGTGTTTGTTTCCGGGACGGGGGGGGTTAAAAAAGGTTATGGTAGGTAAGTAGGAAGGATCAAACCCGGAGTCATGAGTAAAAGTAGGAAAATAAAGTGTGAAAAAAAAAGAAAAAAACATCTGCAACGTTAACAGTTCGGCCACCAAGAAAAGTCCATTCCAGTTGTTTAGGAAAAAAAAAAAAAAAAAAAAAAAAAACGACTACGGTAGGTCGGCGCGAACGTGAAAATATAATGTGAATTGTCCAGCACCACAGAGCACTGCAGCTTAGTTTAGTGATTTTAAATAACTTCACATGAAAGAACTACGAAGCCAAACCGGTGTTCTCTTCTCAACTGTTCCTTGTGAACGATCCCCAAACGGTGTTAAGTGGTGGCAGGGGGAGGAGGAATTTATTAGAGAGAAAATATTTTACCACTTCCATTGATCTTAACCGATTTTGGCCGTGACTTCTCAGCAGAAAAAGTATAGAAATCTAAGATTATCGAGGAATTTGAGAAATAATAAGCCTATAACACTATTAAGGTCAAAATCCGACGGGAAAAAATGAGTTCATTTTATTTATATAGAAAGAAAGAATAGAAGAAGATAGAAGAGAAGAGAAGATAAACTGCGTCAATCGCTTTATTGCAGATTAGTAAAATATCAATATTTTACTAAATATACGTCATAAAAAATGAAAATTGTATCATCAAATGACTGTTTCAAGGTTATTTATTTCCCAAACTTTTATTCAAATCCATGCGATATTCACGAAGTTGTGACATTTTATTTACTATCAAGTAGATTATACTCTATCGCTTTATTGCCGGTCTTTTTAAATGGCAAAAGAGGGGCGATTAACGGTTATCGAAACGGAAAGGGCTGTTGCTGGACTCGCAGAAGGATTGTTCATTAAAGATTTCTATGAGCTGTAAAGGGATCCAAGAACTTTGGCTTTATTCGTGAACAACACCAACGCCAAATTCAGAAAGATAAGGGCACCAGGAGAAACTGTTCACATCCTGATATTAGGAAAATTCGACGGGAAGTAAACTGAAACCCAAACAGCACCTACCTTCTTCGCATACATATATATATGTGTGTGTGTGTGTGTGTGTGTGTGTGTGTGTGTGTGTGTGTGTGTGCGCGCGCGTGTGTGAGTGTGTGTGTGTATGTGTGTGTGTGTGTGTGTGTGTGTGTGTGTGCAAACTAAACATAATTTTTTTCTGGTGTATGTTTTCTTGGATTTGAGTTGTTTGATTCGTATCTATTTCATATTTAATCTTTTCATTTTTTTCTTTCTATTATTTTGCTATTCATTTTTTTTTTCATAGGTTGGAATGTATAGGATAAAGAGTGGAAGTGAGAATTAATTCTAAACGACTCGTAATTGAGGGGCTGCCGATGGTAACATGGCAGATTGTGTCTATACAGCAGACATGCGAGAGCAATAGACACCAACTGTAAGCCAGAATTTGCGTCACATGGGACTAAATAGAGACGTTAAGCTGATTAAGTCGTTGTATTCTTTTGGCCGTGTGCACAGAACAGTTCAAATGTCTGACCCAGGTCTACATTTCAATTCTCTCTTAATTACTGGGAAGTCTCACACTTGAATTCGCAAATGCGGTTTGTCAGGAGGCCAACGCATCGTGATCGGAGTTCTCTTTGATGATGACGCCCAAATAGGTTGCGATCTTCCGAATGTATCGCATGGAAAGCTTCCTTCCATGGCACTGATAAATCTTATCATTTGATCAAAGAGCGTTCCAGGCAAAAACATGAATCATTTAAATCTGTGATTCTTATTAGCAAAAGACATATTAATAATAGATGCCTACTTTTCACTACTTATGAATATATATATATATATATATATATATATATATATATATATATATTGGTAATGGGACGATGATAATAATATTTTTCTCGATTCCAATATAATTACAAATTCTATTCTATACTAGCAGTTCAGCTCGACTTTGCCCGGGCCCTATGTACTGTTAATAACTTGCCCTATGTGTGAATAGGTAATTCTTTTTAAAGTTGACCAAAATGTTGACCCCTGAACATTTATTCTTTTGGTCTCAAATCAAAATATAAAGTTTGGCTCATGTCCAAGTTACTTACATCTAAAATATCAGGTCTTTAGACCCACAATTGGCGGAGGAGTTTGGTAGAATTTGCAAAGGTCAACTCTTTCAACTTTGTCAATTTGGCAATGAAATATTCGCCGAAAATTGGATTTAAAAAATCTTGCCGCATGTCTAAATAACCGTTATGTAAAATTTCAAATGTTAGACCAAAAATTGGCTTAATAGTTTGCTAGAGTCCACAAAGGTCAAATCTTTTGAACTTTTACCCCGTGACAGCTCACATTTTTACCCAATCCAATTAAAACGATTGCCCTATGTCTGAATACCCTTTATGTAAAATTTCAAATATTTAAACCAGAAATTTTCTGAGTAATTTGGTAGAGATCAGAGAGGATTTTTTAAACTTTGTCCCCAATTTTGACCCGTTAACATTTATTGTCTTAGTCCCAAATCAAATTTAAACGTTTGACCTATCTCCAAGTAACTTGCATTTAAAATTTCAACTGTTTAGACCCAAAATTTGCAGAGGAGTTTTGGTAGAGTTTTCAAAGGTCAAGTTGTGTAACTTTATCCTTTGACAGCCAAACTTCTGGCCGAAAATTCATTAAAAATATATAGTTCCTTTTGGGGGAGTGGTGGATCACCGTAAAACCCTTGGTAATGTGTTCATATATTTCCCGCAAACGTCCAAATACTCTAGTGAGGTGACATACAGATTTAAGTTTTATTTGTAGTTTAGAATCAATAACTATTCATCATTTCATCATTATTACGAGTCATGAAAAATAAAGTTTCACCAAAAGCAAACATTACAAGAATTAAGAGAATCGTTTTTAGCATCGCAAAATATACACATTCCGATACCGATTCCGATACCTCCAAAAGTTCCGACTTATTCGATTTCCAATTCTGATTCAAATTAATCGTCCAAACATTAATATATATTGCGTGCGTGCGTGCGTGCGTGCGTGCGTGCGTGCGTGTGTGTGTGTGTGTGTGTGTGTGTGTGTGCGTGCGTGTGTGTGTGTGTGTGTGTGTGTGGTTCTGCACGAAGCCTATAAGCAAAATCATCTGTGTGGATTTTCTAAATACTTTGTTGTTGTGACAGAGGTCATACATCGAAATGGACGGGGGATCCATCATATATATATATATATATATATATATTATAGCTTAGTGAGTTAGAACAAGAGAGTAAATTCAATTCTATAAGAGGAGTCTTATCGAGATAATATAAAGCTCAACAAATTTCATGGGAGCTTATATAGGAGACATATAGAAGTATAATTCCCTCTAACAACATTAAAAATTTTATTGATATATTTCGTTCCTGATGAAAATTACATAGATAGATAGATAGATAGATAGATAGATAGATTGACAAATATACTCTATTAAAAAACTCGTCACAAAAATATGTCACAAATTTAAGATCAAGTGAATTATCCTGTCAGATATTACATTGAGGTGATACTTTCAGGATGATCCTAGCCAAAAAAGTAACGTTCAAGATTTCAAAAAATAGAGCATTATATAAGTTTAATGGTTAAATTTAAATTCTGTAAACCAAAATATAAACACATATATATTTAAGTTAAGAATTTATTGTTTGAAGCAAGGAATATATAGAGAGAAACTATGTTTATTTCCTTAATCCATGGATTATCAGGAATGTTTGTCTGTTGCATACTGTTCTTATATATATATAGATGTATATATATATATATATATATATATACTGATGTATGCACACACACAAACACAAATATATATATATATATATATATATATATATATATATATATATATATATATGCGTGCGTTTGTGTGCATGGATGCGTGCTCGTACGTGTGGGTGGGTGTGTATATAGATATATATATGTATATGTGTGTGCATGTATTTGTGTATGTATGTACGTGTATGAGTGTGTATATGTATGTATGTGTGTATGTGTGCATATGTATATATCGATAGATAGATATATGGATAGTTATATAGATAGTCAGATCTAACCGCTTCCAAACCAACTTACACTCAACCCTGCATGCCCCTCAAATTTCCCCCACTCTAAGAATAGCAAATTAAACCCATGTTCTTATCAAATAAAACGATCCTCAAAAAATCGGAAAATCGGCCCATATTAGAAGCCCATGCTCCATATAGGATTGAAAAAGAATTTTTCTGTATATTTACAAATCCAAGGCCTGCTAATTTCGAAGATTCTCGCACTCGAAATTTGCATATATGACTCAACGTACGAATTTCATTATCGACGGAAATATATGCTATGGAATGGAACATGGATTCAATACCTAATGCACTATCTCCGCACCCGCAAGGATTTTTGATTTCTTCTACCAACGCATCTTTATATCGCCGACGAGGACAGCCACTTCGTATGCCCTTCGGAATAACAGTATGGAACAAGCAAATGCTTGATATATGGGGTTACTGATTTTTCCCCTGGATCACTACTCCTCCGACCTGGCAATAATACCCCAGAAAATATTGAATTCATTGTGATAATGGATTGCCCAGGTTGTATGAAATTCCTTTTTCTATAACTATTATTCACCATTACAATAACATTTTCAATATATGTGCTGAAAAGCAAAATACTTGTTTATTCATAGTTGAACATTTTGCTAACTGCATTTCATTTCCTCTGATGATATGAGCAATTTTTGAAAATCCATGGATTAAGGAAATAAACATAATTTCTCTCGATAAATTCCTTGTTTCAAACAATAAATTCTTAACTTAAATATACGTCAGTGCGGCTAGACAAGCAACTACCTCAAGCCAGGATCGAAACCCGATCTCCCAAACAACAGTCGGAGTTTCTAACCATTGCGCTATGCGGCTAGTGCTGTGACGGTAGTGAATTAACAATGTTTTTACATCGTCCAAATACCTAAGCTCAATTTGTTTACTCAAAGAGTATCGCTTCATACGCTAATGGTAATTTGTATATCACTTTCCAATATGCTCAACCTAAGATAGGCGGCATTATATATATTTCACCAAAACCACTGACCTTGATGGAGGGGGATACTAAAACTTGCTGTTATGGTTTCAAATGATCTGAAATAACAGCAAGATGAGACTTGATTCCAAATCCTTCTCTTTTGGAAATAGGGAACGATTATGAAGATCTCCAGTGTCAAATAATCCTTAACGGCTGTGAAATTTACTTCATGTATGAAAACCAAAACGGTCAGATATAACATATATAATAGTATGTTTATTATGCAAACACTATTGGTTACATATGTGCATACATGTTTCAGTGGAATCTCAATTTAGAAAGACCCACCTCAACAGACCGAAAATAGAACGACATTAAGCCAAAATCAAAATTCATTCATTTTGTATACAAACGTTATAGTGGGTGTGACTTAAATTCGTTTTAAGGCGGGGTTATGATAGTTCATGATAGCGGGGGAATAGGGTTAGGGAGTGAGGAATAGGGAGTGACGGGAAGGAGAGGGGAGAAGGAAAATTACATTTCAAACTGGTTAGATCATCTCAGCGGTGGGGGATACGGCTATCCTTTAGTTTTAGCATCTAAGTATTTTTTACTTTGATCTAAGGGCCGGTTTTTTTCTTTGCAGACTTTCAGTCTATTCCATGTTTTAATGCATTAAACCTGACGCATAATTTATTTCTTCATTTTACCGATGGACTTAATTTATTCCTTTGTAACATGCGTCTATATAAAACCAAAAAGCGTGAAACATACTTACATTTCTTTGGCATGATTTTTAAAAAGTTTATATCATAGAAGTTGCATTCTTTTTATTTACGTGCACATAGTAATTAAACCTTAAATCATGGATATAAACGTTTGCGCACATGCATGTATAGGTGCTTCTATATTTACAGGGAGAGAGAGAGACAGAGCTTGTTTCGGAAAATAGTTAAATATTTTTTTCCAATTATGATATCGATTCCGATACCACTAAATGTTCCGATTTCCCCGATTCCTGATTTATATATATATATATATATATATATATATATATATGTATATATATATATGTATGTATGTATGTATGTATATATATACTTTTTCTGTCCTTTATAATGAAGTGTAATTAATACAGTGTATCAACATAAGAGATATGTTAAATGTGTGTAAGTTTAGTTGTAATCCCCCCTCGAATATTCTGGAGAAATTGGAAAAAAAATAAACTGTCCCAGATTTTTGAGGTTCTGGATATGACCTCAAACTATATCCAATGGTGACGCCCCAGCTTGGGGGCTTTTGGGAAGTGTGGAGCCACCCTTTAATTGGCATTGCTCCCAGGTTCACTCTGACCCGAAGTGGTACTACCTGTTAGGAGCCCAATTATTGATTAAATAGACACCGACTTAAAAAAAACAAATATACTCTATTAAAAAAATCGTTCTTCAAAATCACTGGATTCGGGATTAAATAACCTGACAAGGGTTGATATGCTGTAAAACAAAAACAACCAACCAGATTTTGACGGCTAGTGTGTATCTGCTTTTGAATTACTAATATGTATTGACTATAATATATGTAATAATCGATGGACTCTATAATAATATGTATGAAATCTGCATAAATGAAAATATCATATTTAAGCGTAATTTACGACCTCGACACACACACACACACACACATATATATATATATATATATATATATATATATATATATATGCTTCAGAATAAAATTGTCCAACCTTCAGCTGATATGGAAACCTGTGATTATAAGATTTACAAATATTACTGGCATTTATGATTAATAAAAGATCCACCGAACCTATTTAAAACACTTTTTTACCGAACCCATTATGAAACAAAGAAAAATTAATCCAGGAAAATGCGCAATTCGGATAATTATTTTGTGATGCGGATTACTCAAAATAGTTTGGATCATTTTACCACACTGCTTTCAAGGATAGTCACTTTGGATTTTACCGTGCAATTTGGATGTAATTTTTTATATCTTTTTCTTTAACTTCCCTTACTCTATGACTTTTAATTACTCATTCAAGTTTTAATAATTTTTCTAATAATGATTTTCCATGTCTCACAGACTTTAGCAAATAGGGTGTATACCCTTATAGCTATTTGCTAATATTTTCTCCTCTGAAGAGATGGTAGATATCGAAACCCTATAGGATAAGGAGTTAAAATATTTCTAATATATTCTTTGACTTACATAGAATAATAAAAATATTTGATATGGAACTCAAACATTTCATATCATAAATGTTTTAAATTCATTGAATCACAAAAATGTGCTATATATATATGTGTGTGTGTGTGTGTGTGTGTGTGTGTGTGTGTGTGTGTGTGTGTGTGTGTGTGTGTGTGTGTGTGTTATAGAAGTTCAACACAACATTGATGTCGTTGATTAAACATCTAACAGCCGAGACTAAGGAGAGCCCACAAAGAGCAGTTGGCTTTCATTTCTAAATGCTTCTAAACCACTCGGCACTATGCTGGATTTTTTTCAACTTATCTTACCAATATATATATATATATATATATATATATATATATATATATATATATATATATATATAATTTGTATATGTCTTCGCTCGCGAGTTTTTATGTATCTTCGTTAATCGTCTCTTCCTTAGTTTTTAGCTACCAAGCAGCCTGAAATCGACATTCGTGCGACATCGGTGCCACCAAGTCTTTCTTATAAGTAACGCTGGTGCGAACAGTCCCCGTAGATTTGAACTTCGGATTAACACTGCATGCGCCTTCGCGAGAAGGCTTCTTTAATTCCTCAAGATACGGCTGATCCGTAAGTCGTTAACAATATAAAATAAAGCAGAAGTTACATATTGCAGAAGGCTGGCTTTTCAGATTTTCCTCTCTTCCGACCGCAACAAGAGAAATTGTTTTGTTTTAACTGACGATTACACGATTTTTCGGATTAAATCACGTGGCACCATACGACACCTTTATAAAACATTATGTCAACTGTGAGTCTTTCAAACAAACATAACTGTTCGTCGCCTCGTGTGTTTTTATCTGTTTTCCGGCTTGCTTCGCACACGACCTTTTCTCGCAATTAATCGGATTCAGAATTTTATTCGGTCGAATAATATGCATTTATACATATATATATATATATGTGTGTGTGCGTGTGCGTGTGTGTGTGTGTGTACATGTATATATATATATATATAGAGATATATATATATATATATATATATATATATATATATATATATATATATATATATATATACATGTCAAAGAAAGTACAATTTCATATTATTTTAAATAATTAATATAAGTATTTATATAGTTACCTACAGACTGCCGGCCTAAAGGTTCGAACCCTGTTTCAAAGTCACCTTTGATTTTGAAGCTTGTTATTAAACGTCCGGGTTACCCTCAATTAATATGGCAAAGAGAATTGAAATTCTATATCATAGAAAACCTCTGAACATATACAGTAAGTTTAGTCATGTGCGTTAAAGATCAGTTCGTGGAATATCGTATATATATATATATATATATATATATATATATATATATATATATATATTTATAGTTATTCGAATGTGAAAATATTTACATATATGTATATGAATCGGCAGAACTAATAAGCTCGAAGAAAACGCATTTACGCTTTCAGAGCATACTACTAAAAACAGGTTGAATCTATAAGATATAACACTAAATTAAAAGAGGATTGCTGCTCACAAGTAGAAAACGAACCCAATGACAACCATAGTATAACTGAAAATAATTGTAATTTCAGAAATAAGCATAACTGTTCATAAAGTGTAAACTGAGAAGTAATAACTACAAACAACACCATCGTATCTTCCAACAGCACGTTCAAGGAAAGATGCAGAAATCATGCGTGCTCTTTCAAAACTGAACTCGATAATCCTCCCCCCCCCACTTAGTTATCTGGATATACCATTGTGAACTGAAATAGTCAATTTCGTGTGAGGTAAATTAATATATACCTAATAAAAGGTTGGTTGGTTGCTTTTGTTTTACTGCATATCAACCCTTTTCGGGTTATTTAATGCCGAATCCAAAGATTTTGAAGAAAATTTTTTAATAGAATATATTTGTTGTTTTCACGTCAGTTTCTATTCAACCCATAGTTGGGACCCTAACAGGTACTACAACTCCGGGTCAGAATGGACCTGGGAGCAATGGTAATTAAAGGGTGGCTCCACACTCCCCAAAGCCCACAAGCTGAGGCCTCACCACTGGATATAGTTTAAGGTCATATCCAGGACCCCCATTGAGGGACTTTTACCCTCTGCAGGGGGGGGGGCAGTCGGCGTATTCTAATGCCCCACCGACACGGCCACCTAATAAAAGGAATAACAGTAATTTTTTCACTTTGTAATTTTTCATGTAATATCATCTATGGGGAATTTACTCGATAAAAACAAGAAATTGTATCTAAAATGTTAGATATGTGTTGGCTTATTTCAAACCTGTGGAGATTCTAGAGTATTAATTGAACCAAAATCTATATATGAATGTAGAGATAATATATACTAGCATTTCAGCCCGACGTTGCTCGGGTGTTTGGATGTGTATGTTAAGTAAAAAAAAATCAAAAGTGGTAGTAGGAAGGCAGGCCAGAACCCGTACTGCGAAGAAGGAAAAGAACGGGAAAAACGTGACGTCTTTGCTGTTACGACCACCGCCAAACCGAAAGTGACGTAGGTTTAAATTAAGGCTAGACAATCGAAAGTAGATGATGACTTTACGAAATAATCGGCGAAAAAGCGAAAGCGACCCCCCACCTGTAGAAAAGTGCCCAGTTTATAGTGAAGATATTAATGTTTTTTAGCCAATTTTTCGATATGTCGTCTGAAGGGTAGAACTTCAAAACGATACTGATCTTGGAAAAATCCGTCGCCTCTGTCGAAAGTTTTAGGCAGATATGTAAACATACATACATAAATTTATATACTGGTAACTAATAATTTTCGACCCAAACTGATTAAAAAGCTTGCCCTATCACAGATTAACCTTTATATCAAATTTCAAATGTTTACACCAGAAATTGTGTGAGTAATTTGATACAGACCGCAGATGTCAATTTTTTTAACATTTGACCCCTATTATGACCCCTTAATATTTATTGTTTTGGGTTCAAAGTAAGTTACTAAGTAAGATCCATGTCCAAGGAACCTATATCCAAAATTTCAAGTGTTTATACCCAAAATTGTCGGAGGAGTTTGGTAAAGTTCTCAAAGGTCAAATCGTTTAATTTGACCCCCTATCAGCTAAATTTCTGGCCGAAAACTGATTACAAAGATTTTCCCAAATCTTAGTACCCTGTATATGAAATTTCGAGTCTGTAGACTTAAAATTAACAGAGTTATTGTGTAGGGAAATGTACACAGACAAACACACAGACAAACACACAGACTCGTTCACTTTTATAATTATATAGATTGTATCGATGATTTAGTAACTTACGTAGAATATAACTGACATTAACATAACTAAGACCAAACAATGCTTTTATGATAGTATAAGCTGTTGTCAGCAATCATGGGGGAACACATATTAGGGAAATAATTATATAAAAATGGTATCTGTTGAGAAAATAGAATGAAAATATTACATATCTATAATACACTTCTGGTAATAAATTTGTGTATATTACTAATCCTAGGTACACAATATAATTATGGCTTAAGTATACATTGAATTAAATTATTATAAACATTAATGGAAATAAATTCGTAGTTGTCAGAAGGATAAAAATTCTGAGGTTGAATGTATTTTAGCGTAATAGATTTTATACTTAAAATAATTGGAAATTCTCGATCCATTGTCTGTTGTATTTTAAGTTTTTTTTATTGGATCTTATTGATTTATTGAATGGATCAGAGTGTTATGCTTTAGAGTTTAAAAAATAAATAGAAACCAAACATTATATATATATATATATATATATATATATATATATATATATATATATATATATATGATAAAAAAGTAATTTTTAATAATTAAAAACAAGAAAATATAAATAGGAACTAAAAATGTGATATATATACATATATATATTTATATATATATATATATATATTAATTTTATTTATACAAACATTAATGGCTACATATGTGCATATATGTTTCTGTAATCCCCCACGTTGGGGGATTACGTCTTCAGGCCAAGAATTACCGTCGAAAGTGATATTTCCACCAAATACATTTTCCTATTTCGTTTATCACGTTAGCATGCAACCTGGGTGGGAGTCATAAAAAACGGTAAAAGGATGAGTGAGGTCTTTGAAGATAATAAACATCTTTTTTCTATTCCCCTTCCCCCTCCAACCTAACTCTTGGTTTTTTTGGCATAAGGTACTTGAGAATTTAGTTTTCTTGTCTTGGAGTCTGTAAGTTAAGAACCTTAGCGATGGTCAGCTAAGTACTGACCGGTGCCTTTTAATCTACATCCACCCACACACACATGCAACACATATACAACACACACATACACAGACATCGCCACACACACACACACACACACACACATAAATACGTATATCTAAAAGCGAATCCATGCTGTACGCTTTTTTTTTATTCACAACACATACTGAAACTAGACAATAACTCTGAAACTACGTAGGAATAGAGTTAAAATTACATTAAGATAAATAAAACAAAACAAAAATAAATAAAATTAAATAAAAATAAAAATAAATAAAAATAAGGATAAAAATAAAAATAAAATAAAATTAAAACAAATAAACAAACAAAATATGAATAAATATAAAACACGAAAGTTATCTAAACCCCACATGCACCTATATACATATATCAATATACTTATAAATGCCTACACTTTGCCACACCCGCGCATATATACACTCACACACATTACAGACATACAGAGACGAATAATAGCATTTTTCTTTACTTCTGCAGCGTGGTAACCCCTTCGTACATGCAATAGCATGCTACCACACTCCAGACGGGTGTACATATATATATATATATATATATATATATATATATATATATATAAACACACACACATACACACATACATACATATATATATACATATATATCTATATACATGTATACATACATACATATACGTACACATATAACATATATATAAACAACATTCGGACATTCATACATTCTTGTAGTCTATATTGTTACAACAATCATATACGAGGCATCCTATTCTAATAGTTCAGAAATATATATGCATATACATACATCTACATACAATACACACAGAAATACATCCATATACAAACATACACACAGATATATAGATACACATATATATAAATATACAAACATACATGCATACATAAAATACACTTATACATACATACTCACACAAATATAGACATATACATATACACCTGTACCTTGCCACCAAAAGATACATCTAACGTAGAAACAGACATGAATTCATTTACCATATAAATTCCCTTTTTCTATCAAACTCCACACGCATAGTTATATTTCATAGCCCCACCCGCTTGTTACATTTTCCTAAGTTATAGGTTTTTTCGTAAAAATTTGCACTACGTAAAAGTTTATATTGAATTCAGCATGAAGTTCATAGGCCTATCCTCATATTAAGCAAACACTCTTTCGATGGTAAGGCAGATATACATAAGATGTATCACGATACACTAATAATATATAATGACACATGACAGAAATCAGAGTATTTGGGTTACACAAACCGAGTATACAAGCTTATATATTGTAGTGCTTACCTTCATCTTTGTTTATTCACCCTAATTTCCTTATCCCCTTTTCTTTCATTCACCCTTCATTCCTTACTTTCTTTCATCTATATATTTCTTCATTTTTTTTTTTGTTATAAATTACTTTTCCTACCCGGGTATATAAAGATCCTATATCCATACATGCACACACCCAAAAATATCCATATGCATACATTATTACGAAGTTCACTCAAAAACAATCTATTACTCGTTTGGTTACAAATATACCTTCCTACAGGTACTTGTTTCGGCTAGTAATACCATAACTGCTCGATGAAGTAGAATATTAAGCGACTTACGTAACCCATACCGGTATGATCATAGTTGCGACCTCAATTATCCTCTTTGTTGGGGGTGGGTTAGTTGTACTCATAGTTGTTCTAGTCTACTAATTTAGAGTTCTTTAAGTGCGTGTATTCTGAAATGTTTGCAGGATATAGCAGTTTCTTTTTTAATATTTAATAATTTTTCTCTGTCTTTAAACCTAGTTATCTCAAGTTGTTTCTAATAAGCATAATGGACATGGTGAGTTCAATGAGTGGCAAGTATTGGCCCTCCTAATAATCTTCCATTCTATACTAGGTGTTTTATTTTCTCTAACTAATTTCCAATGATATAACGATAAGGAAGTTTCCTTTTCATATGTTTGATTACTCATCGAGCGTGTATGTCCATAGAATCTATTTTTGAAAGTCATTTGGGTACTCCCTATGTAGAATCTTTCGTCCCTTGGGTTCTCCACCGGGAATATCCTAGCTTGGTATACAACTGATGAGGTCAGACATTCATTTTTTATTGGGCATTCCTCAGGCTTTGTACAGTTACATTTATTCACCGCAGTGTTTGCACTATTATTTTCATCTTCTCTATTAGTCGTCTTTAAAATTCTTCCATTATGCTTTTTTATAATCCTTTCTAAGTTATCACTATAGCTATAACTTAATTTTAATGTATTTTTATTAAATATTTTATGTAATATATTATTTGGTGGGAAATGCTTGTTAATAAGTTGTAAAAATTTTGTACCAAGTTTTGTTTTCAACATAATATTAAAGGGGGGGGTGAACCAAATAATTTTCCTACCACGATTTCTAGATCCATTTGTGCTAATGTTAGTTACTTTATATTTTATCTCTATGTCCCTATACCCACTATTTTTAAGTGCTGTATTATAAATAGCTTTGCAATCATTGAAAGTTACTTCATTAGATGAATTGTTACTTATTCTACTTTCAATAGATAATGGTATATGTTTAATAATGGATGGTGGATGGTTAGACTGCGAGTGTATATAAATAGGATTAGCATTATCCTTCATATATGGTTTATAAGTATTCGAATCCAGATCTAAAGTAACGTCAAGGAAATTAACCTGTTTTAAGTTAGCATTAACTTCTTTTTTTTTTTTTTTTACAAAGGCATCACCACATTATCAAGGCCCAGAGGCCACTCAAGGATAAGGGTTAAAGAGTGTACAGTAGAAATTGGTCAATATAGTAATCATTAGTAATGAAAATTTGGTAAATTTAATAACTTATATGGAACGGCTCATCAAGAACTTATTTACTTTAGACTTGAACACAACCATATTGTAGTCAGCCGGAAAGCAGGAAAACGGAAGACAATTCCACAGGCGTGCAGTTCTAAGAAAGAAGCCTTGTTCATGGAATCTACGTTTAGGTTTAGGCACAGATAAAGAGTGGGGGAAATTATTGATAGTGTTTACAGCTAGACGAGTGTTTCTTGTGAAAGTTTTGCGAGGGGGGACCATAGATTGAAGCTCAGTTGAACACTTTCCATGAAAATAACGATACATCAGAGACAAACTCGCAACATCTCTTCTGTGAGATAGAGGTTGCAAGGAGGAGAAAAGGACATCTCCTACGAGGCTACGAAGTCTATTTTGAACTCTATCAAGGCAGGACAAGTCCTTTCTAGCAGCTCCTGCCCAGATGTGGCAACAGTATTCCATCCTTGGACGTACCTGGCTCTTATATAGATAGAGAATAGCATCAGCAGTGAGATATCTACTGGATCGATAGAAAGATCCCACCATTTTTCCAGCGGCCTTGGCAACAGATTTGATATACGTGTTCCATTTAAGATCAGGAGTAATGGTCAAGCCCAGAAGCTTGTCAAAACTTGAGGCCTCCTGAAGACGAAAGCCATTCATTTCAATTGATGACAAATGTGGATTAGAATGTTGATGATGTAAAGAGAGAAGCTTGGTTTTAGATGCATTAAAAGTAACCAGCCACTTCTTTCCCCATTGTACTACGTGCTCAAGATCAGAGGAGAGAGAATTGGAGAGAACTTGGTCGTTTACTGTCTTAGATGTGGTACCATAAATGGTAGTGTCGTCAGCATAAATGTCTACAAATGATGTAAGGATATGATTTGGAAGATCATTAATGTAGATCAGGAAAAGAGTTGGGCCCAGGATGGATCCCTGAGGGACACCGGCATTAATACTGTGAGCTTCTGATTTTTGCCCCTCAACTACTACTCTTATGAACCTATCAGAAAGAAATGATTTAATAATTGAGAAGACTTTTTCAGCTATACCATAGCTAGCGATCTTATGAAGTAACCCTTTATGCCATACCCTTTCAAAGGCTTTAGATATGTCAAGAGCAATTGCCCTAGAAAGATTGCCACCGTCGAGAGATTTGCTAATCCTATGCGATATAACTGTAAGGACATCTGCTGTAGATCTAGCAGAACGGAAACCATATTGAGTGTCACTAAGAAGGTTATTTTTGTTGAGATGTTTGATTACTTCTGTATTTAACACAGATTCTAGCAACTTACTCATGACGCACAGGAGATTATTGGCCTGTACTGAGAGGGGGATGAGCGATCACCTGAATTCTTAAATACAGGGCATACTGATGAGATTTTCCAGGGAGATGGGAAACTATTCTCCTTAAGACAACGTTTAAACAGTTTTGTAAGTATGGGCGCTAATTCAGGTTGAAGTTTTTTGAGTACTATAATTGGAATACCATCAGGGCCAGTTGCTTTACTCGAATCAAGGTTTTTGATTAGCTTCGCAACATCACGTACAGATATACGTATATCACATAGCGTGTTTTCTGATACAGGAGGAAATATTGGGGGTTGGCGGTCTTGGTCGCAAAGGGTAGAATTAGCTGCAAAGCTCTTGACAAAGAGTTTGGCTTTGTCTGATGCTGACGAGATTTAATTTGTATTTAATTTGTGTATTTCTGTTTTATTAAATGCTAGCTTTTTTCTAGTCCAATACCGGCTTCCATCTTACCTCGAAATTACTTATAACGGCACCAACTTACTTTCGGAAGAACCCCCCCCCCATCAGCCTTTTCTTTTATATCGTAAGCTTCTTAAAACGTTACTAGCTTAAGTTCAGAATAAAATCACGATTTTCTTTTAACGGCTAATTTCAAAAAAAAAATGTCTTGAACGCTACTAACTGAATTTCTTTCAATGCAGTTTGCAATTTGGAGACGGAATTGTTTTTGTTGAGATAAGTGATTTCAATCATGCTTTTTATTTTAGATTTAAAATATTAACAACTCCATTTTATTTCAGTATTTAATTTGTGTATTTCTGTTTTATTAAATGCTAGCTTTTTTCTAGTCCAATACCGGCTTCCATCTTACCTCGAAATTACTTATAACGGCACCAACTTACTTTCGGAAGAACCCCCCCCCCCATCAGCCTTTTCTTTTATATCGTAAGCTTCTTAAAACGTTACTAGCTTAAGTTCAGAATAAAATCACGATTTTCTTTTAACGGCTAATTTTAAAAAAAAATGTTTTGAACGCTACTAACTGAATTTCTTTCAATGCAGTTTGCAATTTGGAGACGGAATTGTTTTTGTTGAGATAAGTGATTTCAATCATGCTTTTTATTTTAGATTTAAAATATTAACAACTCCATTTTATTTCAGTATTTAATTTGTGTATTTCTGTTTTATTAAATGCTAGCTTTTTTTCTAGTCCAATACCGGCTTCCATCTTACCTCGAAATTACTTATAACGGCACCAACTTACTTTCGGAAGAACCCCCCCCCATCAGCCTTTTCTTTTATATCGTAAGCTTCTTAAAACGTTACTAGCTTAAGTTCAGAATAAAATCACGATTTTCTTTTAACGGCTAATTTCAAAAAAAAAATGTTTTGAACGCTACTAACTGAATTTCTTTCAATGCAGTTTGCAATTTGGAGACGGAATTGTTTTTGTTGAGATAAGTGATTTCAATCATGCTTTTTATTTTAGATTTAAAATATTAACAACTCCATTTTATTTCAGTATTTAATTTGTGTATTTCTGTTTTATTAAATGCTAGCTTTTTTCTAGTCCAATACCGGCTTCCATCTTACCTCGAAATTACTTATAACGGCACCAACTTACTTTCGGAAGAACCCCCCCCCATCAGCCTTTTCTTTTATATCGTAAGCTTCTTAAAACGTTACTAGCTTAAGTTCAGAATAAAATCACGATTTTTTTTTAACGGCTAATTTCAAAAAAAATGTTTTGAACGCTACTAACTGAATTTCTTTCAATGCAGTTTGCAATTTGAAGACGGAATTGTTTTTGTTGAGATAAGTGATTTCAATCATGCTTTTTATTTTAGATTTAAAATATTAACAACTCCATTTTATTTCAGTATTTAATTTGTGTATTTCTGTTTTATTAAATGCTAGCTTTTTTTTTTTTTTTTTCCTCGTACATATGTTTATTTATCTACCGAGTTGATAGCAAAAATTACGAATTATACTCATTTTTAGTTCGTGTGAGGGGAATCTATCACCATACTTTCCCTTAAACACGTCTGTTGGACTTTTATTAAGTACTTCTACTTTTAGGCCAAAATCTTTCATGTCCCTATGGATTGCTCTCCTAATCTGATCACATTTAACACTTGTAGCATTCTTCACTATTATGAGCCCATCATCACGATATAGGCCCATGTCCCTTCTATCAATAATATTATCTTTTGTTAAATTATAAATGATATAAAGTCCAACGAGATCTGTTGCCTCTGCAGAGTCCAGCGACCCCATTGATACCCCGAAAAGTCGTTTTGCCCATTTTTTGCCCATTGTTCTCCGTTATAGACAAGGACAGTTGTGCGGCATTTCATAATGCAATCCAAATCCTCATCGGAGACATTGGTATAGGTCTTAGCAAATTCAATTGCCTTTCCAAAGAGATCCTTTGTGATTGACGGGTAGTAATCCATAATGTCAAATTGCACGAAGGCACATTTTTTCTTGTTGGCAATGTCAAGAAACCATTTTACCGGATCCGCTGTATTTATCCATAGGCTCAGGTTGAATTGCCGTTTTAATTCTAGATTGATTTTCTCTAATATTCTTATACTAATCTTTCCAATTTCGGGTCTGGTTGGGTTAATCAATCTTGTTGTTGGTTTTGTGTTGAAGCTAGGTTTATGATCCTTTAAAAGGATATACGCTTCGTTTCCTCTAAGCTTATTTACTCTATCACTGATTTGTAATTCATCCGTGATTTTTTTACTGTCCTTATTTATCAAATCAATTACGTTGCTATTTTTTACCTTGTGATAGTCTTTTTTTTTAATTCTTCTGGACTAGGTCATTATATTTCTTCTTGTCTAATTTGTAAAAGTTTCTGGTCTTATCCGCCTTAACAAGGATATGTTGTGACTTGTTGATCTCCTTTACAATATTGTATATATATATATATATATATATATATATATATATATATATATATATATATATATATATATAGTGGAGGTGGTAATTAATAAAAACTGAAGAAAGTGCTCAATACTGTTGTAGAGACAAAATGCGTTTTATTTTTTATTACCGTATCTTTCTGTTAAGTTACATTATTGTTTCGGCTACACGGCCGGGTTTTTTTGCCGTCTGTAGCGTCCTCAGACTTATACAGATATACCTATATATATATATATATATATATATATATATAATAAAAAGTAATTTTTTAAAAATGAAAAACAAGAAAAGATAAATATATATGTGGTCCTGGATATGACCTTAAACTATATCCAATGGTGAGGCCCCAGCTTGCAGGCCTTAGGGAGTGTGGGGCCACCCTTTAATTGCCATTGCTCTCAGGTCCGCTCTGATCCGGAGTTGTAGCACCTGTTAGGGTCTCAACTATGGGTTAAATAGAATACGATTAAAAAAAAACAAATATACTATATTAAAAAATCGTTCTTCAAAATCACCAGATTCGGCATTAAATAACCTGAAAAGGGTTCATATGCCGCAAAACAAAACAACCAACCAACCATAAATATATATGTACAACAATCCTTTGCTTTTCGATAACCTCCACTCACCTTTTTTGGCATTGTAAGAGATCTGCAATAAAGTTATGGTCAGTATAAATTCCTTGATACTAAATACAATACGATGACTCCGTATGTATCGAATAGATTTGTACACAATTTTGGGAAATCACTAACTTTGAAACAGTCCTTTGATCATACATATTATTCATATTTTAATTTTTATTTTGTAACGTATATTTAGTAAAATATCGATATTTTACTAATCTGCAATAAAGCGATTGGCACAGTTTATGTAGTTGAATAAATATTAGATAAATAAAACATATATAAATATATAATTTAATAACTTTTAAATGATTGTATAATATGAATATAAAGTAATTTTATTCTATTGAATATGTATGCAATGCATATCCAAATGGAAGTGTACTGATAAATAAATGTAATAAGAATATTCTAGATTTTAAATTATTTTAGTTAATAAATAATGGAAATTTCTGACCATAAATAGAATTTAAAATCTCACATTGAGAGGAGATAACAGTGACAGATTTAGTTAGCTGTCATAATTTACCGTTCGAAAGAGAAAATATTGATTTGACAAGAGCTTAACCAAGGATTAGTAAATTAATTTGCGTTTACTTAGAACTGATTAACTAAAAATTAAACTTCTTAATAATTTTTCAGGATAGAAATTTATATAACCACTTTAATATAAAAATATATTTTTATTAATTTAGTGCTCGGTCATTGTAGTGGGTTTGTTTTGCTTGGAATGCTACGAAATTGGAAGAAACTGATAGAATGCTTAGTTTCGTATCTGTTCAATTAAAAAGCGTCTTTAATGATATTTTATGAATAATATATCCAATATTTTTTATAAATTTTTCTGCTTTTAATTTTTTAACATAAAATCCGCATGGCTATAATGACAAATAAGTAAATACGGCGTTTTAAACGTTGTTATATACTCGTGGATATATAAATTCCTACAGCGTTTTTCTCCAGAATGGTTCCAATGTATATTTTAATAAGTGAGGTTTTATGAGTCGTTAGATTTTTAAAGATTTCCATTTATTTTCACCAATTGTTATCCTCTTTAATCCAATGATAATAAGAATAAAATAAATAAATAACCACCGACTTTTTTTGTTTGTTTGCTGTGTGTTGTTGTTGTTGTTGTTGTTTATTTTTTATTTTTTGAAAAACATATAATCTGTCTCTGGTGAGTTGGTTGGTGTTTTCCATCATTTAACGAAACACGTGGAAGGCAAAATATTATGTATAAAAATAAATATATATTTGGCTTTTAAATCTTCACTCCCTATGTATGTATGTGTGTATGTCTACATACGGTAGGCATATGTATTTATCGTTATATGTATATACATATAGTAAACTATGAAATTATATTTATGGCAATTAAACTACACAGTGGCTTCCACGTTTCAAGTGTTTCAGCTTGATGATTTCCTACGTATATGAAACTCGGAAGTCTCTCTCTCTCTCTCTCTCTCTTTCTCTCTCTCTCTCTCTCTCTCTCTAGCTTAATTGCAATCAATATATTTTCATAACTCACTACCTAGTTCTAGTCATATATTGTTCACTGTGGAAATATTAATAAGTACTGAAAATCGATACATAAAATGGTATATTTTCTTATAATATTTTATATGGATACATGATATATATTAGTGATGGGACGATTCCAATATTTTCCCGATTCTGACACAATTACCGATTTCGTGCTAAATTCCCGATTACGATGCAATTACCGATTCTGATTCTTTATAAATCTTTAATTATTTAACTATAAAATTGTTATTTCCCTTGACTTTCGTAAAAACACATGTTAAATATGCAGATATTTTCCTAGCTGTAAAATTGCACTTGTGGAGGATGACCTACCGATTTTAGTTTTACTGTTATTTTTAAATAAACAAATATGTATTATTCTATCAGTATTACCAGCAATGGAGGATTTTGTTTTAAACAAAATCAAATAAAAAAGACAATTAAAATAATCGTCTGGCATCGGAAAATAGGTATCAATTTTTCCGATTCCCATACTGATTACGATATCCCCAAACCTTCCGATTGTTCTGATTCCCGATGCCGAGTTATCGCCCAACACTAATATATATATATATATATATATATATATATATATATATATATATATATGAGGGGGGCTGTTTGTATGTATGTGTTTTATATATTTACACTACTTTTATGTATCTATTTTCAGTATTTACTTTAACACTGACCAATACGTCATTATAGCTACGTAGTAAGCTTTACATATATATATATATATATATATATATATATATATATATATATATATATATATATATATATATATATATGACAATTCACCCACACGGAATTTTCCGCGTTTTCGTCAGGCGTAGTTAGTGGAATTTATGGTAACGTATTTTTTCGTAGTTTTGTTATATAATCTTATATGAATTTCGTAATAAGAGTTCCTTAAAAACCACCCGATTTACATATGTCTGTAATCATCGTTAAGTAAAAAATGTTAAGTCAACAGAACTTTATTTCCAGAATCTTTTATAAATATTTGACAAGAACAGGTAGAAAAATTTGATAGAAAAGAAAACAAGTGATAACGCAGAAAAATTCGTACATTAAAAATAAAGAAGAATATGAAAAATTATGCTCAGCGATTATAATTACATCAGGATCCTCTGATAGCCGTTGTCGTTATAAATGATAAGGATTTCTATTTCTTTATTTTATGCTTTTTCATGGCAGGACGAAAAAGGGATTTCTTTCTCGCAGCTCTACCATAGTAGCCCAGTTTGTTCTGGGACTGACACAACCTTCTCTTGCAATGTCAGAGGCTTTGCACCATCGATCCTCTTCAACATTTCTTTTCACAAGACGCAAGATTCTTTCAGGGGGTCCGGTGTAACCTGGATGAGGTTTTGTGTCCTCTTTGTCCTCTTCTGCGTAACTGTAGAAAGGGGTATTGAAAGATTTCCTGCTATTTTACGTTGACTACCTCATGTTGATCCGCGATTCATGCTCGCAGAAATTCTAATAGGTCTGATGCTTCTTTTGGTTCGTGGCATGCTTCATGTTGTTAAATGCAAATTTAATGATATATTTTACGTAATCGATAGTAATGGAAGTTTGGTAAATTTGTTAACTTAAGTGGAACGGCTCATCAGAAACTTGTTCAGGTTAGACTTGAAGACAACCATATTATAGACAGCTGGAAAGCAGGAAAACGGAAGACAATTCCACAGGCGTGCAGTTCTAAGAAAGAAGCTTTGATCATGGAATCTATGTGTAGGTTTAGGCACAGATAAAAGTGTGGAAAATTATTGATAATGTTTTCAGCTAGTCTAGTGTTTCTTGTGAAAGTTTTGCGAGGGGGGACCATAGATTGAAGCTCAGTCGAACAATTTCCATGAAAATAACGATAAAGCAGAGACAAACTCGCAACATCTCTTCTGTGAGATAGAGGTTGCAGCGAAGAGAAGAGGACATCTCCCACCAGGCCACGAAGTCTATTTTGAACCCTATCAAGACAGGGCAAGTCTTTTCTAGCAGCTCCTGCCCATATGTGGCAACAGTATTCCATCCTTGGACGTATCTGGCTCTTATATAGATAGAGAATTGCATCAGGAGTGAGATATCTACTGGATATAGTTAACTTAGTGTCTATTTTTCTGTCATGTCTGATAAAAATGTGATATTTTGATTAATGCAGATTTCGTATTTATTATTATACTAGCGGGGGGTACCCGGGGTTTCCCGGGTGTTTTGAGGTGTGTGTGCTCGGGTGAGGGGTGTTAATCAGAACTTAAGAAAAAGCGAAGTAAAAAAAACAACGTTAGGCAAACGAACGATGTTAAATGTAAAAATGGGAAAAACAAAAAGAAAGAAAACGCGAAACAGAAAAACGAACATTAAAACTTTTTTTAAAAATCTGAAAAATAAAAACCAAAAAGAAATACTGGCTTAAATAACCCTGTTTCAATATTAAAATTTTAAAAATCGAAAAAAATCACACCACGATTCGAACCCAAAACGTTTAGATAATGAGGCCGCGCTCTAAGCAACTGGGCTAAGACGACGTCGACGAAATTGCGGGAGGTACCCGGTGTTGCCCGGGTGTTTCGAGGTATGTGTGCTCGGGAGGGGGTGGGGGTTTTAATCAAAACCTAAGAATAAGCGAAGTAAATATTTTAAAAAACACAAAAAAACTAACGTAAGGCAAACGAACGATGGAAAATGTAAAAATCGGAAAAAACAAAAAAAAACACAGAAAAACGAACGTTAAAACTTCTTTAAAAAATCTGAAAAATACCCCCCCCCCAAAAAAAAACACACGTGAAAAATGGCTTCGGGGGGGTATTCGGCATTGTCCAGGTTTTTTTTAGTGTGTGTGGTTGGGCGGGGGTGGGGAGTGTTAATGAAAACCTAAGAATAAGCGAAGTAAAAAAACAGAAAAATCTGAAAAACACGCGAAGAATGGCTTAAATAACCCTGCTTCAATATTAAAATTTAAAAAATCGAAAAAAAAAGATATCTCACACCGCGATTCGAACCCAAAACTTTTAGGTAATGAGGCAGCACTCTAACCAACTGAGCTAAGAAGACGTCCACGAAATCGCGCTGCTTTTTCAAATATTTACAGGAAATCAGATTACAACGTCGTATGACGCATGTATAGAAGCGGAATCGTCATGAGAGGGCAGTTTTTGCTGACCCCCCCTCCCTCTGTAGAAAACTGATGATTTTAGCGGGAAGGAATTAACGTTTTTGACCAATTTTTCGATATTTGTCGGGCGAAGACTGGAAGTTTAAAATGATACCGATCTGGCGAAAATCCGTGACCCATGTGGAAAGTTTTTGCGCGACATACAAACACACAAACAAACATACATACATACAAACACATTTTCGCTTTTATATATATAGATTATATCGGACCCAATATTTAATAACGATTTAAAAGTTTTTAAAAAATGACACATACACTACCACCGAGAACGAAATCAAAATGTTTAGCTTTCGATTTACTTTTTCCTTTGACGTTAATGCCTAAGCTATGAAGACATGTTTGATGCAAGGCTAAAAATTAAAACATTAATCAATAGGTATTACGTTACGGATGCACATTTGTAATGCCGTCGTTTTACCCACACCTGGAAAAATCAATTGTTTTTAATTTATGAACTTTTGCACAGTTTTCCCCAGCTAAAACCCCAATATAAAGTTTTACATGGATTCGAATACCCTATATATTAAGTTTCATGTTTTTAGGTCAAATACTGACAGAGGAGTTTAGTGGGTAATATTTTTAACAAATATATGTACGCATACATGAATATATATATATATATATATATATATATATATATAGAGAGAGAGAGAGAGAGAGAGATAGAGAGAGAAAGAGAAAGAGGTGTGTGTTTACTATAAACTTTTAACGCAAATATTACGCAAGTCTAAATCATATAGAATATCTGCATTAATATAATTACATGAAATAGTTAACTAAAAATTATCACCCTGTAAGAAAACCGAAACGAAACTAATAAGGATTAATTAAAATGAATATTTAAAAGAATATGCAAATTTTAAAGAATGTGAATATTTAAAAGAATATGAAAAAAACGCCACCACCGAGAATCGAAACCAAAATGTTTAGCTTACAATTTACTTTTTCCTTTGACGTTAATGCCTAAGCTATGAAGACATGTTTGCTGCAAGGCTAAAAATAAAAACATGAATCAATAGCTATTACGTTACACATGCATATTCGTAATACCACCGTTCGACTGTTACCTGGCAAATTTCATTCTTTTTTTTTATTTACACACTTTTGCGCCCTTTTTCCTGATTTTTGCAGATGAATGCAATTCCACGACCCATATATAACAAAGTTTTATTTTTGTTTTGAATAAATAGAAAAAGGTTTTGATACGAATATCAATATAAAAAAAACAAATTTATAGGAGTATACACATAAATAAAATCAGAGTTTATGCAAGTACGTTTTCAGTATGAAAATTTATTAGGAAATTAATGGACTTTTTGTATATAGCAATTAAATTGTGAACAATCATACAAATAAAAATACAAACAAACAAACAGGAATACGAATTTACCTATACAGATATTGAGAAATCCATAGAAAATGTCGGAGAATGGGATATGAGCCTAAAGTTAAATAGCGGTTCGCGGGGATATCATGCTTAAGTTTTTATAGATTTATTCCCGTAAATTTTAGTTTTCATCTGATAAAATATTAAGAATGTCCGCATTTGATACTTTTTTAGCAAAAAAAAAAAAAAAAAAAAAAAAAAAAGAATAAACATTAATTTTAAAGTTAAAGAAGCACATGCTCATCTGTGTTGTTATTCTGACATTATTTTCTATGGTCAATTGATGCGCGGCCACGTCATATGAAACTTTGTAAATAAATCGTCGATTTTATAGACAGAGATTTTTCGGTGACAACATAAGAGCCGTTCAATGCAAGAAATGGAGAAAACCATTTCTTTGGAAAACCATAAGGGCTTCTACTTAAGTGACTATGACAATAGACGTGCACATTCTAGAAGCGACGTGAAAGCTTAAAATAGCATTATCATCGGTCTGTTACGATTGTGTTTAAAATAACAGTTCCATTGCCAGGCGCGCAGATTCAATGGTTACATTTTACAAATACCCGATCTTGTTAAAGGTTAATCTTTAAGGTCAATCAAGTAACGATACTTCAATATTTTAGTTTTATAGTTTTTTTGTGTTTGTTTTTTCTTATTCATCACAATTAAAGCATATTGCCATAGAAACGTAAGGAGCTACTATGATTTATAGCTGGGGAATTCAGCAGCAAGATGTTTGTTTACATTACATTAAAATTTCTAAATGTTAGTACAGTCGTGCAAACAAGGAGCAGAAACGTAATAACAAAGGCAAACGCTCCGTGAAAAGAAGCTTTTATTTATGTCATTTCCATTAGATGAGGTCAAACACAAGATCGGAAAGCAGAGATTGAAAAGATGAAGTACACTTTATTTTAGAAAAAAATACACGAGTAGGCTCATCAGTATTCCCCGGTAGTTACACCTCAAACTAATCACCTTCTAACAGCTTGAAATAGTACAGCTTGGAAATAAGGGAGGCACAGGACTGCATAACACTATACTCAGGAATACAGAAAAAAAACACCAGCTCCAAAATGGTCCTTATGATCAAAGTGATTATCAAATGATATAAAAGTCTCTACTACAAAATAAGTAATCAGAGTATAAAATACTAGCAAAGATACCCGCGCTTCGTATGGGGTTTGGCTGTATGCTCAGGTATACAGCAAAGTTCCGATCTTAACCTTTGACCTTGCCAAATGGTGTGCACCATCTCTAGGTCGGAAACCATCATCATGTCAGGGTTATGTTGATCGCTCCAGTGGTATGGGCTATAGGAGAGTATATATACATAGGCTATTACCTTGACCTTTGATCTTTACTATAGAAAATGGTGCCCACCATCCCTAGATGGGGAACCATCATCATGCCAGGTTAGGTAATGATCGGTCCAGTGATGTGGACTTTATGAATTGTACACACAGAAAGACATACACACACACACGCACACACACACTAACGCAACTAGTTTATATATATATATATATATATAGAGAGAGAGAGAGAGAGAGAGAGATTATAGCATCTAGACTGGGTAGTGTTTTTATTTATTTTATTTATTATTTATTCTCTTTTTCTTTTTTTTCTTTATATTTTTTATTTTATTTTATTTTTTTTTTGCTAGTCAGGTTATTCGGTCGTATTTACGTTGAAATATTTCAAGTACAGTAAGGTGATCCGAGTATACTCATGCAATGACTTGTAAAATCATCAGAAGGCAGTAATACTTCATCTATGTGACAGGGTTTAGAGCTTGGCAGACAGTGTGAAACCTATTAGAAAAGAAATCCAAGAGCGAAATGCTAGCGGTTGGTGCACCAGTCCAGATGTGGCAACAATCCTTCCTGCACTGTAACTTTATACGAATATATGTAAGAAGGTTAGCATTGACAACATTGTGATGTTCAAATAAATCACAATAGCTACAATATGGCGAATCTCTATTATTATATAAAAAGAAATTTGTCTGTATGTGTGTGTGTGTATTTGTAAGTTCATTCCCCAAGAACTGTAAAACGGCTAGGCCGATTTTTATGAAATTTCACACAAAGCTACTTTATATGCATGCATGTGTACTTAGGTAGGTTTTGTATCAGAATGTGTTTTATAAGTATCGATAATCCATAATCGAAATAATCTGATTAAAGAAGAAACAGACGATGTTGACAAAGTTAACGCTATGTACAGTCTAACATCACAAGTATATTCTGAGAAGTTTTATTACCAAATTGTCAGAAAGGCTCGGCGTATAAAATCAACAGTATCTGCTTTTATATGACAGGGGCGCGTTCGAAATAAATGTTTTTGTTTAGAGTATAATTGAACCATTATACTTGACCTTTGCAATTTATACGTTAACAAATGTTTTATGAAACCAACAGTGGGTTCTCTACAGTGCAATGTAGACTACAAATGGCTTAGTCAACAGAGTAAGTCACTTCGGGAAAGTATGTGAAGCTTCCTTCCGGTTAACCGCGATTGGTCCCCAGCTATCAATCAATCGATTTGATTGAAAAATGTGTGAGTACATCGATTTCGATTACACAAATACGGGAGTGTGAAACATCCATTGGTCATCATTCAATCCCTGGCAACGTCGGATTTCCTGCGTCCAAAAAGATAAAGATGCGGTTGAGATTCTGATTTTCGTTAGATTACTGAAGTTAAACGACGTGGAATCAAGTCAGTGCTATATGGGTGTCCATTTCAGAATATTAAGTGCTATAGGTGGTAGGATGGTGAGACTTCTTGGCAATAGTTTATAAAAGCTAATACCATCTTCCCTAGAATGGTATGTACTTTAGAATAAGGACTGCTTGTGAATTTAATATTCCTAGAAAATTCCTCCTTCGCATGAAGCTAGTTCATGCCATGTATACAGAAACTCATCTGATCCTATAAGTATAACTAATAAACGTCACTTGTAATTCGCGTCTACCCACTCATTTTACGCAGCGGTGTTCACTTTATTTGAGAATGAGGTCGATTCACTCCAACCTACAGGAAAACGAGACGATATTGATTGGTGCTGTTTAATGTTATTATTGCGTCTTGCCTCCGAAAGAATTTAGAGAGAGCGCAACGTTGCGAGTAAATAGGATTAACTCGCTAGACAATCACCAGTTGTGTCCGCTGTCCGGACAGAGAAACAAATGAAATTTCATTTGCTAATGTTATCAACTTCTCCGTTCGTCTTGCCAACAAAAAGAGGTTTGATGCTGGCATTTACAGGACTGCGTTTAATACTGCACAGGGTTAAACGAAAAACGCTGTATACATTTTAAGCGGGAAATCGAGCTCTATTTTATAGTTCAGAATGGGTCAACTTAAAGAGGTATTCCGAGCAACTATATACGGAACAGAGAACATAGTCACTGGTCATCTATGTAAAGAGTATATATATATATATATATATATATATATATATATATATATATATATATATATATATATATATATATATATAGTCCAAATTTCGTATATATTATTACAGAGTCGTGATTTCAAAAGTAAAAAAAAGTATTTGGGGGCCATCAGCTAGAATCGAAACTGAAGTATTCAAAGCTGGTGAGGTAACCACGATACAAACATGGCTCGCATATGAACTGATCAAAAATGAAAAATTAAAAATAAACATTGTATAAATGTACAAAAATGTATAAGGATTTTTCAATTTTAAACCATTTTTGAACCCCTTAAACCTATTTTAAACAGCTAAAGACTAATAAAACAATGGTCCGTAAAAAGTCGATTTAAGGCTCCTGCCACATTTCTGCGACTTTTACTTTCGGTAGAGATAGAGTTTGAAAATATGGAAACAAACAGACAGACAAACAGATATATAGCTGTTTATATATTAGATTTCCCCAAAACTCTGGCCTCTATGAGTCCAAGTGTTTCCACTGCATTGACTGGGCTTTGAACTCTGGATTATAGGGATGGGCCCAGGTTTCATCCTGTGTAATCAGTCTTTTGAAAAAGTTAAATTCTGATCAATAGTCACTGAAACTGTGAACTCATAAAATTGACAAAAAAAAGTGTGTGTATATATATATATTAGTGGCCATGCAAGGTCACAGAGGAGACAAACATGAAAAAAAAAGCCCTTAGCAAAATTCATTCCAAAGCAGCAAAACTAAAGCTGGCTTGCCAAGACACTATATATACAAATGAAGGGAAATTTGGACATAATTTATTGGTGTGAAAATGTAGGTTCTTCTTTTACCAATTGTCAGAAAATATGAGAAATAGAATTATACGGAGGGCGTGCAATAAGTAATGCCCCTGACCTACTTCCAGTTGTCTGACTTTTCTGAAAAAGTTTGTTAGATAATTTTTACTGGAAATTTCTTATACAATTAATATATTTTAAATTAATACATTAAAAAGCATTAAAATATTAGGTCCATTTCAAGAGAGAAAAATCTGTGAGGTCCCATTAAATATTAAAATATAAATGAAATATACGATATTTTATCTAGACTAATTAGTAGTGGTAACAAACATTTTCAGAAAAATCGTTCGTACAGTACGTATGTGGAAGCATAGCAAATTGCAATGGAGTTTACCTTATCGCGAATTATTTTATATGCATACGCTTGCACATTAACATCCATTCGACCTGGATTATAGCTTTCTTCATTGTCTTGGATCTTAAGATAGTGCCTTTATTTTTCTTTATTGAACCTGACTACATTATGGAACATAATGTTGGCTTCTTTTGGGCTTTTCATGCAAGATTTTTAGCTTTTATATTTATGTGCTAAATAGCAAACTCTATGACTGTCTATAATCCTTATATTGCTAAAAACACTTCCTTTGATGATATGAGCTACTTATTAAAAATCTATAGATTAAGGAAAAAACTTCAAATTTTTGTATTAATTGTCGAAAATTAATTTCTGTGGTATTTTTTTTTTAATTTGTAGAATTAATTCAAAATCTTCATATAAATATTAAACGGTAGCATTTTTATACGGAAACCCATTCTTCGCGTGAAGACTGTCTTTATTAATTATTCTGTTCTTACAATGTCTGCTTACTTTACATACCAATTGTCCATTCAATTGATTTGCCAAAATTTCAAAGAGCACTAACGACGGATAAATGCAAATTGGGGTTGTTTTAAAAAGAAACTTGCCTCACAATATCCAATCACTCACAAGAAAAATATTTCAGAATTATATTGAAAAAGATCTACTTTTGCTCCCTTTCCAAGTGTATTTGTCTTTTTAACTTTTTTGCAAAATATATGCGGACATTACATACGGATTTTATAATCATTTGCACATTTAAAAGAAAAACACATCAGATCTCTTAATAAAAATTTAGAAATTTAAAAGAATCAGAATCAATACTTGTGTCGGACGCGGGAAAATTTTATATATATATATATATATATATATATATATATAATTTTTATTTTTATACCCAGAGACACTTTCTCAGTTATGAGTGCAGGAAATGACGATTGCCTTCGTCGAATAAGTCAAACCCCGCCGTGAAGTCATTTTTGATTCCATTTGCAAAGATCGTTAGCATATATATATATATATATATAGAGAGAGAGAGAGAGAGAGAGAGAGACAGACAGACAGACAGACAGACAGAAATGTTATATATTTCTTTTTGTTTGCGATACTTTTGAATGAATTCAATTATTGATACGAAAGTGCATTTTCACCTAAATAAGAGTTAGGAATAATGTTCCTTTTTACCAATTTGGTCCCACCAAATAGGGGGAGCAACATATATATCGTTTAAAATATAATTACGACTCATCAGAATGGCTGAATCTCGCAAGATTCGAAATCGGGACACCCTGGTTAGAAGTTTAAATCTCTAACCCTGGTCTATCTGGCGGGACTGCTAGATGTATTGCGTTTTATGTAGATGTAATTTATTTGTTTTTGTTTCCGATACTTTGGAATCAATTCGTTTATTTTTTTTTTTATTTTTTTTTTTTACGAAAGTGCATTTTTACCTAAATGTGAGTTAGGAATAACTTTTAGCTTTTTTTGTGTCTATGTGTGTGAGATAACTTAATGGTAGAGATTTAGGCTTCTGACCATGGTTTCACGATTTCGAATTTCGCTAGATGCAGCCACTCTGATGTCCTAGCTTACAAAACACGTGTCAGTGGATAATTATATTTTAAACAATGGGGCAGAGAGGGAAAGTAAGAGAGAAAAAGAAACGAAAAAAAATATATTTTTGTAGCACAGGTAAAGCCGTAACAATTATCCACTAATATGGCATCGAGAAGCCCTACCATAAGGTACTGCATGGTCCAGAATCTATTCACAAAATGGCAATACAGCAGCCCCAGTACTTTACATCTGCTGATAGGACAACGTCTTAAGTGGTTAAACCAAAATGAGAACTGAGTGACAAATAAGGAGAAGCGAGAGTAACGGGAGCTGCCGATAACGCATCCACAATGCATTGTCTACTCTCCATTAAAAAAAAGATAATATTATGTAGTCTACTTAATAAAAGTCAAATGTTCGCGTTCAAGGGAAAGTATGGTGATTTGGATACACTCTAACTGAAAATAAATAGAATTTTCAACTCCATTTATACTATATTTAAAATAAATTGTATAGATTTTAATGAATACATGCATGGACGAGAGAATCTGTTACTAAATAACACAAGCAAAATAATAAATATATCAATTAAAAAACTGCGATAAATATAAAAATAATTAACATTTGTCTAGAATAAAATAGAAAACATATAACAATTAAACAACTTATCTTTTAACGACTTCCGTCTCAATGAAAAATTTATTTCTTCATTTATTCAATTTTCCATGGTTTTTTCTTTATTTTCGTCTTAGTTTTGCTTGTTTTTTTACTCGTTATTGATTTTTTAACAAAATTTCACTTTTTTTATTCCTCTCATATTCTCTTTTATCAGTTCTATCTCGTTCTTTCCATCTTCTTATTTCGTTCTTTCCATCTTCCTATTTCGTTCTCACGCCCTTTGTCATCTTTTATCTCCCATATTTCTACTTTATATAGTTTTTATTCTCTCCACTTTTGAAACCCCTTCTTTTAACCCAATGCCTTTTTTTATTCTCTCGGTGTTCTTTATATACTTCCCTTTGTTTATATTTGCTTCCTTTCCTTTATATTTGCTTCCTTTCCGTCTTTTCTTCTTAATCTCAGGTGCGCGTGACTTCGTATCTACTATTTCATCTCCGCCCTAGAGAAGATAGTGTCTTCAATTTTATCTACTTCACTCTCAGTGTTATTTCCTGTGATTATCACTTGCGAATTGCATTGAATTATAGATTATCTAATTCGAGTACTGTTTCAGGATTAACCCTGTTTCCTCGTCAACAATGTTCTATTGCTATTCTCTTTCATTTTACTGTTTTTCCTATTTCATTAACAGTTTTCCCAATGAAACTTGAAAACTGAAAAGGTAAAATGTGGATAACACCGGCGTTTAACATGGTTTTATATCTACAAACGGAACTGTTTATTAGATGTATCATTAAGCCGGGAACTGTTTTTTTGTGATAAATATAACAGTCGATCTGAATTACGACATAGTAAAAAGCACAATCACATCGTTTTATCGTGGTAAATGGAGTAGACGATTTGAATTGTAACCAAGCGAATCATAGCAGTACATTTTTTATGACGCTAAACGAAACAGCCAATCATCGCCAAGCAAAGGATTTTGGGGGATGGTTTATGGCGCTAAATGAAACAGTCGATCTGAATCTTCACATGACAGAGGAAAAAAGGACTTGGGTGTATGACCTTAAATGAAACAGTCGATCTGTATCGTAACCAAGCGCAAGACACTAGTACATAATTTTATGGTGGTAAATTTAAAAGTCGATCTGAATTCTCAAGGACAGAACTCTAGGCTATGGTTTTACGGCAATAAATTGAACAGTCCATCGGAATCATCACCAAGTAAAGGACAGCTATATATGGTTTTATGGCGGTAAAAGTAACAGTTGATTTGGATCATAAGCAAGTGCAAGATTGATCTGGAAGTCCAGAAACTTACCTTATCCTCGTTATTGTTTACCTCTTTTTCTGCGCTATCTCATCATTGGTTTTAGACATACTATAAATCTCCCATGATCGGTCTTTACAGCATTCGCTAGGATGAGAGTCTCATTCAATCGGTAATTTTATATTACAATATACAATCTCCCAGACATTACCTCTTACATGAGAAGGTAATTTTGGGAGATTATCTATTCAGAGTAACCAGAACAGATACTAACTTTGATCTTGTGTTTCGTATGAACCAGAATGTTATGACGATTTGTTCAGCTTTAATCCTGCTTTGATACTAGATTCTTTTTTTTTATCTGACGGGATCACCTGAAAATAGTGCTTTGGATCTGACTAGACTTGAATATTCTATTGTGGTTCTTTTGTTCGTATCATTGTCTACTTCGATCAAGTTTATAGGTAGATACTTGTTTATGCAACAAGAAGAAATGTTGTATATATTTTCTTTCTTTTATTTATTTAGTTTCTTTTTGATTCGAATTTATAATTGCAATCAAAGTGTAGTGTCGCTTCTATTATCAGTTTCAAGGTAAGAAACTCTCTTAGATTGGAGCAGTTTTTATTACTGTCTCTAGTTCAGAGTGTCACATTTAGCTTGTTTATTTACATAAAAAAAATGATGATGAAACACCCTTTTTATCTTTGTGGAGAGGAAAGCAAGTAGAACACATGTAGAATTTCTTCATACAAAACGTGATTATTTATTCGACACATTTACAACTAATTAGCCTACTTCAGTTGACACAAGTGAGGAAGGAAGACCGACACACGTACACTCTTAATCTCTCACAGGAGAGTGTTATATAGTGAAAATATATTTGGGTTTAAAGCATCCTATGATACCTAACCCACAGGATAAAGCGAAAAAATATTCATCCGCTATTCAAGGACGCTTAGAGACCTTTAAAGATTTTAACCATTACTTTCAGCACTATTTTCTGTATTTCCCTTGAACTTATTCGGCAGGTAGTTTTAATTTTTTTTTTTTTTTTTGAGGTTGAATTATATTATTATTATTATTATTATTATTATTATTATTATTATTATTATTATTATTATTATTATTATTATTATTATTATTATTACCTAAATGATGTAAATTTTTAAGATTTCAGTTTTTTGGGATTTTTATCATGTCATAAATAAGACCATGGTCTTTTGTTATATTCTCTCTCTCTCTCTCTCTCTCTCTCTTTCTTTCTTTCTTTCTTTTAAGCTCGGTTTAAGCCAGTATCATAAGGGACACTGATTTCACCCAGTGCTGCTACTTTCATTCTCTTGTCACATATCACTGTCCGTTTTCTAGGAACTAGTGTTCGAATCTGTAAATTCTAAAACATTCAGAAAAAATAAAAAAAAGATAATACAGTAAAATAATATTTAATAAATAGAGATGTTTGCCTGTCCGTCAGTCACAATTTTATATCTTTAATAAATTCATTACCGAAAATTTGCATATCATTTAATAAATTCATTACGGAAATTTGTATATGATTTCATAAATTCATTACGGAAATTTGTATATCATTTCAATAAATTCATTACGGAAATTTGTCTCATTTCGAAATGTGACAAATCTTAATTATTTTATAAAAATTGAAAATATTACATTAACGTTAAATAATAAATTCCCTATAATTCTTGGTATGGTCTCCACTTTAAGAAATCCTAGTTATTCAAAGTGTTTAAGAAAGCATTGTTATTGTTAATGAAATAATAACTCTCTCTCCCTATCTCTCTCTTTCTTTCTCTCTCCTTCTCTCTTTCTTTCTCTTTCTTTATCTCTCTCTCTCTGTCAACACCTAATTCTTAAATACTGTGCATATTTCCCAAAATGTAGTACTACATGGATGTATTAATTATACATTCCATCCGTCCATCCATAGCCTAGGGCTCCTGAAGGGGCATATGCCATCTACAACTTTGTAGATCTTTTGTAGCGAGTGTTTTTTTTTCGGGGTGAGGATGCTTGCCTCCACGCCCAACCTTCCTAGAAGATACATAGAGCGCCTAGCTTTCCCAAGTGGTGACCCATCTTGTACTGGCCAGGCTCAACGCTGTTTACCTTCGGTGATCTGGCGAGAACCGGTGTGTCAATGTGATTGTGGCGTACATTTATGCATTGCAATAGAAAAAAAAATAAATATACGTTCTGTCGTTGTCGCTTGTCCCAGAGTTATTACACTAACATTCTTGAATTAAGCTATTTAGTTGCCCGTACTTTTCGTCTATTTCCTGGATATTTGAAAATATACAAATTATAAATAATTTGCGAATTTAAATTTCTTTTCAGTTTATTAAAGATCTAATAAACTTATTTAAAAACATAGTGAATGTCCATTCTGCTGTACTTTTGTTCGAATCATTTTCATTTATTTCATACACGTGATTACCCAACTCTAATGTCGCATTTACTTTTGTTCACTAATACGAGAGTTTGCTGTATGTACTTAGAACGTCTCTAATTATTTAACCTGATTACGTTTTGCTTTTTAATTATTTTCTGCTTTTGTTTTCTTTTATTCACGGCTCATATCTTATTATGACTTTTCTAGAACTCATTTTCCTTGTTTGCCGTCTTCAAGACAGAAAAGAAATTTAGTATTATCATACCGATGATCGTTACGGGGATGCTCTTATCTCTAAGTTGCTACGGTTTCTCTTCCAGTTTTATTGTATACTGATATGACCTTAAATAGATAAGCTTTCAGTTTTCAACAAGGTCAGAGTTCAAATTTGACAGATTTGGAAATGAAAGAGAAACCAACGGAAAACTATTCACACATGACAGTATCATGTATCCCTAGAAAACAACCACTCTCCCATGCATGGAGTATTGTTACCACATCTTAACTGGTTCAGCTACCACCAGTCCCTCAAATGTTGGGTTACTGTATTCTAATCTGTGTAAATTTCTACCACATTTTCTTACATGTCAACTGAAGCATGTTTGTTTGTTTTGGTGATTGATAAAGATCGCGGCCATGGAAGAACACAAGGCCAAATTTGTTTTGGCATTTTAAGTATTTTTATGTCATTGGTTTCGTTAAATATTACTGTATTGGTTGTAGTACAATCATTATCTATATATTAACAGGATAGCGTGTGTGTTATTTATTTTGTGCGTCACGCATACATCCGAATGACTGTCGCTTAATTGATATGAACTTCCATTTCTTGTAATAAATAATTTTACCAATAATTCCTCATAAATTTTGGTTTGGTTTCGGTTTCGATTATAGCTGATGGCACTTAAGTCATTTATTTTTTTATAAACAATTTTACCAAGAATTCGTCATCGGTTTTGGTTTCGATTTCGATTATAGCTGATGGAATTAGTAATCTATTCTTTTTATAAATAATTTTACCGAGAATTCTTCATAACTTTTGATTTCGGTTTCGATTTAAGCTGAAGCACCCAAGTCATATGAATATATTTGTTTATTTTTGAAATCGCAACTTTATAACATATAAGAAATTGATACAACATTAACTCTATAACAATATATACGAAATCTGCAAGAATTAAAATATCATATTTAAGTGTACTTTACAACCGGGCTACGCCGGGTGTCCATGCTAGCTTAGATAAATACTTTTGCATTTTTAACAAAAAAGCTACAATAATATCTGAGCGTCTCTATTTACGCTGAACATCTACAAAATTCCAATATCAATATATTACATATGAATGAGTTCCTGTGGAATTCCCACATGTCCCGCTAGTTAATATATATTGTTAAATGGGGAAATATTTCAAGTTTAAATTCCAGTTTCGTTTTTGGATGAACATATTCGTTCAGGTTAGGTGGCCATTTTGTTTTTCTTCGGCGCTTTTCATATAACTTTGACACTTTTTAAGCGTGCTTTTCTCTATTTTAGACACATAATACTAACTGGATTTCTAAGGGAAACGATTCTTAATTTAGTTATTTATAACGAAACCACCAACATTCAATTAATTTTAATGCCTAGAGACATTTGTCATGCGTAGTTCCATACCCACGATCTTTATTCATTACATTTATGTTTTTACCAAATAAATTGAATGGAAAAACATCAGAGCCGTAGGCATAATTCAATCCCAATCTCTTCATCACTTAATATAAATAAATCATCTATTCAAATTTAGAATTCTAGACCACCATATGAATGTCTTTTTTTTTAATTTTTATTTTGTTGTTGTTGTTGTTGTTGCTTTCTGATTCTTGATTTGAACCGAAAAGTTTTCCATTCCTCCCTAGACAACTTGACCATCATTTCCATCCCAAATGCAGTGAACCTCGAAGTCTGGCTATCCTTCATACTTTCATCTACACACGCACCGACAAATATTTGGTGTTTCCTTATTGATCTTCCCACGCGATTTCTTCTGCTTATATTTAATTCTTTATTTTTATTCATCCTCTTGTCCGTTTTGTTTATCTGTATTAGTCCCTAAACGCATGGATAGACCGCTTACTTTCGAATATCATTGGAATTCTTAACTGTTGGCGACCGTCCAAATTGTCAGCTGTCTGTTTGATCATTACGCGTCCGTTGGACAGAATGAACCCAAAGGTCTCCAGCTGTCGCTGTCGTGTCTATCCCACCGAATTGGTACAACAGACACTATGTGATCCCCTAATTGTAGGTCAGATAGTTTTTCGCTCGATAGCGTGTAGAAATGAAGCTTACAGACGAATGAGTAAAGAGCCATTGCCATTGCTTTTTGTTTGTTTGTTTGTTTGTTTAGGTAGGAAAATAATGCTTCCTCCGAATGTACCTCTTTGAGAATGTTAATAATGTAACTCATTTCTCCATCAGAACGAAAAATACTTTCTTTTCGGTCTTCATGTGCTTAGTGTTATATGGAAATTCCATGGAGAAATCTTTGGGATAGCTTCTCGCCTGTGGAACATATTGCCGTGGGACTGCTTCCTTACTGATTACAACTTGATCATCTTGAAATCCAACGTCACCAAAAGTATTCAAACACTACATATTATTTAGCTATATTAACACCCTCACGGCGTTTCTTATCTCCGCCTCGCAACCATTACAGTTTCATTAACCTTTACGCTTGATAGGTTGTGACCCTTGATAGGCTGTGACCTATAAAGTCAGAAATAGATATTATAGTGTGGAATAGAATCCCGGAATTATTGCTGGTTGTGCAGACGCGCATATGCAGCTGGATGCACACACGCAAATATTGTGGAAATCTTCAAACCAAGAAATGTCATCAGAAGTCTTAACAATTGAAAGAAAAATGCAAAAGCTTTGAAATCAACATTCTTCAAGCTTTGAAAACAGTCATATTGAAATTTGGCCTTGTACGAATTTAATAAGGGCCAGTGGAATGCGGTATGGCAAAACAAAATTCCTACCTAAAGTTTTTGTGAATAAAAACAAATGCCAGCCAAGGAAGAAGTCAGTCAGAGAGAAGACGGCCACCGAGACGACCAGTTGTCATTTTGTGTCACCCACAATATTCCACCACACACCATCTCTCTCACACACACACACACACACACACACTCTCTCTCTCTCTCTCTCTCTCTCTCTCTCTCTCTCTCTCTCTCTCTCTCTCTCTCCATAGTATATTGAGAAAGAATTGAACCGAAAATAAATTGGCATTCCTTTTTATAAATTTATGTCAAATTTTTTTTATGAAACAACTACTTGTCTTATATACGTTCGTCAAAAACTTGAAACTCGATTTAACAGATTTAATAGACGATACGGTTAAAATCCAAAGAACTACAGAATAACGCAACAAAAATATTCTACATACACGTCATTCTTCATGACCTTTTTTTCATAAAATCTATAATCTAAGCTGCTACCTGTATCAAGGATTCATTAGAAAATCTTCAGAATTATTTTCTATATATGTAAAGCAGCCTCTTTGTTTAGATGATTTCTTTTGTAATAGCACTCCATTACTAGTCAATTTTTCTTTGTGGTTCATTTCTTTGTTGTTGTAGTCTTAGCTTGTGCTGATCATGTCTATTTACCGAAATTTGGTCTATTATACAGTGTAACTTTAGACCGCGTTTCCCATATTTGTTTTTAAAAGAAAGCAGACGATTATGAGGCTGAGATCTGTCGTCTGAGCTCCAAGGTTTTTATATTTTTAGTGGCATTTTTGTGGTCTTCTTGTTGGTTGTAGCAACACTAGTCCCAATATATACTATTTCGTGATATACACACACATATATATATATATATTAAAAAATACATCGTCACGCACAATATATGTGTTACATGCGTACAAATAAAAGTGTTAACTATTATTTGTTTACAATAAACGTAACAGTATTGATCAGTATTTGTTTCAATCACTTATGACTCAGAAAAAATCATTTCTTTGCATATGATTATATGAAACTTCTTTTATTATGCATAAACAAAAACATAATTTCGAAATTATGAAAATGATTTTCTAGTTTCTTTAATATTAAGAAACTAATTTGGATAAAATCAGAAAATATGTTTCGAAAAATAGTGGGAAAATGAATGCACAGAAAAACACTTTATGTGCATAGATCAGAGATGTTTTAAAAATCACTGGCCCCTTTGAGAACGTGATTAATTTTTTTGAAATCCCTCTATAGAGAAACCACAACTATGATATAGCATGCAATGAATATACTTTATTGTATTAAATATCCGTTGATTAATATGGTGCATTACATATACAATATTTAAACTAAAAAATACTCAGATTTTGTTTTCTTCCAACAACTGTATGACCTAAGCACACAAATCTAAAACCATTTTGTGCACATTAAACAAAAAATAACTTCAATTCTTGTCAAAAGGTTTGCTGTTGTTATTGAGAAATTTCTAATTTAAGCTATGCCCGACACAAAAATATACATTTACAGTAGAATCCCGAAATACGGTTGTCTGAGGTACGGTTTTTTTTTTCAGGTTACGATGTGGAATACAATGTTTTTCCGGAACCTGTTTACGGTATTTGCCGCGCCTTAGGACTAAACAAAAGTATAATGCAAAGGGGAGTAATTTTTTACTTCTTTGGGCCAAAATTGCCTCTCCTTGTTCGTAGCCCTAAACTTTAAATTCTCACGACTTCTCGCGAGATCAACGACCGAAAGTAGGGAGAGTGGACGGAAAAACAGAGTTTCTGAGTGAAAATGTGATTTCCTAGAGCAAGATCTCTTTTAGTTGTTGCTTAATCAACATTTATCGACATGTAAATTATTGATATTAATGCAATACAATGAACCAAGTCAGACTTCAGCGTTCACTAAACCATCGTCACAAGAAAAGACCGGTCAAGGTTATTTAAAAACGGGGTCATCGCTGTAGTAAATAATACAACACTTTCTCTTGTACTTCTGCCATTTTTTTTTGTTTTTCTCACTTTCAAATTCGTTATATTCTTCGTGTGGGGAAGTGTGGAGTCATTATTCTTTGATAAATTATATATTCTTTCAAAATAAACAAATAAGTAAAATTTATTGTACCAAAATGCAAATAAAATACTGGCAGTAAAATGTGTTTATTTATCGATCACATACAAATCACAATCAATACTTTAGCATTTTATATGGAAGTTAAACATTTACTCAAGATTATCAAGATTATATATATATATATATGTGTGTGTGTGATGAAAATAATGGAAATAGTATTCCGACAAAATAGAGAAATAAAAATAAAAAGGGGAAAAAAAATAAAAACATAATACGGTTTGTTCCTTTTTATTTCTCTCTCTATATATATATATGTGTGGGGGATGTTTCTCTCTTTGCTTTTTAATTTTCTTATCATTATGTTTTTGGGGATGGGGAATTCTACCGGATTCCAAACATTCTCCCATTAGTTTAGTTATTCAAACCTAGAGATCTTTTTTAAGATTCTCACCGTCCCTCCAAGTGCTGTAGTTTGCATTTCTTTTGCACTAGGTTCACCGGGTATATTCACCAGATAGTTTTTTAAATTTTTTCCCATTGGCCCGGTTGTTCCTATAATGACTGTAATAATTGACACCTTAAGATTCCAGTTTCTTTTCATGTCGTACATAAGTCATTGGTATTTTGTTATTTTCTCCCTCTCTAATCTGTTAAGGCCAACATCATTAGGGACGCTTACTTCAACCAGGGTTAAAACATTCTCCTTCTTGTCCCATTTCACTTTGTCAGGCTTAATAGCCCCATTTTCTAGGTATGTAGCTGTAGAAATTTCGTAATCATAGTGGATCGTGTATGACTTATTTCCAACTGTTCTTTCTGGTGCATGTTCCCAAGATTTGCTACTACATGGGATATTCAGATGTTTACAGATTTTCCCTTGGAGATATTTACACACTCCATTGTGTCGCCTTATATAATAGCCATCCCCCAACAGGACTTTACAACTAGATGTCAGGTGGCTCTACCTCTCTACTTCTATGTGGCAGAACCTCTACTTGTTGTTATTGCTGGGACATCTTTTTAAAAGCCTTGATCTTGAGCGGCCATTATCATTCTCTCCTGACCATAGTGAAGAAATCCTTTTTCAAGCCAATCTACAAAGCCTTCTCTATATATTCCTGTGATAGTTCATCCAGAAAATATTTGGCACAATGTTGGTTGACCAATTCTTTCAGTTTTCTACAATCGAAGGTCTTAGTGTATTTTTGTCGACTCTTTTGGGCTATTATTTTGTGGGCTCGCTTTCTGTTTCTGTTTCATTTGTAAGACAGTCTTGTGCAAAATGTTTGGCCAGTTTTGTGATGGAAATAGTTCTACTGGCTCTCTTGGTGTTCATATACCATTTTAAGGTTTGGATTCTGGGAGCTTATCAGACATTGCTTAGTGCTCACAATAGTGGCTCGGTGTTGATGATTAACCTTTGACAAACCATACCTCTTGCTCCTCTTGGTATATACAGTCATAGTATACACTGCTTTCTGTATACAGGGTGACCAAAAAAAACAAAAGCTAAATGGAGGCCATCTAGAACATATACTGTAGAACGGCGAAAAAAAGGCCAAAGACCCTAGTGTTTTGATGTGATGCTTTGAATATAATAAACTAGTTATGACCAAAGTTTCATTTCATTCGGACAAAACACTTAGAAACGGGGCCTAATTAGAGTTGGGGCCCGTTTTTTTGGTCACCCTGTATTACTCGGTATAATGTTAACATTTTTATTGTTTTAGTGTCTAGCCTGTTAATTTCTTTCTGCGGCCAGTCAACAATACCAAAGCTATACCTCACCACGGGCATAGCTAATTGGTTGATAACAGTCATTTTGTTTTTGTTTGTCAGTTCTGTTTTGCTTATTTTTTCTCTCATTCTGCCATGCTGAATTGCATCGTTTTCTTCTATGCCAGGATATTTATATTTAATAAGATATTTATACTTTTTGTTGCTCTTCTCTCGTGGGTCTCTAGTCTCGGTATCCTCATTTAGCTCTATGTTTTCTATGCGGATCTTTTTTTCAGTTCTGATAAAGCACTTGCCATATTTATCCAGATCGAATTTCCTACCGATATCTTTAGAGAAGGTATGTACAATTTGAAATAGCTCACTTAATTCGGCATCTGAATTGGCATTTAGCTGGAGGTCATCCATAAAGAGCATGTGATTGACTTTTTTTATTTGGTTCTTGTTGGTGGCTAATCTCTGACAAACCCATACCTCCTGCTCCTCTTGGTAGATACAGTCTTGGTAGTATATATTACTCGGTATAATGTTAATATTTTTATTGTTTTACTGCCTAGCCTGTTAATTTCTTTCTGCGGCCGGTCAACAATACCAAAGCTATACGTCACCACTGGCATAGCCAATTGGTTGATGACAGTCACTTTGTTTTTGTTTGTCAGTTCTGTTTTGCAAATTTTTTCTCTCATTATGGCATGCTGAAAGTCATCGTTTTCCACTATACCAGGATATTTATATTTTTTCTGCTCTTCTAGATCTCGGTATCCTCATCAAGCCGTATGCTTTCTATGCGGATCTATGTGTATATTTGTGTGTGTATCTGTGTGTGTATACCACGTCAAGGGAGACTTTGTGACTGGGTTCGAATCTCCGGAGCAGCAGTATTTATCACTTTCTACACTGATGCTTGCATAAAAACACTAGTGTCTGTACGTATAATAAAAAAGTTAATATTTATTTTTTAAATATTCATAGTAATTAAGCCCCTTTAAAAAATTAAAGCTGAGTCCTGTTTGAGGAATTAAGAAAAAAAGCGGTTAATTTTAGCGCAAACGCAACATTCCTACTTCAAATGCTCTCACAAATGTATACTATACTCGTCTGCTAACACAGAATTCATAGGCACAAAATCTCCCTTAAATTCCTGTGTTAATTGGTGGTGGCCTGGAAGAAAGACGCTAGATTACGGAGTCATGGATAAAATTGGTGCAGTCACTGGAAGATCTTCCAAATCCTTACGTGCCTCAACAAGAAGAATATGGGAGCAGAACCTATCTTTACTATTTTATAAAAAGAACTTTGTCTGTGTGTATGTGTGAGTTCGTTGTCAACATCACGAGTGAGTTTTAGTTGTATCACCACACAAGCAGAAACGCCTATCCTATAATATCAACTGTAGATTCTTTTATAATACAAGAGAGCGTTAGAAATTTCGCCGTATCGATATCGATCGATGCTTCCGTTCAGTCGCGGAAGACAAAGGATAGTACCTATAGGGGCAAGATCTGCGCATGTAATTGTGTGGCAAAGGTTGCGCAATCTCCAACCACACCTCTCCTGAATCGTCACCGCTTGAGTCAAGTGGCAAGGAGAAGTCCAGGACGACTGGAAACAATGCCAAAATAAGCAGAGAGCACATACAGTACCTAGAAGTCCCAAATAGTCACCCATCTGGTACTAGCTAGACTCATCGTTGCTTAACTTCGGTGATCTGACGGGAACCGGTGTGTCAAACGTGATTATGCCGTATTAATAGAAATTTGTTTCTTTTTAAAGCACAATCGACCCAGGACATTTGATTTTTGTACGTTTAATTTTAATTCAAGTGATTATCTCCATATATAATATTTTGATTGCAGAAATTCCCCTTTGGAAAAATGTAGCGTAGGCTTGCAAGAATAGATGCCACTTACAAATTCAATTCATCTACCCTGACAGCCACTAGCTTATGTAACTCGTAACCACAATTTCTGCCACATTCACTCATGATAATAAAATACTATATTCGATGAGCAACGCCATCACAATCGCCACATCGACAAAGGAAGAAGTCTCTATTTTTTCTCTCTCAATATTTAGTACTCCCACTGCTACCAGTTGTGACCGAATCAAATTCTATATTTCCCTATGATATTGTGTTGCACTACTATTAACTGGTTATTACATACATGCATATAACATAATCTTCCCATTTCCCGAATCAAAAATAATAAATTCTCCCTTCTCAAATTCCGCCCATTTTGATTGTCTAATACCTGACCATTCGCATATTCCGGAATCTACCTCTACAATATATAAACGAACTCTCCAGAAATCATACAGTATGGCGTCGCTCTCAACAGAAAACAAATTGAGTTTTAAAAAAAACAATACAATTTAACATATTAACAAATTGTCGTCGCACTCTACGGATTACAATCGTGCTGAAAAACAAACAAAGACAATTAAACACATTAACCGATTGGCGTCGCAAAACAACTACAAAATTAAACGTATTAGCCAATTGCTCTCGCTCTCTACAGATTACAATGGTGCTGAAAAAAAAAATTAAACATATTAACCGATTAGCGTCGCTCTATACAGAAGACGATAACTTTTTGTTTTGTTTTTTTTTTGTTTTTGTTTTTGTGGGTAATGTTTTACATTAGCTCAAACTCCACGATTTTCTTTAATATGACGACTTTTTAATAAGATATCGACTTTGCTGGTTACGAAAATTTCATTTAAATTTGGCAAAATTAAGTACTTTTCGATGGTTTGAAGTGTCTATTCCGAAAGCCGCTCATAACTTGAGGCGGCTGGGGTTGTCCATTCCGAATGCCATTCTAAATATGCGGATGTTGGTGATGTCTATTCCGAAAGCCGTTCCTAACATCAGAAGGTTGGGGGTTGGGGACCAACAACAACAGTGCTTTAATTCTTTTACGAGGCGGGTAGCTGCCTCAACCGGGCAATGCCGGTTAACGGTTCCTGCTAATGTAAAAATAATTTTATAAAATGAACAGTGCGTTCTTCGATAAGAGAGGGGCGCGTTTGAAATAAATATTTAATTTTAGAGCACATTTGACTACTGTGAACTAAATCATTGTGAGTAGACAAGAGAAGCTTCCTCTCGGTACACTGCGAAGGGGTGGATCCCCAACTAGAGCAGGCAATCAATCTATTTGATCAAAAATTGAGTTACTTCACCGATTTCAATGACAATAATAGCATCATAAAGTGGAACATTTGTTTATCTTCATTCAATCCCAGAAAAAGTTTGATGTCTCTGCAATTCTTCAAATATATCCAAATTTTATGAAATTTTAAACATGTTTTTCCGGGAAAACAATAGAATCGGTTTGAAATCTACACGTGACCTTCAATGTCTTTTTTAAGGGAGTTGCAAGAGTAAAAACCTCTAAAATCTTCAAATATTATGTTGGTGCAAAAACAATGTCGTTTTTTGACGTTCAATTATTTATAAACAAACTAATACAGGGTGAACAAAAAAAAATAAATAAATAGATGGAGGCAACCTAGAACATATGCTGTACAACGGAGAAAAAAAGCCTAAAGACCCTAGTGTTTTGATGTGATGTTTTGAATATAATAAACTAGTTATGACCAAAGTTTCATTTCATTCGGACGAAACACTAAGAAACGAGACTTAATGAGAGTTGGGACCCGGTGTTTGGGGGTCACCCTGTACATATATCCGATTTTCACGGAATTCAACCATATGTATAAGAGAATTATTCGGAAAGATTTCCAGAATTTCCATTTCTTTCGATTGTGTTACGGTGCAAAACAGTGAAGTGTAAAAAAGGTAAGTTAGGTGGTGATGAAAGCCGCATGTAATAGTGCAACAAAGCGCGGACGCACGTATGCAAATGCATGCGGAATGACGTCATCGGTAAGGAAATATAAAGGCTTTAAAAAGGAGATCACGTTAGAGACAGGGAACGTTCGAGATCATGTTCGAGGCTGTGAATGATGCTCGAGAAGACGATCAAGTGAGGGACGTCACAATGGTAACGTAAAAATGAGAAAATAGATATCGTTTTTACAAAGAAAAAGCGAGTTGAAGTTCTTTTCTATTCTTTGTCTACAGTGCGACTGAGCATACAATATATTGGTTCCCGGACAACATTACAGTAGGATCTTACATCCGTGCAACGTCGGGTCTTTCTGCTAGTATCTAATAAAATGTGCTATTCGTATGTAAAATCCTGTTGTTTGTGCTACCTATTTGCCGCGAGGCGTGCCTTCATGTAAGGCATAATTCTCCCACCAGTGTCTCTATAATCGCCATTACGTTAGAACGAGCCGCTCGGGTTATTATATCATATTCATAAATAATTTTATAACTATCACCGTCGGCGCAGCTGGGCACATCGGGATAAAGAGACGTGTCATTATTTATTAAATTCCCGTATAGACAAGGTAGTCCTCCTGTGTAAGAGAGTGTCAGGCGAATGACTCTATCGGATGACCAATGGTTAGTCTAAAACTGCTTACAATTAATATAGCCGTACATGCGAAGTCGTTAAAGCTAATGGAAGTAAACAGGGCGATTATGAAGATGTATTGAAATGTTTTCGTGTTTGTTTTCAATTTTGTTTGTCATTTCTTAGAATTTGATATGCTGTTGTTATCACTTCTTAAGCCTAAAAGCAACTTGTTTCGATGCCTCCGTTCAATCTCGGAAGACAAAACACCCCCCCGTAGGGACAGCTTCTGTTGTAATTGTGAGACAAAGGTTGTGCAATCTCTAAGCGCACTTCTCCTGAATCGGCACCGTTTGAGTCCAGTGGCAAGTAAATTTCAGAACGACTGGAAACAATGTCGAGGTAAGCAGAGAGCACATACAGCACATGGAAGTCCCAAATGGTCACCCATTTAGTACCAACCAGGTTCAACGTTGCTTAACTTCGGTGATCTAGCGGGGAACGGTGTGTCAACACGATTATGTCGTAAAGCAAGTTGATGTATACGTTTAATGAGATAGGCGGACTGTCAGTTTAACGATAAGAATAACATGAGAAGATTGAAAATAAATTGAATTAATACAGTTTTATAACTGATTATGACGGGTTATGGCAAGATTAGTGTAAGGTTATAACGGGTTGACATTTGATTGAAGATAACCCTATTGTAATCTGCAGGTAGCAGTTCTGCCTTAACGTGTTCCAAAGATAGGAAGTGTTGAAATAATTTGGGGGTGGCTGTACTGATTATGGTCACAGATATTTGGACGATTATATTTACAGTCTGGAGTGATGAGATCGAACGATTCAAATACCAGAATCGCTTCATAAAATATACTGAATATCTTGGAATTTTCAGTCATAACTTTTCGAGATGAGAGGAGAACCACTGGTGACCGTGCTTTACCTGGATTTTTTTACAATTCAAAGCTTCTCTGACTGAATCGATACTGTTCATTTTTGCTTAGAACAACTACATATAATATTCGCAATTGGATAATTTTGTTTTTCCACGATACAGTTCTTTCTTTTACTATCCTTTTTGGGTTATTTTTATATTGCAAGCAAGGTTCTCCACTCAAGAGTCCGTTCTTGGAAAGAACCTCTGTTCATGGAAATTTTATGAACTTTATATATCTGGCAGTGTTTTAGATATGGTTTGTATGGGAATACCTTCGATAAGTATCGATTATCGAAAAAATCAGATGACAAAAGGAACAGGCGACGTTGACCAAAGTTAGCGTCATATACAGCCTAACATCACAAATGCATTTGAGAAATTTTATTACCACACAAGCCGAAAGGCCCGACATATAGAATCAACAGTATGTTCTTTGATATGATAGGGGTGCATTCGAAAGAAATGTTTTTACTTAAAGCACAATTTAACCATGATACTTGACTTTTGCATTTTAAACTTAAATTCAAACCATTATGACAACGCAAGCAGAAAGCAGAGCCATAAAAATCAACCGTAGGTTTTTGAGATGACAGGGGTGCGTTTAAAAGGAATGTTTCTGTTTAATGCACAATTGAACTCTAATACCTGGCTTTTGCATTTTAATCTTTAATTCCACATTTTATATATAAAAATATTTTTTTAAATCAACAATGTGTTCTATACAGTGCAATATAGGCTACAGTGTATTATGGATTAAGTCACTGCTTTAAAGCATGTGAGGCTTCTCCCGGTGCACACGATCGATCCCCAACTAGAGCAGGCAAATAATCGATTTGATTGAAAAATGGACGAGTTGACTGGTGTCGATGACAATAAAAATATGGTTGCGTGAAACATGTGTTGATCATCATTAAAATTTTTAGCTGTGTCTCTTTGATAATATAGATTTTAGATATAATTTTTTCTTGATTTTCATTTTTGTAAAAAGACATTAAAGTGGTACTTAACTAGTAACGCTAACGTAATGCTGTATTAAGGTAAAGCACGAATTTGGTACGGAACAATCACGTTGACACGGGTTCTCGCCAGATCACCGAAGTTAAGCAACGTTGAGCCTGGCCAGTACCCGATGGGTGACCATTTGGGAAGGCGAGGCGCTGGATGTACTGAGAGGAAAAATACCTCGTGTAGTGAGTTCAATTTCGGCTGCGGCCGCCCTGGGTGGATGAATTTGTATTAGGTTAGTGTAAAAATAACGCCGTTTTTTTTTGTTGTTTTTTTTTTTTGCTGTTCAACGATTTATATAAAACTGGCATTAGTTTTGCATCAATCTGATATTATTTGGATTATTCGAACTATTGTTCTCATCTTTGATATTATTCTCATGTTTTGACTGATATCACCTCTAACTTTGTTCAGGTACATTTTGTTAAACTTGCGAATCTTTCTCTCGAACTCAGTAATCTGTATGGAGTTTCGAATAGAATATTTTTTTTAATCCATGGGTTTGTTTGTTCTTGCTCCGTCAGCTATTATCGAGTAGTGTAACGTTACCCAACACTTTGTAGCCTGAGCCGCATCGTAAACAAAGAATGGTGAAAAACTTCAACTCACTTTCTTCAGTTGTAACAGAATTTATTACCTCATTTTCTCGCCATGCGTGATTTTTCGTTACGGCTGTGACGTCTCTCGTATGGTTCTCTCTACCGTACGCTCTCTCTCTCTCTCTCTCTCTCTCTCTCTCTCTCTCTCTCTCTCTCTCTTCTTCTTCTTCTTCTTCTTCTTCTTCTTCTTCTTCTTCTGCTTCTTCTTTTTATAGTCTTCTTATTCCTTACTGTGACGCTATTTCGCTCACGGCTCGTCCACGCACGGTCGGCTGCCACATCGCTATTACAACTTGAAAGAGATCAAGCTTGTTTTGTTCACAAAGTGGAGACGTACAGACCACAATGCTACAGCAGCGGTATATTTTTTACTCATATCATCCGGACAGTATAAACCCTCCTGAGAGAAATTGTCATAATTATAATGCAGGGATTTTTACGTATATCTTCTGATCTGATTAATCAATTTCTGTATTGGAATAAATTTTAGACACTTTCTGATAGAAAGGTTCCATCGCAAAAACATTTAATCAACTAGATAAGATAAATGAAACTTGACACCGTTATATCCACAACTCTTTCTGCGAGGAGGATGGAGTCGTGTGTCTTATAATTTTTCCGGATTTAGATGCGGCGGAGTAGGTGAATAATTTCTTAAACAGGCTGGTGACATCATCTTGCCGCATGTGAATCGCATTGTGAAAATGAGAATATTAAATATGACTACTGCATCATGTTATATACGGCAAGTGTGTCAAACATGTGGTCCGCAGGCTGCATGCGGCCCGGAGGCTATTACAAGCTTATTGATGACCTTCACAGATAGCAACTTTGAAAAAGAAAGAAAAATATATACTAATACTAGAGTTGTCGAAAAAATAGTGAGCTTCGTTTTTATATTCTTCATTATTGAATATCCGAAGAGTGTGTCAGTGTAGGGCGAGGCTGTTTTTTTTTTTTTGTTTTTTGTTTTTTTGATATCGGCCAGTTTTCAGGATCAAAGTTAGAATATGGTTCATAAGGATAGTTGGATTAGTTCGGAAGAGCATCTGAACTGAATGCATGAAAGGTTTGATCACCTAACTTAATTGGACTGATTCTGTATACTGGATATTCTCTATTGCAGTATTCCCTTTTAAAGCATTACTAGCCGGGGCGAGATCTCTTAAGAAAACTTGATTGTCTTCCTACGGCAGTTTTAATCCGTGCCTATTGAGGGTTAGGCTAAGTTTTACTTCGCTGACGAGGGGATTATGATTACTATGATGAATATATTGTTTCATTAAAACGGTTCCAGGTTGAGCAAACCATGATGTGGGTGGAAATGTCTTTAAAACTTCGTCGTTGGAAGGAAAAAAATCTCTTGTGTGGGATAACGTTTGTAAATTACACAATAGGGTCCTGATTGTGTAAATTGAAATTATATAGATATGTTTATCTCGCGTCATTTGGATTTTGTTTCTCGGATTGATCAAAGATGGTGTAAATATCATAAAACGCAATTGCAACTACTATTTCCAGATTTATGTAATCATGACCATACTCTTTCTATTTTCTTTTAAAATTAATGAGTTCTCATTCTTCTGATGAGTCAGAGCAGAAAATATTTAAAAATTGACATAACAATTATATGATTGTTTCTGCGCTATGAAACAGGTGTTGTAAAGTATTGAACATTTTAACATGCTGAAAGAAATTAAACGGTGAGATGAACAAGATCTCAAAAGATTTTTATGCAGTTTTTTTCTTCATTTATTCGTATATGCTATGTAGTTATATTTAACATACATCGAGATTCATAAATAAAAGGATTGGTATGAATAAAGGGTGCAATATAATTGAATAAACATATATTTCCCCATAATGCTTCAAGCAAACTAATGCTTCAAGCAACTGCAACACTCTTTTACGTTTGTAAATGTTAATTTTAAGTTATAATTTCGAGGATAATTGACAACAAATCAATAGATACAGTGTAATAAGTTTTTATAACAGTGGTTCTTTTTAGAGTCAAGTGCAACACCGTCAGACGGAAGATACGTAATTTTCATAAATTTACTAACAAAGCATATGTAACTATAAAAAATGAAAAGAGTAATTGGTTTGTGAAACAATTATTAAAACATTATTCGTTTAGACATTTCGAAATTTCGAAAACACAATTTGTATGCCGTTTTTTATGGCGTGAGTCAATGGACAATGATAATTTATTAGAAGTTTGTAAACAAAGAAATTGCAAGGCGTATTGCTAAAATTTCGACCGGTAAATATCATTGTTTGATTACAGGGGGAATCTTTATTGGCGTTAATTTTTACGTGATTAAAAGGAATCTATATGATATAGGTATACATACAGATAGACAGCAGAAATGGGGAAGAAAGAAAATAAAACAAATCAAATGAATGAATTTAGCGTAAAAACCATACAAGTACGGCTGCGTAGCTCTGTGGTGACAGACGACGCAAGCACGCGTAATTATGTAAACATGAGATTCAACATTTATTTATTCATTGCGGACTATTATTCTCATCTTTATTAGTTATTGTTTCACGACGTTTCGGCCAACTATTCCTCTGGCCTTCGTCAGGTTGTAACCTCGACGGATAGGAACTTCGAATCTCCGAACTGCATTCTCAGCAATCACTGCCATCCGTAGTTGTTGTCGTCTCACCACGTTTTTGGCCAAGTAAGCCTCTGGCCGGCTTTGGGTAGGATTGAAACCGCTATCTTCAGATAATGCTTATCTGGAACCGTAGAGATTCAACGTCTCTATCAACTGCGCCACGGACCCTAATAAAGATGAGAACAATAGTTCGCAATGAATGAATTAATATAAATAATACTCATCTCAATAATGAATCCCAATTAAAATAATATATATGAGATTCAAGTTGTAGTCTACATACTAAAGCGTCAATAAACGTTCATGTATATTTTCTTATTGTGCTACGAGCATAAATCAAATGAAAAAACTTTTAGCCAGATAAAGATCTACATGTTTTCTCTTTTGTCTTCTGTGTACTTATGAAAGAGACAAAAACAACACTCCGTTACCTAACGTAGCATGCAAACTAAATTAACTGTCAAACTGCAACTTTCTATTCGATTTTGATCCCACCGGGCACTCATGCTAGTATATCTATAAAAGTAAAATTGTCAGTGGGTCTGTCTGTGTGTGCACATTTCCCTACAAAATTCTCCTGTCAATTTGTAGTCTACAGACTCAAGATTTGACATAAAGGGTATTGAGATTTGAAAAAATCTTTTTAATCCGTTTTCGCTCAGGCTGCTAATGGGTCAAAGTTCAAACTCCTCCGCCAATTTTGGATTTAAACACTTAAAATTTTAGATGTAGGTTACTTGCACATGGATCAAACTTTTTGACTTGGTTTGAGTCCAAATCAATAAATGTTAAGGAGTCAAAATTAGGGTCAAAGTTAAAAATAATTTGACCTCTCAGCCAATTTTTAGCCTGAACATTTGAAATTATACATAAAGTATATTCAGACATGGGGCAAGCATTTTAATCGTTTTTTTTTTTTTTTTTTTTGTCTTGTTTTGCCGAAAATTTGGCTACCAAGGGGTCAAAGTTCAAAAGATTTGATCTTTGCATTTTCTAATAAATTATTCAGCAAATTTAAGGTCTAAACATTTGAAAGTTTACATAAAGGGTGTTCAGACACGCAAAAAGATTTTTAATCAGTTTTGGTCGAAAATCTGTCTGCCAAGAGGTCAAAGTTTAAAAACTTTGACCTTTGCGATCTCTAGCAAACTATTCAGCCAATTTTGAGCCCAAAACAATAAATGTTAAGGGGTCAAAATCGTGGTCAATGTTTTAAAAAATTTGACCTCTGCGATCTCTTCCAAATTACTCAACTAATTTTTAGTCTAAACATTTGAAATTTTACATAAAGTGTACTTAGGCATAGGGTAAGCTTTTTAATAAGTTTTTGGGCGAAAATTTGCCTGTCAAGAGGTTAAAGTTGAAAGAATTGCAGTCTCTACCAAACTCCTCCGCCAATTTTGGGGTCTAAACACTTGAAGGTTACCTGGAAATGCGTCGAACTTTTTAATATATATATACATATGCACATAAAGTTATGAACAGTACATAGGACCCGAGTAAGCTGGGCTGGTCTGCTAGTTTTAAAAAAACAACGAATATTTTGAATAGGCGTTTTATCATTTATTTAATATTTGATTAACAGTGCATAACTTGTAATACAGAGCATATCATATAAAACGTTTCGAACAGAAATTCCCTATTGTATCTGTTTACTTGTAAAGTGTAAACGACTCGGGAATTTTAAACGGCCAAAGTACATAATAGTTAAAACTAAAAAACCGTTTTATCAAAATATAATTGCAACGTATGTTTTATTTGAATTTGTAGAAACAATTTAGAAGATGTTTTAATGATAAAAACCTTACAAATCGTTTTTATATGTTAAAACTAGTCGGCTTCGAGAGAGAATATTAATACAATGCGTTTTATATAAATTTGTTGTTTTGGTTTTTGGTTTAAATGTTCTCAAGTGTTAACTATTTTATATTTTTACCCAAAAATCAATATGACCCGGAAACTTTTACGACATCTGTAATATTTTTGTTGGCACTCGTACAGTTTAATCAAGACATAAAAAATGAAAATATCGAAAAAGGTTATATTGTACGTATCCGTTTTGGACTGAACATCTCCGAAAAAAAAATTCACTTTATTTGATCGAGTAGTTTTATATATATATATATATATATATATATATATATATATATATATATATATATATATATATATATATAGTGGAAAAACACGTTCCATGACAGCCCGTTGAAAGTAGCCATCTTTGAATTTTTTAACCCGCCACGGGGAAGTAACTCAGTTTAAAGCGCCGACACTCCCTCATGATCTTTAAGACTAGCTTTTCCTTTTTTAAAAATCAAACCTTTTACTCGGGATCATAACAAATTGTTTTTCTATGTAAAAAAAAAAAAAAAAAAAAAACTACCTGATGAAATTAAGTGTAATTTTCTTTTCGGGGAACTTCATTCCATAACGGATACTTACAATATACCCTTTTTTCTGATATTTTCGTATTTTAATGTCTTGATTAAACTGTACAAGTATCTTTTTGTTTAATTATTTTTTGTATTTTTTCTGTTTTTTTTTAAATTTAATTATTTAGTGTTTGCATCTAGTTAAATCTTAAATAAATTAACTAACGCGTAAGTAACGCGTCTGAAAAAGATCAGTGGGTGCATCGACCGGAAAAGTAGTGTATATATAAACTATTTCGAGGAAAATAGTCCGAAATATGCAAAAAATTGTTTCACACTAAGGTTTAGTTTTTGTTTTTATGTGAGTAGTTTTTAAATGTTCTTGTGGATTCGTTTTATCTTATCTAATTGGAATTCCAGGCGCCCCTAAGAATTTTTCGAATAAGATTGATAAATAACGACATAGGACAGTTGCGTGTCATTTACGTAAATCCAATAATTTCCCTTCGTTTAAAGGCAGAAAAATGAAGACGTGCACGTAATTACAACATTCGGTTTATTTGAAAAGAGTACGTGCATATCTGCCTCCTTTTCAGAAGGGAAATTATTTCATGAATGCTGCATTAAAAAAAGATTACCTTTGGAAATACGATTGGATGTAAAAGGATGTTTATTTTTTTATTATTTTTTTTTAACATTGATGTTATTTGCATATGAGAAATGAGATTTAAAACCAGCTCAAGTTTGTTCATTAAAACATTTTGTGAAAATAAAGTTTTGGTGCCACCATAACTGGTGCAATACAACATAAAAGAAGAGGGTCAAAGAGGATGGAAAGACCGAGGAGGGAAAGTACTGGTTAGGTGCAAAGAAGACTGAGACCATGGGAAGGCTTATTGTCACTCGTCAGTAAAGACAAATGGTCGCTACCAACAAGAAATCAATGATAAACGGCTATTATGATAACGCAAACTAATTTGCAAAGATTATCGATAGATGTGGTTAGTATTGCAAATCTGGGGAAACTTGGACTACGGGGAACATCACAGGTTGTTCTCAAAGAGAAATCTTTGATGTTAACCTGTGTGAAAACCTAGTGAGTGCATAATAATAACAACACAGTCTTAAGAACAAAAAAAAAGACTAGGAGAAATTTGAATCGAAGGGAAGACTGAGCCTGTACAAAAAACGCCAATAATAAAAATAGCTAAAAGCTTTATGACAATCCTTGAATGCAGTAACCAACCCACATAAACTATGAACACTAACCAACCACTATGGAACGGCAATAGAAGTAAAACAAGCCAAGAGAGCTGAAACCACAAGACACCTCATCTCACACATATAAAATCAAATAAAATCATAAAGGGATGAATATAAAAATAAAACAAAATAAGCTAAATATATTAATCAAAAAGCTAAAGTATCGGCTAATACCAAACAAAAACGAAGAAGGGCAGCACCAATCGGACCTCCACTAGAATAGTGCGAAGAAAACTGGGACTTTAGGGAGGCTTACTGCCACCCAAATCCCAGTGAATCAATGAGAAATCAATGGTAAACGGATGTTTCGATGATGTAAGTATTTTGCAAACTTTATCGAAATATATAAAGAATACTGAAAATATGAAGAGACTTGTTGTCACTCACTCCAGTGAAAACCACCGGTTATTATTAGTGAATAATCTCTTATGATGGCCTCTGTGAACATTCTTAGAGAGTGCGTAATAATTATGTGCTCATGTAAAAATTGATGGCAAAATAAAAATACTCACGCACAAATATGACACCAGCAAAATTACAAAGCAGATATTAGGTTGGTGCAAAAATAATGGCGTTTTTTATCATATATATTTTTTACGTGTGAGTCACCACTTATCAAGGCCTATAGGTCACTCGGGGATAAGGCTTATTGCGTGTACAGTAATCAATGGGATAATATCGTAGTAATCGTTAGTAACGGAGATGTGATAAATTGGATTATTTAAGGGAGCGGTTTATCAGGAATTTGTTTATGTTGGACTTGAAGACATCCAACTTGTAGTCAGGTAGGGAACAGTAAAACGGAAGAGAGTTCCACGGGCGTGAACGTCTAAGAAAGAAGCTTTGTTCATGGAATCTACGTGTTGATATGTCAAAAAACGAGAATATTTTTGTACCAACCTAATAGTTGTTTGAATTATTAATAATTGAAAGATCTTCCGGCAATAAATAGTTACATAATGTCAATTCGGTGGTGCTTACTCTAGATTATACAACCTTGTTTCCGCCTGTCAAGCTTTAATTCTAAAAAGCATCTCCGTTGGTCTTATGTTTAAAATAGCATTTTTACGTAAGACATACAGATTGAACGGACGAATTCATGACAATTTCAACTAATTTTTGTATTTAACGAAATTACATGTGTCAGATATTTAAATCTATAGTTCATAATCGATACCTATACCCTTACTGGCACGAGCGCTTTAATAGTATTAGACTCGATTTGCGTTGCGAAGAGACTAAGAAAGTGTTATGACAATTTGCAAATCCGTGACTATAAAAGTACGTTTTTCATATAATAAATCACAGTAATATGTTTCTACGTTTTTTATCATGCTGTGAGTTATATATATATATATATATATATATATATATATATATATATATATATATATAGCCATCTACATACAGTACTGTGTCGCTGTTTCACAGCTCATCAGTGCAGCTAGACAGGCAACTACGTCAAGCCAGAATCGAAACCCAACCGCCCAAACGACACTCAAAGCTTCTAACCATTACGCCATATGGCTGCTGCTACCCAGGTAGTGAATTAACGATGTTTTGACATCGCCCAAATGCCTAATCTCGATTTGTTTGCACAAATATATACATATATATACGCTTACACATGATATTTTAATTTATGCAGGTTGCGTATGTCCTATAATAGAATTAATCCTCTATTGTTTATTATATATTACGAGGAACTATTTGCCCGGTGGACTAATTTGTAAAAAGAATTTTTAAAAATAAAAATGTATTAATGATAATGTCGTTCATCAAATTCCGTCAGTGTTTGTTTATAATATCACGTCAGCTGATATTAAGGCTTGATGATCTTAAACATAGTCTTTGTTCTGTTATAGATGAAATGGTAGAATTTTTACAGGGGAATATTTTACGTAACATTCCCCTGTAAAAACCCTTCTTATGTATCTATAAGAGAAAAACTTTTTTAAATCGTTGTTTTTTCGATTTTCGATACTTATCGAATTAATTTCTGTACAAAACATATCTAAGAACACTGCCAGACATATAAATTACTTTTGTTTTGTATGAAATTTCAAAAGATAGGCTCAGCCGTTTCGGAACCTATGATGAAGGAACTCACGCACACATATACAAAGTAACTTTATATATATATATATATATATATATATATATATATATATATATATATATATATATATATATATATATATATATATATATATATATATATATATATATATATATATATATCACTGTCTGTCTGACGGAATGAACATTTAAATTAAAATGTTTAAAATTCAACGCTATTTCACATGATTAATGGTAGCCGAATGGATACGGCCTCCGCTAATCGAGCCAGAGATGTCTCGTGTCGCGGGGTTCGAATCGTTCGACTGGTAGTAATCGTGACACCCTGCACTGAAGAATCCCGAAAGGATGAAACACTAGTGTCTGTAGGTATTTAATTATTATAGTAAAAAAATAATTATATATATATATATATATATATATACCGTATATTTCGACGGATAAGGCGACTGTCAGATAAGACGAGGTACAAAATTGGAGCAAATTTTCATAAATTTATCATATATCGATTGTATAAGACGACTACTAAATCACGAAACCATGTTTGTTCAGCCTAGGTTAAAGATTGCCACATCCGATATCTTATGAAATAGTGGCTTTTAAAGATGATTTAGGGTCGTCTTATACGCTGAAATATACGGTTGCAGCTAATTCTACCCTTTGCGACCAAGGTCGCCAACCACTAATACTTTTTTTTAATTCAAATTTTCACCCCAAACAAGGCACTGTGCCACTTTGAAGCAGAGGGCTACTATCAAGGACATAATTAGCAGGACATTATGAAGGGGGATGAGTAGAAAGATATTTGTTCACATTACACTTGAACTTCTGCATATCAGTACAGTTGGGAAAGCAGAATTCCGGAAGGGAGTTACAAAGACCTGCAGTTCTGGGGAAGAAACTATTGGAGTAAAAGGCTTCCTTGCACCTAGGGATCTCTACTGTAAAGGGGTGAGATTTAGTGGCTTGTCAGGTTTGTCGGTGGTAGTTACGTCGAGGAGGTACAAGTGTTTTCAGTTCGTCAGAGCATTCACCATTAAAGTATTTGTAGAACAGACAGAGAGATGCAACATCTCGTCGATGGGACAGAGGCTGTAGCCTAAATGACAGTTTAGGGCCTATTAGGTTAGCGACTCTCTTTTGAACCCTGTCCAGGAGTGAGAGATAAGCAGCAGATGCACCAGCCCAGATATGACAACAGTACTCAATACATGGGCGAATGGTGGCCTTATAGAGGTACAGGATACTTTCAGGCGTAAGTAGTTTTCTAGCACGGTATATATATATATATGTATATATATATATATGTGTGTGTGTGTGTGTCTGTGTGTGTTTATATTAATATATGTATGATTTTATATAACTTGAATATTAAAAATGTTAATAATCAATTTGAATGTAAAAAAAAGTTAATAAAAGTTTTTGCACTGGTATAAGACTTATTCTTCTAAAATCCGTATTCCTTAAATAGCTCCTAAAAGTAGAGCCGGATGTTTTAATGCTAACTAAAAAAAGCATTACTATAAAATTATATTGGGATATCCCACATCAATTTGTATAATGTGATCACTTATTTTATCTGGTTACCCGTTTCACCCTTGGCAATGATATAATCCTATAGATTGATTTTGATATAAAAAGGTAATGTTTTTGACTGATACTTTCGTAGATATTCTTGACCTGATGATGTGATTTTCCCTAGCAGGGTGGTCACTGAAACATATTTGCATATGTGTAGCCACTAGTTTTTATATTCAACATATTCATATTGCTTTGTCTAAACATTGAGCATTCTTTGTTTGACACATTTTGGTTTTGTTTAAACAATACTACCAATAACATAATATATATATATATATATATATATATATATATATATATATATATATATAAAGCATTTAATAAGAATAAGTGTTTAATTTCAACTGTATCTCTCACGGTTGACGGTAACCGAATGGTTCAGGTCCTTACTAATGAAGCCAGACATGACTTCTGTTGCCGGGGTTCGAATCTCTCGACTGGCGTTAAATCGTGATACCCTGCACTGATGATTTCCGAAAGGATGAAACACTAGTGTCTGCAGGTATTTGATAATTATTATAGTAAATAATATATATATATATATATATATATATGCACGCTTACCTTATATATTAAGACATATACACGCTTACCTTATATATTAAGATATATACACGCTTACCTCTATATTAAGATATATACACGCTTACCTTATATATTAAGATATATACACGCTTACCTTATATATTATATATTCGTAATGGTTCCTATATTGATTTAAACTCAGTACCTAGTTTGGCTAGTAGATGATCGTCACGCAGGAGACGGTTGAAGAGTACATCGGCCGAAATGTTGTGAAAATAACGCGCATAACGAGAAGAGTCGTCCGATTAATGCAAATAATACAAATTATCGATCTTCATCTAAAACACAGAAACTTAATGCTAACGACATGCTTTGCTGTAAGCTCTTCTTAAGTCCTACACCTTCTCAAAAAGTATCTATTGTTTTCGGTGGACGATACCCATAATACCATATTACAGTAACTTTATTGATACTTTCTTTCTAGTTGAACCTTAGGACTGCTGAGGATATTGATTTCTCCATTTTCATATTCTCGCCCAACGTAGACTAGTCGGGGTTTTATTTTATTTATTTCCCTTACGTCAAATCTTGATATGCCTCTGAGTCTTTCTCCAAAACGAGATACGAGTAAAAAAAGGTAGAAAAGAGAGAAAGAAGACAAGATTCCAAACAAGGGCGACGATCAACTTATCTCAGTAACTTAAGGTTCATAAAGAATGATATCCAACTGGCGTTTTAATGTGACCTGGCCAGGAAAAACTGTCACTTTTCATCTTCAATTTTGTCCGGTGCATGCATTTTCCCCGCTTTATTCCCCCCTCTTCCTCATTTCCACCCTGATTTTGAGTGACGTTGAAATATTATTGCAACTCTCGATTCGGTTTTTGTAGTTTTTATATTGTTTTCTTTTTTTTTATTATTATTTTTTTATATTGCGGGTTGAGGAGAAAACCCTTCAGCCAGAATGTGAAACGTGCAGAACTCGTGGCCTGTCCAGCATCCGGTCCCTGTTCACTGGTTTTCTGATATCCAGACCAAAACAAAACAATCTAAAAGACATTAGTAAAAGAGGTGAATGTTGCAGAATGCCATTCAGCTCTAAAATGATATATGTCGAAAAGTGACAAGAAATGTTCTATTTGCATGATATACACATGAGTTTGATAATGAAATGCTTCAGGCTTGCTAGTTACAAGGCGGAAACGTTTGCTTAGCATACCGATTAAAGCTAGGATAAGAATGCTATTAAATAAACTATTTTTAAGTATTAAACATGGACAGTTCTTTAAGTCATAGACGAAAACAAAAGAAAGAAACAGGAGAATGGTATAGTTTACAAAAGTTTGTCAAAACATTAGACAATCGTGAACCGTTCGGTCAGTATTTGTCATGCATATTGTGTGGTCTCCATTCAATGTTCAGTGGATATCCCTATAAGGGAAGAATTTGGCGTAGAAAGTGATTTCCCCTATATGGAGCAAATATATCATTCTTCATCATGACCGCCGCTCAGTCTTGACAGACAATGGCTAACGCATGTAAGGGTTGTGAAGCAAATGTTGAGCAATCCTCAATCATACCCCTTTGGAATCAACGCTGCTTCATTCCAAAAAGTTCATGATCACTAAAAATAATACTAAAATAAGCGAAGAGCACATACAGCACATGGTATTCCAAAATGGTCACCTATTTAGTACTGACTAGGCTGAAAGCGGCTTAACTTCGGAAACTTTAAGTAAATTTGTTTAGAAAACTCAATTTTCACTTTAAATTTATACCAGTTGGCTTTAAAATAACATCGTGAGGTTATATCATGGCACCCGTTCAGTTTTAAAAGAAAATGGATGCTCCCAATAACAATGACTGCGTGTGTAATTCTGAAACAGGGGTTGCACAATTCCAAACCACACCTTGGTACTGCTTTATTCGAGTGACAAGAAGATATCCAAGAGGACTGTAAACAATTCCGAAGTAAGCGACGAACACCTGCCATTTCCAAATGTTCATTTTTTACATAGACATCACCACTTATCAAGGTTCAGAGGCCACTCGAGGATAAGAGTTAAAGAGTGTACAGTAGTCACTTGGGCAATATAGCAATCGTTAGTCATAGAAATTCGATAAATCCATTAAGTTCTGGCCAGGCTGAACTTCGTTTAATCATATTATGTGTATTAGTTATATAATAACAAGCTAAAGCAATTTTATGTTTGTGCGTAAGTTTACGTTTATTTAATCCAAACAAGGCGCATTGGCACTAAGACGTGAGGAACTGCTGTGAATAAGGGATCATATTTATAGGAGTATCCAAAGTGATGAGTTAACTAGCGAGATGTTTGTTTACATTACATTTAAATTTTTACGTGATGGTACAGTCAATGAAACGGGAAGCAAGGAAAGTAGCAGTTCAAGGAAACAAGCTATTCGAGTAGAAAGCCGTTTGGCATCTGAGAACCTTAAAAATAAAGGAGTGGAATTTTGTTCATTGTCGGGTTGGTTGAGTGTATTTACGTCAAGGGATACCAGTTCAGGAAGTTCATCGGAACACATTCCATTGAAGTATTTGTAAAACAAGCGAAGAAATAGAATAATTGGACATGGGGCTGGAACTTTGTATACAGTGTGACACCTATTAGATTAGAGACTTTGTTTCTGATTCTTGTCTAAGAGGGACCAGTGGTTGGTGCACCAGGTCTGGCGTTTTAGGTTTTAAGCTAAAAATAGTTGACTTAAGGATTAAGCTACAAAATTATCACATTTCATAATTGAGCATTAATATACTGTGTGTGCAAAATCAAGACTTCAAGACAAGGTGTTGATGGCAACGAAAAGTGTATTTCATTTTATGTTACAATTGTTTCAATGTCCAGTTCGACAATTTCAAGCATTATATCGTTTGAAATTTTTCAGGAACCCGCATTTCTTCAGACTTTATGAATAAACACACATTTGGCAATGTAGCATTTTTTGAATAGAAAGAAAAAAAGGGGGAATCCCTAACGGGAAAAGCGTGCGAGAAACATTTACCTTGGTTGTGGTTACGGAAAAGCCCATTTAAATATTAATGTATCGCCTAATTTTCGTATCCTTATTAAAGAACAGAGTTATGGGAAGTTTCTTCGGGGAGCCCTAAGCCATTTAAAATCTTTTTTTATATATATCCCATTTGTTGGGTTCCTAAATTCCTTTATTTCCCAATGTTTTATTTTTTTATATTATAACCGTAACAACCGTGTAAAGATATTACGGTTAGTTTTAGTTTCGTATTAGTGGCAACTAATGTTTATAGATTATCGTTCTATTGGTACATGGATTATAAGACCATTTCAGGTTTAGAATTTGATTGAATATGAGAATAAAGTAAAATGGGTGTATATATATATATATATATATATATATATATATATATATAATATTTAATACACCCATTTTACTTTATTCTCATTCGCGCCTGGCCTCCATAGAATGGAAATATGTCACAAAGTTTAACAAGGTTGTTTTTTTTTATATAGATCCACGGAATATTGTAATAAGTGTTTCAGTGTGAACAGGTATGGTATAATAAATTATAGGGTTTATCTATTTTATTTTTACTTTCATCATATTTTGCTTTGGTTTTGACATCCCCAAATTCGAATCTATCTCTTTACAGCCCTTCCTTTTCATAACATATCATACTTTCATAAAACAGAGTCCATTTTCTGTAGGCCGTTTTTGAACCCAGTCAACGACGGGTACTTTTGCTAGTGTATATATATATATATATATATATATATATATATATATATATAGAGAGAGAGAGAGAGAGAGAGAGAGAGAGAGAAAGGGCAAGAGACGAGTAAATAACTTTATATATATATATATATATATATATATATATAGAGAGAGAGAGAGAGAGGGAGAGATGAGTGTGTGTATATATATATATAGTCATCTACATACAGTACTGTTTTGCTGTTTCACGACTCATCAGTTCGGCTAGACGGGCAACTACCTCAAGCCAAAACGACAGTCGGATTTTCTAATCTTTGCGCTGTTTACGGGAGCAGTGAATTAATAACGATATTGTCCAAATACCTAAGCTCACTTTGTTTACACAAAGAGCATCGCTTAATATGCTAACGGTAATTTGTATATCACTTCCCAATATGCTCAATCCAAGATACGGAGCATTATAATCATCCACATACAGTATTGTTTCGCAGCTCATCAGTGCGGCTAGACAAGCAACTACCTCAAGCCAGGATCGAAACCCGACCGCCCAAACGACAGTCGGAGCTTCTAACCGTTGCGCTATTTGCGCAGTGAATTAACAATGTTTTGACAGTGTCTAAATACCTGAGCTCAATTTGTTTACACAAAGAGCATCACTTAATATGCTAATAGTAATTTGTGTATCTCTTCCCAATATGCTCCAATGTGCTCCAAATGTTGTTGTTGTTGTTGTTGTTGTCTTACTAATGTGTTCCTTTCGCGAAAAAAAATTTATATTAATGAAATGCAGTTTCCAGTGTGTTCATATTAATCAATCAAGGTCAAGGAGAAAACGCCACGGAAACTCCGGCTAGAAGAGTGTGTAATGAGTTTGCCACCATGTTCTTTATTTGTATGTAATTTATTATATACGTTATATATAACGAGTATTCTGAAATAAAATTTAAAGTTTTAAGAGTGTTCTTCCCGAAATAAACACTTTATATGATTTAGAATTGTTTATAACAGAGGATATTTTAATTTCGTCTCAATGTGTGTGTTGAATGCTTGCGACAACTGTTTATTACTTCTAGGGACTAAAGTGTATAGAGCGACAAATAAATATCGGTAAAAATGCAGAATAGTTAACGCTATGGAATTCGTAAACTCTCCCAAGATACAATAACACATACTTACTATAAAACTGGATAAAATTTTTACTGTTGAAAAAATGTTACAAGTCGTTTTCACAAATTAATACTTGACTTTCTCTATTGAAGAGTTTACCTTCATGTTTTTATATGAATTATATAGTGTCGTTTTTATGGGAGGGTGTAACTTCTGAGTGTTTGCACTTTTGTAGTATGCGAAATATACCGTTTGGTATCACAAATGAAAATGCCTAAAATGGTTTCTGCGCATATATCTCTGCACATACATTCGCCTGAATTAATAAATGCATATAATAGTATTCTAGGATGCATTTTTTCTGAATTTCTAATACAGTTCACCGTTCTGAATGCATAAAAAGACAGATTATTCTTCAATGAGTACAACCTGGACGTCTTCAAGTCCAACATAAACAAATTCATAATGAACCGCCCCCTTAAGTAAGACACTTTATCAAATCTCCAATACTAACGGTTACTACGATTCTATCCCATTGATTACTGTACACGCAATAACCCTTTTCCCCGAGTATCTTCCGAGCCTTGATAAGTGGTGACTACCTTGTAAAAAAAAAACTTAAGCTATTTTACTTCAGACCCCCCCCGCACTTGCCTATCGATCAGGCTTATGAAAGATTTCTCAACTGACTCGTGCACACAGTCATAAGCATACACACGCTTACGCTAACGCACATATATACACACATCCGATTGATCTATTTATATAATCGTCTGCCCATCTAAAAACAAACGTATAAACTTACTTATTTAAATATTCTTAATTTTTCTCACTGAACTTCCTTTCTGCAATGAAAACAAACTGCACATTGACTCAAGTATGTTTCAATCAAATATAATTTGTGTAATTAAGTGAGATTGTGATTATTATTTTTCAGAACCGAAAATAATTCACGATCCTGAAGTTATCGACTCAGATTTCTTCGATATCTCGGTTAAATGATTCCCTTCTTTTACAAGAGCTCTAAAAATATTAACAAACACTCCATTTAAAAAAAAACATTAACAAACACTCCATTTTAAAAAAATATTAACAAACACTCCATTTTAAACACACATAAAATATTTATTTTGTGAATTTATTCTGTTGAACTCATTGTTTTGTTTATGTGTATTATTAAACATTTGTTTGCTCTCACACATTTGAGCATAACTATAAGTTTTCATTAAAAATGTTTGATCTAAAACTACCTCTGCCTAATGTTTTCTTTTAGAGTCCCTAAAAAGCGACCACTAAACTTGTACCACAAATATCATATAAATCACGAAATATGTTCAGTTTTATAAACAAGATAATAACTTATAAATATCTCTACTATTATCTAAAAGAAACTTTTTCTCTGTGTGTCTGTGCGTGTAAGTTCGTTCCCTATGAATTCGAAAACGGCTGGGTCGATTTTTATGACATTTCACACGAAGGTACTTCTGTGCATGGCAGTGTTCTTGGATAGGTTTTGTATCGGAATGTCTTCGATAGGTATCGATAATCGAAATAATCTGATGAAAGAAGCTACAGACGATTTTGACAAAAGTTAACACTTTATACAGACTACAATCACAAGTGTTTTTGAGGAGTTCAATTACCGCACAAGCCGAAGAGCCTAGCATATAACATCAACAGTAGGTTCTTTGATATGACAGGAGCGCGTTGTAAATGAATGTTTCTATTTAAAGCACAATTGCGCTATGATACTTTACATTTTTTCATTTTAAACTTAAATTCAAGTCATTATCACCTCACAACCAGTAAAGTCAAGCATATAAAATCAACAGTATATTCTTTGATATGACAGAGGCGCGTCCTGTTTGAGACATAATTAAGGAATTATACTGGATTTGTGCATTTTAAACTTTAATGCAAGCCATTATATTTAAAATAATGTTATAAAATCAACATTAGGTTCTCTACAGTGCAATGTAGACTATAATATATTGTGAATTAAGTCACTACGAGAGGCATGTGAGTTTTCTCCTGATGCATCGCGATTAGTCCTCAATTTATCAATCGATTTGATTGAAAAATGGGCGATTTCACCGATTTCGATGACAATAAATATATCGGAGTGTGAAACATTCGTTGATCTTAATTCAGTCCCGGTCAATGTCGGGTCACTCTACTATTCTGCAAAATAAAAGTTAAGTGGCGAGGTGTTATTTATCTTGCTTTTAGATTTGATAATATCGTGTATTGTGAAAGCACTATTTGTGAAAGCCTCAAGTTGATTGCGATGGCCAATCGGGCGATGTATTAAATGGAAGTTAGTTTAGGAAGACTGATGAGTTGTTTTCTTGTTTTCCGTGAAACGTTCAAAATGATTGTCTGTGTGAGACGAATGGCGTAGATATGTTTAACTACGGTCACTGAATAAAAGTGATTGTCCACAGTAACTAATTGTCTCGATGTGATGACATTTTTCCGGCACCACAGATAGTAAGTTGATCAGAGTTGGGTCTGGTATAAAGGTCACGAAATATAGTTAAAATCGCGAACCTAACTCTGTCAGGAGTCAAATAGCACAAGACTACAAACTGTAGATGATATACCAGTGCGCTTGCACTCGAGTACATGTAACAGCTAAGTAAGTTCTCCAGAATTATAACCGTCATTAGAACCTTTTTCAAAAGACGCTTCTAGAAGGAAGTAATGCTCTTAAATAACCAGCAACTGACACATAAGCAAATCACTTCCTGTCAGCAGGAGGTATCAAACTAGAGCCAAAAACATCATTAGGTTTTGCGAAGTCAAATGTGAATCAGACCCTCCACCGATCACCAACTTCCTAATGACAAGTTGATTAACTTATTTTTCTCACAACAAATAGAAAATCACTTTGTGACAGTTCAAAATCGGAAAGGAATTTGTAAGCATTTTAATTGTAGTCATTTCTTAAAAATATTTTCTTGTTTTTAAATTAACTAATTCTCATAGATTAAAAGATTGGAATCAATTCGGTTTCGTTAATAATGAAACCATCCAATTCTGATTTAACTTTTAAAATCTTATTTTTTTTTAAAAATGTAATAATTTAGTTAAAAGACGAAACAGCATAGTTATTTTTTTTTAAATTAACTGAGAATGTACAACCAGTTACTAATAATGTTCCTATTTTCTTTCCTCCCCACGAGGGAAGAGTTGGACACAACGTTGGTTTTTCATGTGGGGAAAGTCTAGCCTTCCAAAAAAAGGCACTCTTGATAGGAACAAAAATTAAAATTGTCTCAGTCATGAAGGATTCCTCTTTCACCGACCAAGGATAGAAAAGGTAATGTGTAGCATCAGAACAGTCACCACAGTGTGATCTTGGTCCGCAGGCCAAAAAATCAATAATTGACCTCGATTTTTCTTTGGCAAGAGGTACAAGATTTTCAACCACATTATAATCTCATAATGGTGTCATTAATAAGGCAATATTTTTTAAGTCATTTTGAAAAAGTTGAGGATGCATTTACGCATGTAGCTGTTCTTCAGTCATCACGCAAATGTAATATTAATTGCGTTATGCAAGCTGCTATAGAAAAACGAATTTTTCAAAAAGAATTTAAAATGTTGTAAACTGAGGTTTTGTTCAAGCGCTGGTCCGTTCGTCGGCTTAGAGAAGGAAATTAATATTACAATTGCGTGATAATCGAGCTTAAATCTCAGCTCGCAAATTGTTGCAAAGTTATGAGCGCACAGCCTCCGCCGAACAAAAGCACAATAAAAAATAGTCACATTATGCAATAATACAAAGAGAGCATCACATTTGATCTACCATACGTACATAATTATGAACTATTTTCTTTTGCACCTGCCTGTTTTCACTTGCGGAGTGGGTATTTATTTGCTCCCCCCACCGAGCAAATTAGACACAAGGTCGATTTTTAATGTGAGGAGTGGAGGGAGGGGAAGGGAAAAAGGCGACCAGCTCTCGAGAGGTGGGAAAAGGGAGCTGGTTAAAGGACAGACATGTGGGGTTGCCCCCACATCTGGTCTTTGCTTGCAGCATCTGTCGGAACAGATCTAAAACTGTTCCTACGTTCCGAAAAGTCTCTGTTTAGATGCTGATGTGAACAGAGAATGTATTTTTTCTCGTTTCTAGCACTGGTCTGGTTAAACATATTATAAATAACCTGAATTCAATCTTAATTTTTAGCACATGTATGCCTCGCGACTCAATATATTTGCTATTCCTATTCGTCATAATTTATTCTGAAACTTCCTTTGTGTTGGTGAATTTATTTTATAAAAGTTATCAAAATGGTAAATGTTTATTGCTTTAACAAAAACTTGGTAACCTGGATGGATATCTATGCATTGGCATAAAAAATTTACATATTATTACGCTTGTCGCTTCGACCGTTATCACCGTATTCGTAAACATACTTTCAAATAAAAATGGAATATTCCAAATCGCAGCAATCGTTATTATACTGAATTCTCTTATGAAAATGGAAAATTGTTAGCCAAGGTCTAGTGGGTACAGATCACAATACTCATAAGGTATTTATTACTAGCCAGTGTGAGATCGGTGCATCATCGTTTTATCGCCAGCAGGTGTTTGGTGAGTACAGATCACATTACTCATAATGGATTTATCGCCAGCCAGTGTCTGGTGGGTGCAGGTTCAAATACAAAGTTACTAATTGCCAGCCAGTGTCTGGTGGGTAAAGATCACAACACTCATAAGTTATTTACCGCCAGTCAATGTCCGGTGAATGCAGATCACAATATTCATAAGTTATTTATCACCAGTTAGTTTGAATTACTTCTTAACACTCCTTAAACTATAAATTGAAATAAAAATAATGCAATTTTAAAATGAAAAATAATCTATATAATATTATGCGTGTTCCTTATTTAGTTAGTCCATAGGTTAAGTTTGAAAAAGGTCAAATACAAATTGTGAAGACAAAATTAGCTAAATTTAGCTTACTAAAGATCAATCTAGCAACCCTGGACAAATATATAAAAGTAGCCTCCCTTTGATATAGCCTCGTTTTCTAATATCATTATATGATTATTGTTACAACGGTGTGAGAAAAGAAACGTGTAGTAAGTTTGACGGGCAGCTGTTCTTCGCATGAGAAAGAAGTCAGAAACGTTACGTAAAAACAGGAACATTCGAAAGAAACAGAACAAGAAAAGAAGAACAGTGTCTGCCATGAGGTGCTGAAATAAAAGAATAAATAAAAGATTGTCCTTGCAATGTGATTTTATTACTTGTGCTGACGTATGTAGCACAATATTACTTTCTGAGGATATTTGCTACGTGTTATGTTTTCTGCCCCAAAAACTAATTTTTGCACTATCCATTAAAATATCAGCTTTATCAAAACATATTTGTTCATTAAATATATTTCTAATTCTATGGAATTTCCACAGGGTATGCTAGATTATTATTATTTTTTATTAATATGCTAAAACTTTCGACATCTAAAAATAACTTCTTCGAAACTAGACTTTGTTCTATCATTTTGTTTTATTTGTTTTTTGTTGGGGTTTTTTTTTGCTATCGTTGAGATAGAATATGTTTGGCAAGGTATGAGTCAAATCTGAGTAATGTGTGGAATTTGGTGACACGTGTTTGAATAAAGAAATGTTCACATGTTTTAAAGCATCATAAATGTATGAATATTTATAATAAAAATTCAAATAAAAAGTTACTCAATTGTTATATATATTTATATATATATATATATACATATATATATATATATATATATATATATATCTTCAGGTCGGCTGTTTGTAGCGAACATATGTAAATGTTTACCCTCGAATAAATAATTTAAATATATATATATATATATATATATATATATATATATAACAATTAATATATGCATATATATAACAATTAATATATATATATATATATATATATACTTACAAATACAGATAGAGTTGATCTCGCTCTGGAAATATGTGCTACCTTTGTTACAAGATAACATAAAACTGTGCTTTGAAATTAAAATAAAAACTCACTCTGCGATTTTGCAGACAATAAGTCTCTTCCAAGGACAGCCGACTGCGACAACATAATTATTCAGACACTCATGCGATTTTTTTTTATTTTCCCCTTTTTTTATTATTCCATTCCAACCCTAAGATTCAGATTCCATTAGAGATTCCCCTTCTTTTAATAATGGCATTGGCACTCGACAAATATCCGTTTTCTTTTCTAAAGAATGTCTGCGCTGAAAAGAAGGCGTCGTGCGGAAGACCGATTAATTCCAAGTTTTCTCCTGGTTTGTTTTGTTTTTATTTTAAAGGTGGTATTTCGCTATTTATTTTTTGACGTCTCTGGCGATAATAGGAATGTTTAAATATGAGTTAACTTCCCGTTTAGTCGGCATTTATTTGACCGACTTCTTTAACAGGCATATGGTTGGGGTATTTTATTACAATCGTAAACATTTTAAGCTACAAGTTTATTAATTTTCGTAAAACATTGAAGCGAAATACCTCGCCTCTGTATTTGAATAACTATCGCCAACTAATTGCATTTTATTCTGATACATCCCACTACCGTAATGACTCTGACAAGTATATTCACGGATTTGGTGTTTATATTTTGAAACACTCTTCCCTTAAATAGTAAACATAGTCTAGCATTACTCAAAGTATTTACACAACACATCGTTAATACTTTTCTTTCCTCTAACGTTCTCCATCGACCGAAGATATTATTTGGAATGATCGTCGCTCAGACCTGGTGGAGTGCGAAAGATACATCAACTCTGCTAAATATGTTTCAATATTACATAAAGAACTCCCATTAATAGTGATAAAATGAACCAAGTTAACCCCTTATTTATAGAAGACGGAGCTCCTTGTCACTCTGCTAGGGTGACACAGCATTGGTTGAGCCAAAATGGGGTGAACAAACTTCCATGACGAAGTCAGTCCCTAGGTATGAACCCAATTTAAAACCTTTGGGGCATATTAGACAGGGACCTTTGCAAAAAGAAAAGGAAACCATTTTTTTAGCCTGAACTTTTAGCATTATTGCATCAAACCTGGCAAAAAATCCCTCAAGATGATATTCGTCAACTGATAAGTGCCATGCCTGGAAGGGATCTAGCTTGAAAAACAGCAAAGGGAATGCCAACCAAGTATAAGTTATTAAATTTGTGATCATTTAATTTTGATTTCTTTCTATAAATTATGTTTATTGAAATAAACTGTTTCTATGGGTTTCTATTCTTTTCTGCCATGTATGTATGTATGCATGTATGTATGTATGTATGTATGTATGTATGTATGTATGTATGTATGTATGTGTGCGGATTTCAACAGGATTATCCCTATTTCATTGCACTAATGTATATGATGATTTCCCATAAAACAAACATTACAAACATTATAGGACTTTATACGAAGAATCAGTATTTATAAGAATGTGTGAATGTTTTCCAATCTTCACATATTGTTGTTGTTCAACACGATTTCGTTTGCGCATTTCGTGTCTGAAGATAATAATTTTATAAAATAAAACCAACTACCTTTTCGATTTCAAAAAGTATTTTTTCTTATCTGAAAAGTATTGATACTTTCTTAATATAAACGTTACGTATTGAACGCACCTCAAACTTTCCACCCGTAGAACAAGATATAGAGCTATGCCTGGCTGATTGTCACGTTCAAAAAGAAAGAAAGTAAAACCTCCTTTATTCGTGACATCATTTCTTGTATTATCACATCCTGCACCGAGTTTACTTGTCGACGATGGTAGCAAGGAGAGTAACCGGGCAGCTTTCAATCACTTTAATAGAGATGTAGATACGAAACATAACTTATTTTAGAAGAGTTAATTTATTTATTTATTTATTTATGAGGGTGCCACACATGTTTGTAATGCAACTAGCTTCCTCAACTGAGCTCCAGTCTCTGGTTACAACCGGAAAATAATCACAATCAAGCATCGTTCAACTATATTCACTGTAAGTTTAGTTTATATTGACATGCCGGGGCAATGCCGAGTAATCTGGTCAATAATTATTATCACAAAAACAAAAAAATTAAATTTTTGGAAAAATATGGATTTACAGCTTGGAATGTTTAGTCTTGAATTTAACTCAGAAATAAAATAAACAAAGTCGATTAAGGAATTTTAAAGTAGATTGGAATTTGGTAAATTAAGTAAAGAAGGATTTAGCTTACGTGAACGATACGCGATTTGGTTTGCTTTGCTGGCCGAGATACACGTAGTCAGTTAGTCTACAGATATCAAGCTAAGGAGTTGGCGAGAAACGCGTTAGCGAGTGGGTGTGTGACAACCCCGTTGGAAGCTAAAGGGGGAACCGGTGAAAATGTAGAAAGAAACTCGGCGTGCCAAACTCTTACAAGGGAATTCATGAGACGAATTAAACCCTTGTAAAATATAACTCGTGGTTATGCCGTTTTTTTGTCGGAGTTTGGACAAATAAGGAGGTGCGCGGCGCGCGCGCTTGTGTGTGTGTGTGTGTTTTGTCTAAGTCAAGCAGAATTATTGTTATGGTTTGGTTGTAAGAAAGCTGTCTATAAAAGTTTGTGTAGCGTTTTTTAACTACATGTGTTTGTGAAGAAGTGCCCGCATCCACAATGAACATTATATATATATTTATATATATATATATATATATATATATATATATATATATAAGCTCACACTCATACTAGAAAACACACTGTATATATCACAAGGCTAAAGAGAATCAGAAATTAGACGCTGTTTATATACACTTATCTCTCCTTTTTTACTCAGTGTGTCTGGAACTAAGAAAAACTTCCATGTAAAGTGTTTCTTTCCAAGAACTGGTCGTCTGTGGAATGCAGAACCACGGGACTGTTTCCTATCAGACTATAACATGGTTGTTTTAATGTTCAATATTAGCAAGTTCTTGTTATGCCGTCCTATTAAATAATCAATCTATTGCCTGCAATCCCACGGTTTTAGTATCACCGCCCATTTTCCATAAACTATTAACCCTTGTCCTCGAGTGACTTTTGGGTCTAGATGAGCGGTGACTCGTTGGTGAAAAGAAAAGGTTTGCGTAGTGTGCTTTCGATTCAACTCTTTATGGGTGTGACGTCGCTGTAAAGATCCACCTATGGTTAGAGGTGGAGAGAACAACCGCCCTTTTTCATTATAATATAACAATAGACTCAAATTACTAATCTGTCCATTGATGAAGCATGGTGTCATAACATTTTCGAACTTGCTGAACTCAGATAAAATTAAAATATGAAAAATATCGGAAAACAGAAAACGTTTTGTCATAATAAAAAAAACTCCTTTGACATATTCTTTCAAAGATTCGTGCAACTGCTTTCGGCGTGAAAATAAACCATTGGCGAAATATTGAATATAAAAGATCAGTACTTTTTTTTTTTTTTGTTAAATAAATGAATGAATAAATAATGAATGAATCGAATTAAACAAAAGATGTAAAACTAAATAAAGAAAGAAAACTTCGTACATACAGGTAGCTAGAACGATGCATATGCGTGCATACTTACATGTTAAGTTACTTGTAGAAACGGGTAAATAGATAGTAGGATTTAAAGAAAGCGTACATTAAACAAACACACGGATACAACACACACACACACACACACACACATACACACACACACACACACACACACACACACAACCATATATATATATATATATATATAAAGTGAAATTTTGTCTGTGTGTGTCAATGTGTGTATATTTCCATACCAAATAACCGTCACTTTTCAATCTACAGAGCCTAGATTTGACATAAGGAGTATTGAGATCGAGAAAAAAAACTTTTTAGTCGGTTTTTGGCCATAAATTTTGCTGACAAGGCGATTTGACCTTTGAAACTACAAACTCCTCTGCCAATTTTGGGTCTAAACACTTGAAATTTGAGATGTAGGTTACTTAGAGATGGATCAAACTTCTGAATTTGATTTGAGTCCAAAACAAATGTTAAGGAGTCAAAATTGAGGTCAAAGTTCAAAAAGAAAAAATTGACCTCTGCGATCTCTACCAAATTACTCAGCTAATTTTTGGTCTAAACATTCGAACTTTTATATATATATAGTGTATTCAGCATAGGGCAAGCTTTTATACGTTTTTTTTTTTGCTGAAATTTAGATGCGAAGGGGTCAAAGTAAAAAGATTTGACCTTTGCGGTCTCTAGTAAACTACTCAGCCAATTTTGGGTCTAAACATTTGAAATTTTACATAAAGATATTCAGACATGTGGTAAGCATTTAGATTAGTTTTGGGGCGAAAATTGGACCGCCAAGAGGTCAAAGAGGTTGAAAGAGTTGACTTTTGCTAACTCTACCAAACTCCTCCGCCAATTTGGGGTCTAAACATTTGAAATTTTAGGTGTAGGTTACCTGGACATGAGTCAAACTTTTTAATATATATATATACATATGCACACAAAGCTATGAACAGTCCACAGGGTCCGAGCAAAGCCGGGCTGAACTGCTAGCACACACACTTGATTAGTTTAGTTGAATACACACAATTACACACAGACACACACAGATAACGTTCCTTGGATATATATATATATATATATATATATATATATATATATATATATATATATATATATATATATATATATATATTCGTGTAAGGTTCGTAAGAAAGAATCTCAGCAAAATGCTCGATTATAAAGAAAATATGAAAATCAGAGAATATTTATTTATGTTTGTTATAAAAGATCAAAATAACGTCGCTTCCGTCGGTTTCAAATCAAAACAAAGGGGATTAGTCCCTAATCGCCTATATCGCACTCTTCAGACTTAATTATGTAAAGAAAGAAGAGATCAGAATAGAGGAAAAGGAAACAGAGGGAAAGAAAAAGCATAGATATGTACCATGGACAAAATCAGTTGAATAAAAAAAAATTATAGAGGTGGATTAACGTATTTGAAACGAGTTTAAACGTGTCAAAAAAGCAGAATTTGGGGGGGGGGCATATAAAGGGAAAAGTTTTTCTTTGAAGACTCGGACTTTTGAAGAATTTGCTCCGCGATGTTGTGGAAAATTTTTAATACAATTCCAGAGTCGGGATTCTTTGCGTGTGTTTATATGTATGCATGCGTGCAGGTTTTCAGCTTTGATTTCTACAGCAGCTGACTCTAACACGCCGCCTTTAGCTCACTCTACAGCCTCCAGCCGAATCCAGAATGTGAAACTCACAATCTTCATGCTGTCGTTCAATAGACGCCTGAACACCAATTTGACCCTAGCAATCAGCTCATAGGTGTTTTTTGCAGATTATACGGTTGGTGTCTTTCTCAACTAGTTCATCGAGTCGCAGTTAGACGAGTTGGGTGAGAATGTTGGGAATTGTGAAACCGCGGATGGTATCGATTTGTCACGTCTATAATTTCCTGAGAATGTAACACGGAGCTGTATCATGCTGACACAAGTATGGGTTTCCCGAAACCATCCTCTCAGCCGAGCATTCGACGACAATGAACAGCAACTCAGTATACTCATTGTAATTTAGTTTGGGCCTTTTTTTATATATGTGAGACACCATAACGTGGCCTTAGTTTGACAAAACTTGGTTTTCAAGACGTGAGAGTATTTATTCGTGCTGTAGAATAGACACTTATTTTCTGTGCGGTGTGCCACTCGAGAACTCATGGCTTGACGGAAAGATGGCCTTTTTGGCTTTGGTAAGGCAGTTCTACGTATTGTCAGTGAGTAGTTTGGCTCTTACGATTCTTGTATTATGAATAGGAGAAAGGGTCATTGTTTAGCGCTTTCTTCATAGTCGCTACTCTGACGCCGTTAAAGTACTATCGTATAATGTACCAAACGCTGCAATGTTATATCCCCGTGGCTGTTCTACAGGTACTTGATTGGGATGTGCTCTAATAAACTCATACTACTTGTGTTCCCGCGACGTACATACTCCCGACCAGCCCAACAAATACTGTTGAGGTCTCTAAAGTCGGAAAGCCTTCTATTCTAAGAGTTTTTTTTTCTCTCTGACTTTTATGTTTAAGAATCCCCTCCCTGTTTCCTGCTTCTCTGTCTGTATTGGAAATATAGAAGTTTAAATATAATGTGAACAGACATCTTGCTACGCAACTCTCCACAATCCCCTGTTAGACATGTTCCCAAATGGTCCAATGAGCAATACGACTTGTTTGGAAAAAAATTACTGCACGCTTTCCGTAGCTTTTCAACGAATTTTGTTGCGCAAACATGTTCGGAATGCATGCTATATGTTTTCTTATTAGGCATTACTTTTACGTCATCGTTGCAATCTTACAGCTCACGTTTCACGAATTGCCTAGTAGACATCATTCTCGCGTATCTTCAGTCACTCTATACAAAGGTTTGTCAGAAAACACGGTATGGGGATACTTCACTCTACAAGTCAACCCTAACCAAATATTCAAATTAGCATAATATTAGAAGCACAAATAAGATCCTTTGAACATGGCTATACTTTGTTTTATACGAGGAATGACGGACCTACTCTTCTTATTCAAAATGCCATTTGGGGAGATGAAAGTTAATGTTCTTACCCTAAGAGCAGACGTTCTTGGCTTTCGGGGACAAAATCAAAATGTAGTATCTGTTCTTCAGATACTACACGTCAATTTCTTGTTCTCGGCCATTGGAGGAGAAATCCTTCACGACTGAGACAATTTTTAATTTTTTTTTTCTTTCTTCACGTTATAAAACGACCCTGGTGTCTAACTCTGTCCCGTGGAGAGGCAAAGTAAATAGGAACTCAAAGTTTGAGATGTAAAGGATAACTTTAATGGAACATTCAGATGGCTATGTATCTCAAACAGAGATAAAGTGCTATTCGCAGAAATGGACCCTTGATTTCTGAAGGATTACTAAAATATTCAAGAGGCAATGTAATTACAGCGAATATTTCCTTTTTTTTTTAATCCGTCACAAACCATCATGATGCAGTTCACCTTCTTCCAATGTATCAAAAATCGATTTCACATTCTTCTTTAGATCTCTTACACTTAAACCTTAGATTTTAGAAATTTTCTAGAATCAAAATGATCTAATAGATTTGGATTCAAGTTGCCATAAAGATTATAGGAATATTGTTATAAGTGCCACAGATCTAATGAAGAAGCACCTGAAGTCCTACCTAACTAATATTCATGGTGAACCAAGTGCAAAAGAGATCCAGGCAATTGCACTTAAGGGAACAACAAGGATACTAAAAAGAGCTCTCGGTTGGTTTCAATAAAAAGCAGGGGAATGTTGGCAGCTAGCTCGGCTGCCTTATACTCAGCATTACAATCTGAAAATAGAGAAAATGCAAAAAAAAAAGATAACAAACTGTTCTCTTCAGGGAAGTAATTTTACTTCTTTTGTGACTTGTATACTTATTATTCAATTATAATTATCAAGCCCCTTTAAGAATACTTAAGGATGGACACTGTCTGCATAGTTATAACTAAGGCAATCAACTAGCATTTATGCATTGTTCACGACTTACGCTCGTGCGAATACTCTAGATTGCCATTGTACTCGCCCGAATTCGACGTTTAATTGTTCTTGTTTCGTGGCAATTGTTTGGCGGCCCTGACGTCGAGCAAAACCTGGCTTCGTGACTGATTTCGAATTTCATGACCGGCCGAAATTGTTACCTACATTTGTTGGATAATTAACATTGTTAAAAGTTAATTAGTTATTATAGATCTATCTGTCTATCTATCTATTTATCTATCTATTCAATGATATTTTTAAAATAGTTAATATTGGGAGTTATTTATTGTTTATAGAATAAAGTGTAGCAATGGGTTTTAGCTGAAGATGTTTATATAAATTAGCTAGGTTAAATATAAATAAAATAACCTTGAACAGGCGTACGTGACACAGGAGGTCACGTTAATGAACGTGTCTTTTAATTGGTTACGTCACCGGAACTGAAATCAAGAGGTCGGGAAGTTTAGAGAGGAAGAATTGGAGTTCACTCATGAGAGTGAACAGAAGGAAGAGTTTGAGCTTGGTCATGGGAGTGAACAGACGGTCAGGAAGTGAGGCTGTTAAACAAGAAATGCAGACCCTGTGAAACCATTTGAGACAGTTGAAATAAATGTATATTTTAAGAATATAAAGTTTTGTTCGGTGGTTTCACAAAAGAAAGAAGAGATGCCCCAATTTGATGGTGCTGGTCATTTCATCTTTACTCACAGAGCTCAGCAAGTGAAGATAGAAGAACTCTTGAAGAAAGAAAGGTATGAACCACATATTATTCTTCTTGTGAAAAAATTATACCTTATGTAGTATATACCCGTGTGATAACTGATACAACATAACTCAGTTTATACATCGATATAATATCCTCTGACCAAACAACATACATACAATTTATACGTTTATAATGAGTGATATAAGAACAATATACGATATCCCCAATCTCTCAATACGTATTATATAACTGTTATAATATCTCATCCAATATATAACATATGACACGGGTTATCCTTGCTTATATAACACACTGATGATTGCGTAAGCGTGAAACACTTGTGGCTGTAGGTTAAATAAATAATTATATATATAGTCATCCACATACAGTATTGTTTCGTTTTATCACAACTCATCAGTGCGACTAGACAACACCTCTTCCCAACCGTGGATCGAACCTACAACCATCGCGTTGACAGTCGGTGCTGTATCCATCGGACCAAAAATCAGTGCCCGTAAATATTTCTCCTCAAATGCCTCTTAAATTAGCATTTGCCCGTCGCAAAGTGCTCGAACTGTCAGTTTGTTTACAAACAAACAGTGGGCTTCGCTTAATCGCTTAAATACGCGTCGGGTGAAAATATATTTACAAAGTGCTCAACCCAAAGAGGGGAGGCTTATTAGTCATCCACATGCAGTACTGTTTCGTTGTATCACAACTCATCAGTGCGGCTAGACATGGCATAATCACGTTTGACACACCAGTCCCGTTAGGTCACCGAAGTTAAGCAAGGTTGAACCTGGTAAGTACGGAAATGTGTGACCATTTGGGAATTCCAGTCTGCCCTCCCCTTATCCCCGCAGTGTTTTGATTCGTCTAGCACTTCTCCTTGCCACTGCACTCAAGCATTGCCGGTTTAGTAGAGGTGCGGCTGAGACTTGCGCAACTCTTGCCTCACAATTACGCACGCAGATACCCTTAACGCAGGCTATATATATATATATATATATATATATATATATATATATATATATATATAAGACGATGATAAATTATTAGAAACAAAATAAATTATTAAAGTTTCAAGAAACAAATTATCGAATAAATAAATAATTAAGCGCATCGATCGATTTTGTGCGAATTGCTTTCAGTATTCAATTACTTTTTTCTGCAATAAATAAAGGAGTCTTCTCGATCGACATAATGGCTCGGCGAGGCTTTTGCAGAGTTCACGCCGTCCTTGGTATATTTAACAAGTAAATGCGCATGCGTTGTTCATCCCTTCTTTCACAATCTATTTCCTCTTCCTTGTCCTCCTTCTTCCTCCTCCTTCTTCCTCCTCCTCTTTCAACTTCTTCTCTTTTGTTTCATCTCGCTTTTTATATTCTTCTGCTGCACATGCGCAGATGCGTAATTTTTTTATTTTGTCTTTTCTTTAAAATCTGTCTTAATTGCAAAAGCTTTTGCATTTCATCTTTTATTTATTGATTCAATATTTACAGCATAAACTATCATAATTTAGTATTTTCGTGAATAAGAAAGGGAGTAGATAGATAGATAGATAGATAGATAGATAGATAGATAGATAGATAGAAGGACAGACAGATTTTATACTCGACCCCCATTATTGACAGAGATTAGATCATTCCTGTAATAACCTGGTCCGTGTTGACTGCAGCGTAGTTCTAGTTCTGTGCAATTCTCGCGGGTCCGCTCTTTGGCTTATCTCTTTGAGAAATGATTAGTTTACTGCTAATCTCCTGAGGCGTACTGCCGGGAATGCCGACAGCGCTGCACGGGCGTCTTTTGTAGAGTCAGACGGCTCCTCCTCTGGAGTACGAGCTGTTTCAATCCGACTTTCCGTCTCTAGTGTCACAATTATTGCGGTAGGAGAGAACTAAATACTTAGATAGATAGATAGATAGATAGATAGATAGATAGATAGATAGCACTGATCAACAGGACTATGACAACAGCATATTCTTTTCATTGTTTTGACTCTCGAGTATGTATCTGTTGATATCTTATATGCCTGTATATAGATTTATGTGATTCTCGGTTGATTAACTGTGTTTAACTGTGTCGGATATATACTCGAGAGTCAAAACAATGATAAGAATATGCTGTTGTCATAGCCCTACTCATCAGCAACAAATTTGTTGTCTATGCTTTTCAGCTTATTTAGGAGGAATCGGATGCGCTGAATCCAAAAATCATATTGGGTTTTGCTCAATAAGGTCATGTTTTTTTTTACGTTTTTGTTCACATGTACGCATGTGTGAAACATTTTGAAAGAATACGGTGGGGGTAAAATTCCAAGTCGAATAATTGTTTCGATTGGAAATAATTATTTTAATAACAAGAATATTCGGATCCGATAGTTCCGTCGAAAAGAGAGCAGCTTGAAGGCATAAAACCTTGGAATCTTCCATAAATTGACGCGGCACCAGGCTCATCATTACACAACGTAGAACTGGCCTATGTTGGAGGTATTGATGCCTTGCAAAGAATGGAACGTCATCGAAGACCCTCTGATTGACAGATACAGAGTACTCTTCCCACCACTGCACATCGATTTCGGCTTAATCAAGCAGTTCACCAAGGGTTTTTTCAAGGCTGGTGATTCCATCACTTATTTGTGCCAGGTTTTTCAAAGGTTGACCATGGAAAAGTTGAAAGCTGAAATGTTTGATGGTCCTCGGAGCCGGCAGCTTATCACAGAGATCCAGAGTTCGAAACCTCAATGAACGAAGAGGAACTGGAAGTGAATAATTTTCTTGGCAACAATAAGGCCAGAAACTATGGAGAACTTGTCAACAACATGCTGAGTGCTGTCAGACACCTGGGCTGCAATGTGATCGTTAAGATGCACTACCTATTTCCACATATAGATCGGTTTCCTGAGAACCTGGGTTCAATGACTGACGAGCTGGATGAGAGATTTTTTCAAGACCTGAAAGTGATGGAGATTAGGTATAAGAGTTGTTGAGACGCAGTCATGTTGGCTGACTACTTTTGGAATCTGATAAAGGACCTTCCTACCGCTGAGCATTCCAGGCGTTCGAAGAAACGAAAGTTCGAACCCTGACGTTTTGACAATCGTGAAGCCACATGCAATTGACATATACTTACCTTTATCAATGACCATCATTCAGTTTTCAGTAATCAATGTTTCTATCAGGTAATCACTTCTGGGCAAAACATATTCCTTTTATAACATATTTAGTATTATAAACGGTAACAAAAATCAGCTGATAATGCCACAAAAAATGCAATCGATTTAGTCACTAGATGTGTTGTTTTTTTTTAATAAACTGAGCACAAAAACCTGACCTGATGAGAGAAACGGGTGCTATTTTGTTATTTAGCAGTGCAAAAATACTGTGCATCAGTTGTAGAAATCTCGGCAACATTCAAATATTAAAAAAAAAAATATTGCTCAATGTAATAAGGTAATTTATGTTCACATGGATAATATATATATATATATATATATATATATATATATATAAATATATATATATATATATATATATATATCGTGATAGAGACCGAAAAAAGAGAGATCGAGGGAGAGAAAGATAAAGAAAACGGGAGAAGATAGATAGATAGATAGATAGATAGATGGATTGATTGATTGATTAATTGATAGATTAACATATGAAAACCTTTTAAATTACAACCTTTACCTTATCTTATATAAAGAGAAAAGGCAGTCGCTCCTTCCGATACTTGTGCTCTATAACTTCATTAACAAACGGTAGTTATAAAATTATGTTGGTTAGTCAGATAAGGAACACATAAATCTATTCATTTTGTAATAGATCTGTGTAAGGGGATTAAATTAATTTACGTTTTAGTTTCTCTTCGGTGTAAAGTTATTTCCCTTGGTATGATAGAGAAAAATAAATTAAAGAGTATTTTTTAGAGAAAAGGGATACAAGATAATTTCTTCGCAGTTAAACATATCCTCAGCTGGACCTGAGCGACTGACGCAGACACCTTTTCTTCTATACAATCTAGCATCCTGTTAGTTTGTCTCCGTCATCGGAATCAATATCTTAAATATATCTTAATCTATATAATTATAAAACTAAAATCACCTTGTAACGGGTGTTGTAACTCAGCATCCGGTGTACGACTTCCGATTGCGCATGCGTACATAAACAAATAATCAACGCGACAATAAAACGTATTATTTTACTGTGTACGTTTTCAACGTCCCAATTATTTTTTTGTTTTTTTTTTGCGTTTAAATTATCCAAATAAACAACGGTTAATACTTTCGCATAATTTGCGTTACAAATAAATGATCAACGCGACAATAAAACGTAGTGTACGTTTTCAGCGTCCCAATTGTTTGTTTTTTTTTTCGCGTTTAAATTAAAAGATATATCAATTTGTTAATTTAACTTTAAGTATTATGGTATCTGTTCAGTGCACATTTACCTATAAGTATGGCAAACCACTTATAATTCAATGGCTGTAAGTTTTTGGGGTTTTATTCAAAAATAAACAATTATAAACAGAATGACTCATAGAAATCTATTTATATATTTTTTCATTTTAATATACTTTCATAATTCTTTGTTCTTTTCATTCTGACCTCAAGCCATCTGTTAGCGATCATGTTTTAAAAAAAAACGCGTCCTTACTCATAACTTTACAAGTTTTGTTAGAAAGATTTTTTCTTGATATCTCCGATTTTTTATATTCTGTTTATTATATAAGTAATATTATTTAGTACAATTTCGAGAAAGGTGGCGGATTTTAACTATTTATCAAGTCTTCGCCCTTAGTACAAATACGCCGGTTACATAACCTCATAAGGCACTATTTTAAATATTCAGTGGAATGTAGTATTTTCTCTATAGAACATGGACGTAGTAGTATTTCTTTTAATGCACTCACCTATAAAAGAAAGAAAGTCTGTTTTGTTTGTTGTCAATACACAGGAGCTGGGAGAGGAAGAAGAGGAAGAAGAAGCAGCGGTATGCGTGGTGCGTTTTATGGGAAAGAGGCCAAGACTAACTGCGAGAATTCCCGAGATTTAAGAGGAATAAAAGACCGAACTTGGACGGATAGGTGACTGTGCTTTTGCTCAAGTAGAGAAAACTGTGAAAAGAGACGAAAGAGCTCCCCTAAAGAAAGTTCCGACTCAAAGTGAGAAAGAAAGTGAAGTTGAAGGACCCAGCAGTTTTCACTGCGACTATTTCAATTTACAATGTTTCAAACATATCTGAATTGTTCTTTTGTTAACTAATTATGTCAGGTATACATTTGTTAAGCTAAAGGAAGCATACATTAAAACAGCGAGAGAAAATTCAGCGGAAATTCGTGTAGTGAATCACTGTGTCAATTTGACAGTGATAGTATGGGCTGTCCTACATCTGGGACGAACAAGAAATAAACAGAAAATAAATAACGATACGAAAGCCACGCCTATGTAAATGACAATATTTGAGCGAAAATTCCATTGAGTTGTGCAGACAAACCGACGAAGTTTTGTTAATGAGACATGCGAATAGAGAACGTCGACGTGTATCTCGTGTTGTGAACAACGAACTCTACTCGACTCAGCTTGTGACTAGCGAACCTCTGCTTGACGTTTTAACCAAAAAGTTGTTTTTTTACATAGACATCACCACTTATCAAGACCAAGAGGCCACTCGAGGATAAGGGTTAAAGAGTGTACAGTAGAAATTGGACAATATAGTAATCGTTAGTAATGGAAATTTGGTAAATTTGTTAACTTATATGGAATGGCTCATCAAAAACTTGTTTACGTTAGACTTGAAGACAACCATATTGTAGTCAGCTGGAAAGCAGGAAAACGGAAGACAATTCCATAGGCGTGCAGTTCTAAGAAAGAAGCAGCTTTGCTCATGGAATCTATGTTAAGGTTTAGGCACAGATAAAGAGGGGGGAAATTAGTGATAGTGTTTCCTGCTAAACGGGTGTTTCTTGTGAAAGTCTGGCGAGGTATTACCATAGATTGGAGCTCAGCCGAGCATTTGCCATGAAAATAACGATAAAGCAAAAACAAACTCGTAACATCTCTTCTGTGAGAAAGAGGTTGTAGGGAAGTAAAAAGAACATCCCCTACGAGGCTACGAAGTCTATTTTGAACTCTATCAAAGCAGGATAAGTCCTTTCTAGCAGCACCTGCCCAGATGTGGCAACAGTACTCCATCCTTGGACGTACCTGGCTCTTATATAGATAGAGAATTGCATCAGCAGTGAGATCACTACTGGATCGATAGAAGGATTCCACCATTTTTCCAGCGGCCTTGGCAATTGATTTAATGTATGTGTTCCATTTAAGATCAGGAGTAAAGGTCAATCTCAGAAGCTTGTCAAAACATGAGGCCTCCCCACTACGAGAGCCATTCATTTTAATTGATTCCAGGTGGGGATCAGAGCTTCATGATGTAAAGATAAAAGCTTGGTTTTAGATGCATTCAAGGTAACCAGCCACCTCTTTCCCCATTGTGCAACTTGCTAAAGATCAGAGAAGAGAGAATCAGAGAGAAATTGGTCGTTTACGGTCTTAGATGTGCTACCATTAGCATAAATGTCATCAGCATAGATGTACATGAATAATATAAGGATGTGATTTGGAAGATCATTAATGTAGATCAGGAAGAGACATTTCCAGCTATACCGTAGCTGGAGATCTTGTGAAGTAAACCTTTATGCCATATTCTATCAAAGGCCTTTGATATGTCAAGAGCAATTGCATAGAAAGGTAGCCTCCGTTGAGAGATTCGCTAATCCTATGAGATATAACTGTAAGCACATCTGCTGTGGATCTAGCAGAACGGAAACCATATTGCGTGTCACTAAGAAGGTTATTTTTGTTGAGATGGTTGATTACTTCTCTATTTAACACAGATTCCAGCAACTTACTCATGACGCACAGGAGACTTATTGGCCTGTACTGAGAAGGAGAAAATCGAACACCTGGATTCTTATATACATGGACTACTGATGAGATTTTCCAGAGTGATGGGGAGCAATTGTCATTAAGACAACGTTTAAACAGTTTTGTAAGGATGGGCGCTCGTTCTGGTTGAAGTCTTTTGAGTACTACAGTTGGAATATCGTCAGGGCCGGTTACTTTACTGGAATCAAGGTTTTTGATTAGCTTGGCAACATCACGTACAGATATTTGTATATCACATAGCGTGTTTTCTGATACAGGAGGAAATATTGGAGGTTTGCAGCCTTGGTCGCAAAGGGTGGAATTAGCTGCAAAGTTCTTGGCAAAGAGTTTGGCTTTGTCTGATGCTGACAAGATTACCTCAGGTCTATTTATGAAAGTTGGGATAGAACACACGCTTCTGTTCAAGATTATGTTGGACTTGACGAACTGAGCATACAACTCTCTTGCGTTCTTTATTACTTTTTTAGAATGGTTGCTGGCAATCCTAAAAGCGGCTTTAGTCTCAGTACATCTATTACGTTGGAAGCAATGGAAAAGGTGATTTCGGCTGGCTGTTAGGTTTTGCTGGCCTTTTTTCGAAGGTATGAAACGGTCTATACCTATAATTAACCATTCGTCAGGTCTGATACAATAGAGGACACATTTTAAACATGGAATGCAGAGGTATATCTGATATAAATGTGTTGAAGCTATGCCAGTCAGCCATAGAGTGTCGATACGATGGAGAGGTACACTTGAGATCTTATTACATTTCATTTTTACCTTAACTGATACAACAGAGTGGTCGGGCGATACAAGTGGAGACAGAACGGAATCTGAACACAGTTCAGGGCAATTCGGTCTTCTCTGTTACTTTGCGTTAGACAAAGACTTCTGATACAAGCTATTTTGGCCTCTCGAGGTTGCACCGCGGCGACGACCTCCTCGTCTCTCGTATCCATCAGCACGGCACGAGCCCTTTCAAACAGCTCTTTCAATGAAAGCTTCTCCATAGAGCTTGCATGCCTACTTCAGGCCCGCTATATCGATGCTTATGTGGATGACACCTTTTCAGGAAGAGGACAACGAACTCCCGCCTACAGTCAGCACCGCCCACAGGGAGGTGTCCAACGTATTTTCTGGTGCGTAAAATTCGTTGGACACCTCCCTGTGGACGGCTGACTTCGTGCTGCGTTGGCGTTCATAAAGAGGGGAGCGTCTGAGGTCAACACTGGATGGGACGATGTGGTACACGATGCTCCTTTCAACACAAATGCAGGTCCGGGGAGAAGACGGCGCCTTGTATTGGAAATCTCTCTGGTCAGATCCAGCCTGAACCAGGTCGATTGTTTAATAAGAGTTCCCCACAGATAGATTGAGGTCACTAGAAAACCCATCGAACCTATACAACCGGCCGCGTGTTCTGCTCAGTTTGATCGAATCAATGAAGTCCACCACCAAAGTGGACATCGAGGGACCAGGCGAACCTTATATTTTGCTAGGTTAGATGACCCTGAAGTACGAAAAGCAGACATTAAAAGAGTGGTTGAAACCTGCGTGGCTTGCCAATCAATCGACCCGGCATCCGTTCGCTGGGAAAAAGAAAAACTGGATGTAAAGAGTCACTGGAGTCGGCTAGCGATCGATGTTACTTACCACAATGGCGAGGATTACCTAACGCTCATTGACTGCGGCCCATCTAGGTTTGCGATATGGCGACCGCTCCACCGGCAAGATACGGCAGCAGTCATCTGTCAGCTAAACGATATCTTCCTCGAACGTTGCCCCCAACGGAGATGCTAACTGACAACGGCACCGCTTTCACCAGTGAACAATTCAGAAAGCTTGCCGATGGCTGGGGAATACATCTGCGGTTCCGATGTGCCTACGTACCGAATGCAGCGGAACCACAGGACCGTAAAAACTATCGCCGCCGGAACGGGCTGTGCAGTGTCTGAAGCAGTTTATTTATACAACGTGTCCCCAAAGGATGCTGTATCACCCTCTACAGTGCCGGCCGACACATTGTACAGGTATGACGTTTGGGTAAAGAGCATAGAAACAAACCCAGTACCTGAGACGAAAGTAACTGGAGGGAGGCTGGAAAAAGGGGGATGTTGTCTGGATCAAGAACCTGCGCGGCAAATGTACGACTCAGTATGAATTTGGACGCATCACTATAAGCAAGCAGTGTGTGACGACGGTGTGCCCCGTCACATTAAGGACTTACGGGTGACAACACAATCGCGGCTACCCGTGAACAACGGGAGCGAGTCCAACTCCGAGTCAGGGACCAGTGAGACATCGCTCTGATTCACAGCAGCTACCTCAGAAGGTGACTCTGATATCAGTAGCCTCCCAGCGGAAGCGGTATTCTTCAACCCCTAGTCCGAGGACGAGAGCTTAAGCGAAGAGGCATGCACCGTTCCCCTTCGGAGAAGCACCCAGCGACGGCGATCACCATCCCATTGCGATTTCTGTGATCATGGGATTAGGAGGGGGTTTGATAGACATAGAGAGGACCCACCGCAGAAACGGGCGAGAAACTGTCTCGGCAGCTGAAAGACAGAAAAAGAAAAAAAGAGGTCAAAGATGGCGGCTGTTAACCAAAAGGTTTTGGTGCTTTGCGTTAGACAAAGACTGCTGATACAGTTAAAAAGCTCTCATTCATTATAAACAGTTTGCCTGTTCGACAGATCTTGCTTGTTGACCACGATTATGACGTCACTTTTCAGCGAGCAGTTCTGCTTTACAGAGGTCGTGGCTCAGGCAATAATCTATCCCCCATTACGAAATGAGTAAACAAAGAAATCGTTTCGTTCCAATCCAGAGTGCCTCTATTTCGGGAGCTTTTTTTTTCTATATTAAAAGTTCAACTTTGACGTTTCTAACATTTTTTAGATGAGGATTGGTTATATATTTGTACTATTTGGATTCATCAGACAACTGATCACGCTCAAGAGGAGAACGGGAATCCGGTGAATCCAAATAATACTTAATAAAGTTCAACTATCGGGGGAAATATGACGAGAAAGAATTTTTTTATATATATTTTTTCATAGTAACTGGAAGACTAGACGTATCGGATGTCTAATATATGTATTTGGAAAGTGCTGACTGCAGAGCGCAGATGTGTTATACGGTTTGTTGGAAATAGTTCGAAGAGAACGAGGTGACAGTTTCCGATAAGATCAATGTGCTAGACGATGATGAATGGGTTCGTAAGGTCTCAATTAATTCCTAGCTGATATCCTAGTAGTTACTTTAACGACGAAGCCTTAGCGACACATACACACTGGTGTTTAACAATCAATATGATACACTGGATCTCTTTGTGTCTGTATTCGTTGTTTTACTTATGTGTGTAAATTATCAATTGCACGATACAAGATGCCAACAAAACAGCATTATATGTTTTCGGGTATAAGTCCTCGAGATACATAGATAATAAATCTAACAAGCAGCAAAATAAAATTTTCTGGTGTGTTCATTTATTAAGAATCTTTTATGTCTAGATTTATATATATATATATATATATATATATATATATATATATATTGATTCTTTTTAACTATAGTGCACAATCGCCTAATTTTATCTTATGTACCAGATTTTCTCAGATTTATAAATTATACATCGATGCAGGCGTAATATTTCGAGTTTACATTACTTTATCAAAAGTACATTGAAAACATGTGCAAGCAGATATATAAATTGTATGCTCATGAATATTTAAACACTATTGTAATCTCATGACTGTTACTGGGAATACGTTTTTGCTTACAAAAGATAATATTAATAATACTACGAATACCTTAAGGCATTGGGAGAAATAAATTGACACGAACATACAGCATTATTCTCTCTCTCCTTCTCTCTCTCTCTCTCTTTCTCTCTCTCTCTCTCTCTCTCTTTATGACAAACTCAATATTTACGATAATTGTTTTCATCACTTTTGTCTTGTTAACTATACTATATATACAATCGCCGAAAATTATTTCTCACAGTTGCCAAAAACCTTCACATATTACTTTTCTTTCTTTTCTATTTTTTTTTTTTTTTCAGTTTGATCGATGGCCACACCTTCCGAATTGTCACAGTCTTTTGAAATATAAGTAAATCTGAAATGTATTTATTCGATTCGATTTATGTTTAAAATCATAATAAACCAATAATAATATATAAATATATCCCCTCAAAGGAGTGATTTTTAGCAGAGGATGGGAGTGGAATAGCGATAACGAACACGATATTAAATATGAAATGTGTCGCTATGTTCATATATTAACAGACAATGCATCAAAAGTACGCCAAGCCGAAACGTGCACACATACACACACACATACACACACACATACACACACATACTAAATATTAGTAAAGGGAAGATTTCAACAATTTCTTTATTCGATAAAATTACCAATTCTTCTCTTAATTTCTGATTCTTATATAATTACCGATTCTAATTCCTGTTCTTTTAAAATCTCTAAATATTTAGCTATAAGGTTCAGTTTTAGTAATACGAGGGACGTTTCAAAGTAATGCCTTCTATTTTTTCTTATCTCGCCCGAATGTATCAGACGCAAGTTGCACTTTTATGATGACTGAACTCATGCATTTATGACCAGTTTTATTTATCTGTTGCAGATATTGACGGTGCGAGACTCTAGAAAAGCATAGACTAGCAGAGATACGTCGTTGAATCCCTAGCAAAAGTACATTGGAAATGGTAGTGACCCTGTAGAAAAAAATAAATTCTTGTGCAAAAAGGTTCGCTCGTTTTTATAGTACTACTTCCGTTTTTGGAGCTTTTTAGCTTTTGGAGTTTAAAAAATAGGAGGCTTTACTTCTGGAACAACCCTCTTATGACAATACGAGCTCCGGACGCCCATTCACAGCGATCGTTAATCGCCGGCAAAAGTGCATTGATAATACTGGTGACTCTGTAAAAAAAATATATTCTAGAACATAAAGGTCGCTCGTTTTAATGTACCTGTAGATCTTCAACTTTTTAGTTAAAGACATATGAGACTTTTTGAACGGCCCTCGTATTTTTTTAATTACCATAAAACACATGCAATAGGTGCGTATCGTTATTCAAACGTAATAATACACTTGTGAGTGGGAGGGTGTCCATAGATTTTATCATCAACATCAGCAACGAAAACTTTTATTCTGAAGAAACATAAATAAAAATTAAGAGCAAAATAATCGTAAAATATGCACATTTATTTTTGATTCCGATACGTCAAAAAGTTCTGATTTTTTTTTCCGATTTCGCTTAATCATGTCACCACTACTAAATACACATATACGATCAGATACAGATACACGCAGAGAATTACTATCGTACATATCTATAGATATACGGATAATCGGACATTAGTAAACGTTACTTTTTATGTGTCAGAAAATTATACGTTAGGGAGGGAGTAGAGATGTTTTCCGACACGAAGAATTCAAATTTGCGAATCTAAATAATATTTCTGATGAGACATCTAGCTTATTTCACATAAATATCACAAGAGGCGGTAGTGGTACATTTCACCAGGTGATTTGGAGCTTCAGTGTCGCTTATTTTATGTATACCTGTACAATAGTCACCTAACATAGCTAAGTAGGTGTTTGTAGCAGCCGGGGAAAGGTCTGTCTGATAGTGAATATGTTGATAGTTTTGGGGATTTTTTTATTCTATTTTCAAGCAAAACAAGGCACAGCGCCACTTTGATGTAGGGAGCTAATACCGGGGCTATAAGTTGCAGGGATACTATGTAGGGAGTTGAGCAGCAAGATGTCTATTCACAATACACTTCTGCATGTGAGTACAGTGTGGAAATCAGAATCCCTGATGGGAGTTCCAAAGGCTAGCGGTTCTGGAGAAGAAACTATTGGAGTAGAAGACTTTCTTACATCTAAGGATCTCCACTGTGTAGGAGTGGGATTTCGCTGCTTGCTGGGTTTGTCGAGGGTATTTAGGTCTAGGGGGTACAAGTGCTTGCAGTTCGTCGGAGCATTCACCATTAAAACACTTGTAGAAGAGGTAGAGGGATGCAACATTTCGTCGATGAGACACAGGTTGAAGCTTAGATGATCGTTCAGGACCTATCAGGGTGGCGAATCTCTTTTGAACCCTGTCCAAGAGTCAGAGACTAGTAGCAGATGCACCAGCCCAAATGTGACAACAATACTCCATACATTAGCGAATGGTGGCCTTATAGAGGTACAGGATACTTTCAGGTGAAAGTAGCTTTCTAGCACGGTAGAGAGTGCCAACCTTCTACGCAGCGGCCCTGGCAATGCTCTCATAATGTCGAGCTAGGGCAGGATTATGTTAAGTGAGGAGTGAAGAGGAAATGGGGACCAACTCCCCACTCCCCGGGGAGTAGGGGAGCTGGATAGTGACAATTGGTATGTAGGGTTTCCCCTACATTGACCAAGGTCTTATCTGTGGGGTTGCCCCCACATAGGGTATTTGCTTGCAGTATCTGCCGGAACAGATGGTATTTATTTGTTCCCCCACCAAACAAATTAGGCACAAGGCCGATTTTTAATGTGAGGAGTGAAGGGGAAATGGGGACCAACTCCCCGGGGAGTAGGGGAGCTGGATAGTGACAATTGGTATGAAGGGTTGCCCCTACATTGACCAAGGTCTTATATGTGGGGTTGCCCCCACATATGGTCTTTGCTTGCAGTATCTGCCGGAACAGATGGTATTTATTTGCTCCCCCACCGAGCAAATAAGGCACAAGGCCGATTTTTAATGTGAGGAGTG
>NC_136509.1:45799898-46009898 GCF_053919585.1 Euprymna scolopes
GTGGCTCAGGTGATCTATTTCTTATTACGAAATAAGTAAAGAAAAGACCGTTCCAATCGAGAATATCTCTATTTAGGGTATTGATTTATATATATATATATATATATATATATATATATATATATATATATATATATATATATATATATATATATTCAAATTTCAACACTGCGTTTGTCACTTCCTTCGTAATGAAAATAGGCAATAACAGTAAAACAGGGTCAAAGTAATGATGAAATGAGTAATAGATAGAGATAGAGAAAGGGGGTAAGGAATCTGGTCGATGTAACCTCCGACCTTCTTCAGGCGTATCTTGTCGAACTTGGAAATGTTTCTGTCAATTAAGAAACATCTGAAAAAGATCGGAGATTGCATCGACCGAAACATTGTGAAAATGACACTCAAGTTGAGAGCAATAGTCTGATGAATCCAAATAATACGAATAACTAATTCCCATCTAAAAAAACAATCAGCAACGTAATACGGATTGCCAGATCAGTTTACGTGGAATATATGGCCGAGCAAGATTGAAAAGTTGTAGAGAGAGAATGATAGGAAATGGTTGCAGAAGCTGTATCTTCAGGTTTTTCTACCATTCTCTTACTGTAAAGACCACACCATTGGATTACACTTCATAAAATTGGCTCTTTTGATTGGTGCATTTTTGTTACCAGCCCTAGGCAGTAAATGAGAATTTATTTTGCAGCCTTGTTGTCTGTTGGGTACAGTCCATTTAGTTGTTTTTTTTTTTATTTTTAACGAAACAGTTGCTTTTAAATATTCATTAGAAACGTTTTTCTTTGAGATTTGAAGCGTAAACAAATGGTTTTGTAAAAGTTAAAGCAGATAAAATTTAAAATGTTCTGTATTTCTGAACTTTTGGGGACCGTACCTAAAGTCACGAATCGCCAACTTTTTTCCTCTGGTGCGTTCGTTCTTATCAGCAGGCAACCTGACACACCTTCCGGTCTCTGACTGGCACCCACGATGATTTGCAAAGAAAAGTAAGAATGTGAATACAAAAACAGCTACCAATAACAAATTGTTCGGTACAATATGGCCTGCAAAATGTACAGGTGATTTCTTTCGTCCTCTTCCCACAAACAAAATGAATTATTTACCGTTGAGTATATTATATAAAAGACAGATGTCTGTTTGTATGTGTGTGAGTTCATCTAAAAAATAAAATAAAACATAGACAAATATATTAATTTTTGTATTCATTTTTTCGGACTGTTATTCTCATCTTCATAGTTGTTGTTGTTTCGCCACGTTTCTCATTCTGGCTTCCTTCAGGTGGTAAACCGCGATGGGATAGGAATTCTGAGTCTTGTAACTTTATCCCCAGTAATTACTGCCTTCCATAGTTGTTGTTGTTTCACCACGTTTTAGCCAACTAACCCTCTAGCCTGTTTGGATTGAAACCGCTATCTTGGGACAATGCTCACCTGTAATCGCAGAGTCAACGCCTTTGGCCAATGCGCCGGGTTGGCTTTTATGGTCATATGAATCCAATTTTGTGTTTTTATCTGGTCTTCCATTGTTAGGTCCATGCGGAATAGAATTATACATTATTTTATTTTTAATGTTTTTAATTTTTTTAGATGAGGCTTAATAATTTGTTGTTTTAGCCTACTCATCCTTTGGCCTTCTTTGGGGTTTTAACTGCGACGAGATAGAAATGCTGAGTTTTGTAACTGTATCCCCAGTAATTATTGCCTTCCATAGTTGTGGTTGTCTCAATTTTCTTAAACTATTTCAGTCATCAATTTTGAAAGAACATCAGTTATATTTAGTGCATCGTCTGTCACTAGATTACTTGATGTTCCTATTTACTTTGCTTCCCCATGTGTGTGTGTGCATATATATATATATATATATATATATATATATATATATATATATATATATATATATATATATATATGTCGCTCCCCACCTGAGGGCATCACATTAGTGAAGTAAAAACTATTTTAAACTAGCAGTTTAAGGTTAAATGCTCTTACGTACAAATAATTGAATTCGGTCTGAAGTATCGCAAACAGAATAAATAAATAAATGATAACTAGTAATAATAACTTTATTCTTTTCATAACCACTAAACAATCATAGATACTCATATGGTGCAGCAATATTCTAGAAACTAATGACGGTCACCCACGAAATACCTAGATTTCCTATGTATAAATATCAATATGAACTCGGCTAGGCGGAAACGTAGCCATGTATGCATGCGTAGTCACATACAAAATGTCTCTTGTTAAAGTCGATGTCTGCATTTACATGTGCGAACGTACAAAACCGACTATGTGCACAGATCAGTATAATCATTATCGAACCTGCTAACAAAACGAAACAAAAAAAAACAGACAAAACAGAAACGGTTCTTTGATCATGAGAAGAATGTTAAACCCTTTATATTTTAGATATTTTTATTTTCACTAATGAGTATCGATTTTTGAGAATCTTAGCTTAAATAAAGACATTTTGATTGATTGTCCGTGATCAACTTTGGGATATTTTTCCATTAAAAATACAACTGGATATTACATTATATTGTAATTACTATTCATATAAAGTTAGGTTCGTGAATATGTTTATATTTACATATATATATATATATATATATATATATATATATATATATATATGTGTGTGTGTGTATGTGTGTGTGTGCATTTCTGTGGAAATATTCTTTATTCATTTATATTTCCTTTTTATATATAGCAATCCTTATTTAAGAAGCTCGATGTAATAACAGAGCATATAATTACAAGAAACCTTCTCTGTCACCAATAGCAATGGCCAGTGACTCCCTGTCTGAGAGTACATCTTTCAAACTGCTTGGCCTAACGTTCACAGGAAACATGAGTTGGAACAATTATATTAAAAACATTGCCAGGGCCGCTGCGAAAAAGGTAGGCTCTCTCTACCGTGCTAGAAAACTACTGACACCTGAAAGTATCCTGTACCTCTATAAGGCCACCATTCGCCCATGTATAGAGTATTGTTGTCACATTTGGGCTGGTGCATCTGCTACTAGTCTCTCGCCCCTAGACAAGGTTCAAAAGAGAGTCGCCAATCTGATAGGCCCTGAACTGGCATCTAAGCTTCAGCCTCTGTCCCATCGACGAAACGTTGCATCCCTCTGCCTGTTCTACAAGTATTTTAACGGTGAATGCTCTGATGAACTGCAGACACTTGTGCCCCCACGACGTAGACACCCTCGACAAACCCGACAGGCAGCAAATTCCCACCCCCACACAGTAGAGATTCCTAGATGTAGAAGATCTTTCTACTCCAGTAGTTTCTTCCCCAGAACCGCTAGACTCTGGAATTCCATTCCAAGTTCCTGCTTCCCTAACTGTACTGTCATGCAGAAGTTCAAGTGTAACGTGAATCGACATCTTGCTGCACAAATCCCAACATAGTGCCCCAGTAGTTGCTGCCCTGATAGTAGCCCCCTACACCAAAGTGGCAATGTGCCTTGTTTGGGGTGAAAATGTAAAAAAAAAAAAAAAATTCATGACGTTGAACATCTTCCAATGTATTCCTTTAATTCGGTTTTGACAATATAGAAAGCATAAAGTATTTACAAATGTTCTTCCAATTTGCAGATGTTTTAATCCAAACGCATTTTATTTCCTTCTGGTGGATTGATTATTACTATTTCTACTGATGAGTTAAAGACAAAATAGATTCACTTATTGATAGATTAATTAATTATGTAATTGATTTTGTGCTAAGAAACAGATGCTTTCAAGAATTGTAAGTGTCAACTGAATTAAAGGAATAAATTGTAAGATGGTGCTCATCATAATATTTGGGATATAGACTTTGTCATTCATTATATATATATATATATATATATATATATATATATATATATATATATATATATATATATATAATGAATGACAAAAGTCATATTTGTTGAGGATCCAGTCCTAAAATTATTAACCGATCGTTATGAATTTTCGACCACATTTGCATCAAATTGTAATATTATGGGGGGATGAGTCTGTATAACGGGGGAGAGGGTAAATCGTTTATATATTTATGAGTTTCTATTAGTGATGAAAGTATGCGAATGTATATACGAGTGTATATACGTGTGATCCTCTATCTGTAATTCGTGATGTATATATGTACTTTTAAATACAGTTCATTACGGAACAATAATATCTATATCTTTACAACACAAAGAACAAATAACACTAATTTGGGGTTTCAGCATCTGGTCAATTGGAGACATATCTGGTACATCTTTGGTCTTGTCTTGACGGAAAGCTGCAACAGAAATTCTCCGTAAGAATGACATAGCCTCGGCTTTTATTTTCGGCAACTTTTTATTCCAGAGTTTTTCCCCCGCTAAGAAAGTTGCACGCTTATTCTGAATATCGTCCTTCTTGAAATTCTCTACTCGGAACCATCACGATCTGTCAACCTTCTCTCTTGCTCTCCCGACTCCAAATGTTTTCTCTAACTAATTTCCACGTATCTCAAAGAGACAATCTCTCCCTCTTAATGACTTCATTAGTACACATTAAGATAATCACCAGATGTTTTTCTGTCATGCTTATGTCATGAGTTGTTAACTAAATTATTATGATAACAGTTTAAAGTTAACATTCCTAAGTTACCGTAAATAAATATTTATCTATCTATCTTCTTCTATCTATTCTATATAATTAAAATGAACTACTTTTTTCTCGTGTGAGTTTGACCTTAATAGGATTAAAAATCAAGACATTACATGCAAATGTAATGAGCACAAACTGCAGCACGGGATCTAAGGTGTGTTATAGGCCTATTAGCATTACACTTCCCCGATAACCGTACATGTCTATATTTTTCCCGGTGAGATTTCACTGCCAAAACTGGTTAGAATCAATGGAAGTTGTAAAATCTTTTCTCTCTATTACATTTCTACTACACCTACTACCACTTAACACCGCTGAGAAAGCGTCCACAAGGAACAGTAGGATTAAACACCGGTTTGGAATCGTAAAAGGTTATTAAACCCATTATTTTCCTTTTTTCTTTTTTTTTTTTTTCGCTTCTCTTCCATAAAAAAAAGAATTACGGTCCGATTAACATTATCTTTTTGCCTTTATGGTAGTTTCATAAGCTCAATTACTATTACGCTGTCGATATGGAACCAGACGACATTCCAATTGGTAAAACGCGACAACAACAAAAAACAATACAAAAAAGAAAAAAAAAGCACACATAACAAACCGTTGTACTTACACCTAACACTTATACGGTAAAAAAATAATTTTCTTGCATAAAACAACCCAACAATAAAAAAAAATTATGAATAAAATCTATTAAACATTTATTCGTTATACAGGTTAGTTTTCTGGGTCTATTTATTTCTTTTTTCCCCCTATTTGTACTTTTTTCCAGTTTGTTTTGTTTCTTGGATTTTATTGAAGAAAACAAACCATCAAAAACATAAAAACAAAATAAAATAAAATAAACATAATTGCATTTTACCCGATAAGTTTTCTGAGGGCCTTTTTTTTCTTTTCTTTTTTTTTGTTTATTTTTTCCCCATTTGTATTCATTCCACTTCATTTTGTTGTTTCTTTGTTTATTTCATTGTTTGTTTGTTTCTTTCTTTCTTTCTTTTTTGTTTGTTTCTTTGTTTGTTTGTTTCTTCTTTCTTTATTTATTTCTTTGTTTTGTTTTTTCCTGTACTCCGCGGCTGACGCCGATGACTGCCGGTCTCGCCAGATCAATGCTTGACGGGAATTCACGATAATTAGGGTCAAATTAGGCAGGGCTACCTTCATTTTTTCCTTTTTATTTCACTTTTTCTTGGACCCTAAATACCTACAAATGATTTCTTAACACCATTTCTTACATTTCTTTTTCCCCAGTTTTTTGCCATTAATTCTTTCAATTTTACGCGCATAAAACACATAAAAATAACATTATACATATTTGGGTCCTTCTGCTTACCAGGGGGGGGGCAAATACAGTTTCATTTCTTCGCCAGATTGGACACTAACAGAACAAAGGGGCATCTATAAATATAAAAGCGAAAATGTGTGTATGTGTGTGTGTTCACTTCTTGTGTATGTCCGCGAATGCTTTTGCTTGCACGTCAGACTTCCTCGAACCTGTTCATTGCGCTTCATAAACCTTCATATAATGGCCTCATCAGTTCCTCTACATCGTAGCACAGATGGTTAGGTGACTGCTTTTTCCCTCTTTCGTTTCCACCTTCGTGTCAAGGTTTCGGGGTTCAATCCAACCTTCCGACCGGAACTTTTTTTTCTTTTACACCTCTTTTAAACACACACACCTGCAAACACCAGGGCAACGCCGGGTACCCCCGCTAGTTCTAAATATTTTCATTACTCTACATATTTTACCTGACGAAACTTTTTAATTTGAATAATGATTATAATCGTCGACTTTTTTCGGCGTTGTCCGGTCAATATTCAACAAAATTACACGCCAACAAAATAAGATTAATGCTTTACTTGATCCCAGCCTTGTTATTAATGATTTCGATACGAATTAAAAAGGAGGTCCTAGGTATAAATTAAGTAGCAAGATTTTGTATATAATTTTAAAGTAATATATATATATAAATATTGTAATAAAATATTTTATTTAGACAAAACCATTGGCTACACACTTAAAAACATGTTTCAGTCGCAGCTTTAAAAAGCCTGACATACTCCAGCTGGCATGTTCTGTCTTTATGCTTTAATTTTGTGGGATGAAGAAAATTCTACCTGTAGAGATTACGAGATTATTTCAAAATATTTTGGAATCATAGTTATCGTTAAGTTCTTATTTCTCTAAAAAATATATTTAAATTCCAATCTCGAAAGTCGTCAATTCGAGATTAAGCAAGTTCACAGTAATTCAGCGCAGTTTATATAGCTAAAATTAGAATGTGCCAACATTATAAGACTTACGCGCTAACGTGTTGCGGGAGGCACATATATCAGCGTCTAGCGAAAATCAGCAATCACGCACAATACACATAAAATCTGAAAAGCCAAATACGCTCACGCAAATCATTTACATGCGCAATCTTCGAGTGGAAAAATAAAACATTTAATTTGGTAAAATTTAGATAGGATAGTTTACACAAAATTCCCCGGAAAGCTACATTATAATAATAATTCTGATTTCGTTTATCAACGTCTCCCTGGAAAGGGATGGGATTCATTTCCAGATGATTTCCCTCAATCCCGGCTTCAAACTACGAGCTTCAAAGATCAGGGGGCTTCCTAAAGATGTTGGTGGTACCTACAATAGCAGAAGTCTGAAGGTCGCCTAAAACATCGAGGATTCCTAGTTTTTTCAATGTCCTTCCAAACGGCTTGATGCTACTCCTAGCATACCTACTAGGATCAGGATTATTTGTGTTTTAACCGCGTATATACGCCTTATCTCTAAGGCCAATGGAGCATAATTGCTTCACTTCTCGTTCTCCTTCTCTCTCACATTCCTGTCCCAGGGTACTGAAAAGTCTACAATCTGCCAGTTTTTTAAGACCTTGTCAATGACGACCAAATCCGGACGATTATGTTCCAACTGCTTGTTCGTTATGACACTTTCATTCCACCACACCTCTACATTTCCATCCTCACTCGTTCTCACTTCATCAGGCACCTCCTCAAACCACTTTCTAGCACACTTCGCCCCAACCTTCTTACAGACCTTCCAATATATCCAGAGTCCCATGCGATCGTGTCTTTTGCGGTACTCTCTCTCTCTCTCTCTCTCTCTCTCTCTCTCTCTCTTTGGGTCAGTCTACTACACCCTGCTTCAAGGTGCGCAATTCACCCTGAGGTCTTACCACAAATCCGGCATTCTGCAGCAACTTCCTCTCCGAGAACCACATTTTTGAAAAATCGTGTTCCTAATGCCTGCTCTTGTGCTGCACAAACAAACGCTTCAGTACTCTTAGCCATATACTCAGCTCCAAGCCATTGTCATGATCTTTCATCAGCCACTTCTGCTATATCCTGAAAGAACCTTTTTCTCTGCCCTTTCTCTATCCATACATTTTACATAATCAGTCTTAATCTCACATACCTCGACTTCATTGGCCATAACCTTAAGCATCCACTCCACACTTCTATCCACATGCTCCTTCAACGACATCTCCTCAGTTCTTACACAATCTTTTACACTTTTCAATCCTCTCCCACCGTCTTTCCTCTTTTGATACAGCCTCACTACGCTACATCAAATATGGAATATGCCAAACATTGCTAAAACTTTTCTTGTTTTGATATAGATGGCATGCAACTCATTGCCAGACCATTAAAAAATTCCCGCACTGTATCTCAAAACACTGACTGTCCATGCATTCACCGCTTTCATTGGGTTTCCTCCATACAGTTTCAACTTCGCAATTAGTTTCACTCTTCTAAGATACTCCTTCCTGACTTTCTCTTTCATTTCTCTGTTCATGATGCCTACGCCTTCCAACACTCCCAAATACGTATATCCTGTATTTTCCATTTCTTTCACGATTTCTCCATTTAGCAGCACTATTCCATTCGAATGAATCTTTACTCCCCTTTTCATCACCAGCACCGCCCATTTACTAATGCCAAACTCCATCCCGATGTTTTTCGAGTACGTCTCTACGATCTCTACCAGTCGCTCAATTTCTTTTTCATTTCTACCGAATATTTTTAAATCATCCACAAACAGTAGATGGTTAAGGCGTCTTCCGCCAGATCCAAAGTTATACCCCAAGTTCTCTCTCTTCAAGAGGATGCTCAATGGCATCATTATCATTACAAAAAAATGGAGATAATGAATCTCCTTGGAATATCCCACGTTTAATGCCAACCTGCCCCAGCACCTCTCTGTTCGCTGTCAGCACCGTTTTCCATTGAGCCATCATTGTCCCCAACGGCCTTACAACATTTCCAGCAATCTTCATAGCATAATAATAATAATAATAATAATAATAATAATAATAATAATAATAATGATAATAATAATAATAATAACAATAACAATAACAATAACAACAATAATAATAATAATAACAATAACAACAACAACAATAATAATAATTAATAATAATAATAACAATAATAATAATAATAACAATAACAACAACAATAATAATAATAACAATAACAATAATAATAATAATAATAACAATAACAATAATAATAATAATAATAATAACAATAATAATAATAACAATAACAACAACAATAATAATAATAATAATAACAATAATAATAATAACAATAACAACAACAATAATAATAATAACAATAATAATAATAATAACAATAACAACAAAAATAATAATAATAATAACAATAACAACAACAACAATAATAACAATAATAATAACAATAATAATAATAACAATAACAATAACAACAATAATAATAATAATAATAACAATAACAATAACAATAACAACAATAATAATAATAATAATAATAATAATAACAATAACAATAACAATAATAATAATAATAATAATTTCGTTTTATAATATCTCTCTGAAAAGAGATGAGATTCGTTCTCAGAAGACTCTCTCTTAATTTCGGCTCTAAACCAATGGATTTAAAGAGCATAGGTGTTCCTAAAGATATTGGTGGTACCCATAATAGCAGAAGTCTGGAGGCTGCCCAACCAATCAAGGATTAATTATTAATTATGGTTCTAACCCCATGCATAAGTCTTACCTGTAAGGCCAACGGAGCGTAATTGCTACACTTCTCGTTCCTCTTCTCAACCACAGTATTGTCCCAGGACATTGAAATGTGTACGATTTGCCACCTCTTTGAGACCTTGTCAATGACTGACATGTTTCAATTGCTTGGCTGTCATGATGCTTTTATCCCACATTGCCATCCTTACTTATTCTTAAATTATTATGTACCCCCTCAAACAACCTATTAGCACACTTATTTTCAAATTTCCTACAAACCTTATAGTAAATATGAAGCCCTACACGGTCATGCCTTCTACGTTACCCTTTGAACCAATCCGCGACACCCTGCTGCAAGGTGCGCAACTGACCCAGAAAACTTCCCACAGATCCGGCATTCTGCATAAACATCCTTTCCACTTTCTTAAACAGTCGGGTTTCTAGTGCCTGCACTTGTGCTGCACAAAAAAAAGAGTCAGTGCTCTTAGCCAGATGCCTATGCCATTGGCATGATCTTTCATTCGACACGTCTGCGACATTCTGGAAGAACTTTCCGTGGATATTCTTTACAGACAGTTTCTCTGCATTTTCTCTGTTCACGAGCTTCATATACTAAGCATTGGTCTCGTGTACTTCAACTTCCCTGGCCACAACCTTGAGCATCCACACCTCACTTCCAATCACATAGTCTTTCAACGATGTCTTCTCAGTCTTTCACACTCAGCAATCCTCTCCCATCGTCTTTCCTGTTCTGATGCAATCTAGGTATATTAATTCTAATGTAGAATATATCTTACATTGCTAAAGTTTTCCTTGTCTTGAGGTCCATGGCATGCAACTCCTTGTCAGAGTATTCCAAAATTCTCCTACTACACTTCAAACACTGACACACTATGTATTCACCACCTTGATCAAATTTTTCCCGTACAACTTTAACTTCGCAGTTAATGTCACTTTTTTTAAATAATCCTTCCTGATTTTCTTTCATCTCCCTGTTCATGATGCCTACACCCTCAATGCGCCCCTAAACTTGTACTTTACTTCTATTTCTTTTATAACTTCCCCATTTGGCAATACAATTTCATTCGATTACACGTTTCATCCCGATGTCTTCAGAGTATTCCCGACAAGATCCACTTGTTTCTTATTCCTAAAAAATAACTTTAAATCATCAGCAAGTAAACGAAGCATGGGCCAGCAGACCTACAGCCATATTCCAGCTTCTCTCTCTTCAAGAGGATGCTCAGTGGCATCCCCACCATTACAAAAAAGAAAAGGTTATGAATTTCCTTGGAATATGTCTCATCGGATGCCAACTACCTAAAGCACTTAACTGTTCGCTGTCAGAACAATTTTCCATTGAGCCATACTGCTCTCCAGAAGCTCTGCAACAGTTCTAGTAGCCTTAATCATCAATAGTATTTCACGGATCCATGTACCATGTCGTGCGCCTTTCTGTAATAGACCCATGCTACATTCAAATTCCTCTTCTGATTTGCATCCCGCAGCACTGACTTATCAATCGTTAACTGATCCTTGGTACCATATGATTCGTACCGGCACTCTTTCTGTTCACTGTGGACAACACTATTGCTCAAAAGATTACTATAACCCTTGTCTGCGAAGATTTCAGTCAACAACTTCCACATTAATGGCAGACATGCGATGAGCTTGTAATGGTTGACAACCGTATCGATCGCAGGTTCCTTTCAAATCAATGCCGCCCTTCTCCTAACAGGCCGATGATGATGCTGCTGCTGATGATTTCATTGGTGAATTCATGCATAAATAAAAACAAATCCAAGAAATATGATGCAAATACGTAGCAAGAAGACCTCGTTGCAATCGGCGGTGGACAGTTCAAATGAACAGTCTGTTCAAAATGCTAGGTGTCATGGACGAGAAGGGTGAGTTAGAAGGGTCAAGGAGGATGGAAAGATCGAAGACATAAACCACTAGCCAGACCTCCGCTGGCTGAGTACAAAGAGGACAGGAACCTTGGAGAGGCTGTTTGCTACACAAATTCCAGTGGCGATCAATGGTCCCGCCAATGAGGAATCAATGGTAAGCGGCTGTTACGATAAGGCAAATTCATTTGCAATGGTTATCAAAAGAGATGGAGAGTACTGGAAATCTGGGGAGACTTGTTGTCACTCACAATCCAGAGAACGTCACAAGTTTTTTTTTTCAAAGCGCAATCTTTGATGATGGCTTGTGTGACTACTCCAAGTGTTTAAATAAAATAATAAAAATAATAATAATAATAATGATAATAATAATAATAATAATAATAATAATAAAAATAATGATGATGATGATGATGATGATGATGATGATGATGATGATGATGATGATGATGATGATGATGATAATAATAATAATAATAATAATAACTCGGCTTAACGTTCTCAGGAAATATGAGTTGGAATAGACATATCGAGATCATTGCCAAGTCTGCGTCGAAGAAGATGGGCTCTCTCTCTCTACCGTGCTTGAAAGTTACTTACGCCTGAACGTATCCTTTACCTCTACAAAGCCACCATTCGCCCATATATGGAGTACTGCTGTCACATTTGGACTAGTGCATCTGCTTCTAGTCTCTCGCTCCTGGACAGGGTTCAAAAGTGAATCATCATCTAAACTTCATCTAAGCTTCAGCCCCTGTCGCATCGACGAAATGTTACATCCCTCTGCCTGTTTTACAAGTATTTTAATGGTGGATGCTCTGACGAGCTACAGGCCCTTGTGCCTGCTCAACGAAAATACCCCCGACAAGCAGCGAAATCCCACCCCTACACAGTAGAGATCTGTAGATGTAAAAAAGCCTTCTACTCTAATAGTTTATTCCCCAGAACTGCTAGACTTTAGAATTCTCTTCCGGGTTTTTGTTCCCAACCGGTACTGACATGCAGAAGTTCAAGTGTAATGTGAACAGACATCTTGCTGCTCATCTCCATACATAATACCCCTGCAACTTGGGTCCCTAATAGTAGCCACCTACATCAAAGTGGGCATGGGCCTTGTTGGGATGAAAATGTAATAAATAATAATAATAATAATAATAATAATAATAATAATAATAATAATAATAATAATAATAATCTTGGTCTCCTGCCTAAACCTAAGAATACGTCATTTATGCTCTCTTAGTTAAGTCAATGATCTTTTTCTAATGTCAGACAATGTGTATTCTCAACGAACATAACGTTGGGAAAATTATGCAACACGTGCTCGAAAAGAACATCGCTCTCCCCTTTTTATTGCTTAATTCTGTGTCAAGATTGTAATTGCGTTAAGTAAGTTAAACAAATATAAGCTCCATGTTAACAAAAATAAGTTAACGTTTCACGGAATTGATATAAAAACATGAAGTCGAGGGAGAGTGATACGCGTTGAAAAGCATAGAGTAAGCTCTGCTGTGCGTATTGCCTGCGTAACTGGACAGACGTGTTTCGAGTATATTCTTTCATATCCGTGTAAGGAGCGGATCAGGAAAAAATCTGATTATATGTAATGCTTTAGAACAACTTTCTGTGTAATGTATCGTAAAGCTGTTAATACCGTTAAAATGCAATAAGTTAATACACGCAGCGATAATGAGTGTTTCTTTCATTACTACGGCAGAAAAAAGTGAGCCGCTATGCTACCGTGGCTACGAAACACAGAAACAGACAATTCATCACAATATCATCAGCAGCAGCAGCAGCGGCGGCGGCGGCGGCGGCCCTGCTAGTTTTAACTGCATCGGCGACCATGGCTCTCCAAATTGTAGAGCCATGGTAATCTCAGGAAGACAAGTACCAACAGTAGTTTCCCGTTGTTTTCCGTCTTGATTCGGGAGTGAATCTTCCTCAGTGAGTTAAACGCGTCCCTAAATACCAACCTGGAAATTTCTACGATTCGACGCGGTACATACAGCGCTTAGCTTTCCCAGTTGGTCATCTATCTAGTACTTAACTTTGGTGATCTGGCGAGAACCGGTGTGTCATGTGATTGTGCCGTATCACAATATCTGAATGAAAAACTTGTGAGCCGCTTCTCCTCAAACTTGACTAAACTAGAAATGTTTCTGATGGAACCTGAATGTCTGCTTTGATTACAAGAAATAGAAAAACAGTCTATTATACTTGTGTGATGGCTTAACATCTACTCCATTTTTTTCTGGAAATCGCTGCAGACAATGCATGAAGCTGCAAAGTCAAAAACTAACGAACGTTAAGTGTGAAGTGGGTACAGAAAACCGCAATTCTTCTCCCTTTGTCAGAAAGTTAACTCGTAGAATGTGAGGGCTAATGGACATAATAAGAAAAGCGAGAGGTAGGGGGTTGCAAGAATAATCAGTTAACGTTTTATTTCACGTTTTTATTTAATTTATTTATGTCATGTTATGCTCAAGTTCTCATCTTTTATATTTAGACCAGCAGGTCGCCCGGCATTGCCTGGATGTAAAATACGCTTAAATATGATATTTTTATTAATGCAGATTTCGTATTTATTATTATATTATATTGGACTCAATATATAGTAATGATGCAAAAAGTTTTGTTTTTTTTTTAATGACTCGTGCGCCACCACTGAGAATCGAAATCAAAACATTTAGCTTACGATTTACTTTTTCCTTTGACGTGAAGACACGTTTTCTGCGAGACTAAAAAATAAAATACGAACCTATAGCTATTATGTTGCGCATGCATATTCGTAATGTCGTCATTCGACCTTCACCTGGCAAATTCTATTTTTTTTATTTTTCACACTTTTGTACCGATGTTCCCCGGCTAAACCCCAAATATAAAGCTTCGCATCGGTTGGAATACCCTACATATTAAGTTTCATGTCTGTAGACAAAAACTGAAAGAGGAGTTTGGTAGGCAATTTTTTTAAACAAATATATATATACTCATGCATAAATATATATAGAAAGAGTTTTTGTTTACCATAACTTTTTACGCAAATATTACGTACGTATAAATGATGTAGAATATCTGCATGAATCTAATTACACGTAATAGTAAACTAAACATGATTATCCCATAAGAAAACCGAACAAAAATAATAGGGAATTAATTAAAATGAATGTTTGAAAGAATATGCAAATTAGCTAGATCTTTTGCAGATGATTTCAATTCCACGACTCATACGTAACATAGTTGTATTTTCTTTTTAAATCAATAGGATAAAGGATTTTTAATACGAATATTAATACACAAAAAAAAACAAATTTATAGGAGTATAAATAAATAAATAAATAAATATAAATAAATTACATCAGGTTTTTTCATGCATTGAAATTGCGTTCCATCGAGCACGCGAGATTAACTCCGGAACTAGAGCCCTATTTGAGATCGTTAAGATTTCCGGGATACATGGACGGTGGTTGGGTCCATTCAGAGAGTGGTTTCCCCACAATATTTTTGTAGTTCCTTAGCCTTTCGGTTAAGATCAAAGTGTAGTATCGATTTGGGAATCTTAAGTAAAACAGCCCCGGGAGTAAGTGTGGTATTATGGTGATTGAAAACTCTAGCTAGGAATAACTTAGACAATCATAAAATGCAGTGACAAGGATTCCAGACTTTTGAATAGCCTTGTGCCTAATGTTTCAATTAATGTAAAAGAAAATTGAAATGAATAAATTTTTCAAATTATCTGTTCTTAGGTATGAAGAGATATCAGATTTTTTTTACTCTTGACGAACGTAACGAGGATCAAACGGTGCGACTGGTCATACATACGTAAGTAAATACATACTTACATACGTAAGTAAATAATTATTAAATATTTATTAAATTACTAGACTACCAGTGACCCGTTAGGTCAGTATGTTATATTAGCTATGGAATTCGTGTATGAGCGTGACATTTGTGACGTAAAGAAAATAGTTTTTTTGACATAACAGAAACATTTCTATGAAAGTATATTAAAATAAAAAAAGAATATAGATAGATTTCTATGAGTCATTCTGTTTATTATAATTGATTATTTTTTTTTTTAAATTACAGTTACTGAATTATAAGTGACTGGCCATACTTATAGGTAAATGTACACTGAACAGATACCATAATACTTATTATAATTAAATTCAAATTTTGCTTTTTTTTTTACATCGTTCATTTCTGTATTACGTTTAAGTTATTTTGAACTCAACTCTTCCCATGTTAAATAATAATTTGGAAATAATAACGTTAATATTTCACCGTCCCAATCGTTCTCTGGTTTTTGTTTGGGTTTTTTTTTCGGGTTTAAATTATCCAAATAAACAATTGTTAATACTGTCTGCTTCTTTTTTTTTTTACATCGTTCATTTCTGTGTTACGTTTAAGTTATTTTAAACCCCACTCTTCACATGTAAAATAATAATTTCGAAATAATAACGTTAATATTTCAGTGCGCAGGTCAAGTGCGCATGCGCAACCGGATATCGTAAACCGGAAAGTGGGTTACATGCATCGTTACAAGATGATTTGAGTTTTATAATTATATAGATATATAATTATTTTATAATATTATTCAATTATTGCTTATATACTATACTATCCAACTGTTTATAACCGTCTAATCGGTATTAATAGAACTAAATTCCCTTAATTATTCTGCTTATTACTGTTACGTTGTGTGTGTATATGAATATGTTCCATAACAACGTACATGTTGGGGTTCATATTTCATCAGTATACTCATGTACGCGTAAATGCGTGTATGTATATACGTCGTATCATTTAATTGATCGTTTATTGTGTATGTTTTAACATTTATGCTACAGTTCTAACACGAAACGATTGACGTGGACGTATCGAAACAGTTGTAGACAAACAGTTCTTTTTAACATATGTGAATAACACAACAGATGCCTGAATTATTTACGAACATTTATTTTCATGATTCCGGCAGAGATTATAACGTCTTCACATCTTGGCTGCCTGAGAAAACGCCGATCCCTGCGTCATGGAGAGACCAACTCCCCCATGAGTCGTCCGTTCTCTCTGATGTTCAGCCAACGACTGGTTAAGAATCTCCCCAAATCTACATCTCATCACGTGTTTAATACCCCAACCGCTGACGTAACATAAATCTGATTATTTGTTTATCCAAACCAAAAATTATGTTTTCCTGTATTTTCTAAAATCACATTCTTTTTGTAGTTGTTTATTATTTAGTTGTCAATCCCTTTTTTCCCAATCTAATGTTTTATTTTTCTAATCATAATAATCGACCCAGCGACCCCCGTCGCTCAAATCAATTAATAATAATAATAATAATAATAATAATAATGTTTTGACCTTGGCCCTGCCTGCCACAGTTAACACAGATACTACGCTATGATCACAGCCAAAGGGTCACAACATTACATTACCACAATCTTGGAGATTGATTATTAGCCTACGGAGTTATCGATGATTCTGTGATTTAGTTTGAATCCACCGACTGGCCATAATTATTATTTCCTGCACTGATAAGAACGTAAGTTCGAAACACATGAGTCCGTGGGTTTAAAAGTAATTATTAATGTTTATTTGTTGATCGGATTTTATTGTTTGGCTATATTTGAATTGGTGGTCATTTTTAATATTCTTCTATAATGCAAATCACTTTTTCGAAGCGATTTTCAAAGTTTTCAATTTTTATACTAGCTAGAAATGTTATTCCTCCTGTATTTCAGTCACGTAAAAACTGAAAATAAATTTAAGAAAAAAGTCAACCAAAAACATTTTCTGTTTTCTTCTTGTTAATTTGTTTGGATCGGAGAAGATATATTGATCACAAGATGTATTAACAACTGAAAGAAATGTTTCACTCAAAACGTTAAACAGAAACTTCAGTTTTATTGGTTTGTATTTTAAGTAAAAGACGCTGTGGTCTGAAATGTTGCCATAATCAAAATAATTTACTCTTCTAAAATTAAACGTTTTAAAATTAGTACAAACCTGTTTTTTTGCAGCCTGTAGGGTCCGTGCAGTAAAAAATAATGAAGAAAAAAGAAAAAATTGACCACCTTTTCTCTTTACATGCTTGCGATATTGTCACCTGATATGCACATGAGGTGTTTCCGCTTTGAAATAAAAAACCTGATTTTTCAGAGACTGCGTTGATTTGTCTTATCAGCAGTGCATCGTGTTTAGAGTTGAGAGTTTTTGGCATCAGAATGTCGAGCTTTGGAGTGGAGTTTTTGACAACAGAGTGTCGCGTTTTGGAGTTGAGATTTTGACAGCAAAACGTAGAGGTTTGGAGTAACGAGTGTTTTGGGGGGAGGTCGAATTTAGATTGGTGAATTTTGACAGCAGTGTGTCGAATTTAATGCCGGAAATTTTTACTTGGAAGTGTAGAACAGTTAACACTTAGTTGTTTTAAGACTTTCAGACTAGGTATATTTATAATTTTTTACTTTTTTATTTTTAAATAAAAACATATGTGCTTCAAATAAAATAAAAAAATAAAATTTTCCGGTGCCATTAAAAAAAAGATGGGAGAAGAGAAGGATGATAAAGGGGAGGAGAAACAGTGAGAATGACGTCGATTTTTTTTTATTAATATTTTATTATTTTTAAAAGAGATCCCCTCTCCTTACAGGGAGAGAAAGAGAGAGAGAGAAAGAGAGAGAGAGAGAGAGAGAGAATAATCATCGCCTCTTATGCCTTCTCGGTATGCCTTTCTAGTTAACTTGTTTCATTTAAATATTCTTCCGTGGTAATGATAATTCATGAGCAGATTTTTATAATTTACAAGCATTTCAGCCCGGCATTGACCGGGTTTTGGAGGTGTATGTTGAGCAAAAAAAAAGCGGTCAATTTTTTTTACTTTGACCCCTATTATGACCCCTTCATATTTATTGTTTGGGGCTCAAAGCAAGTTATTAAGTTAGATCCATGCCCAAGGAACCTATATCTAAAATTTCAAGTGTTTAAACCCCAAATTGTCGGAGGAGTTTGGTAGAGTTCTCAAAGGTCAAATCATTAAACTTTGACCTCTTAAAAGCCAAATTTCTGGCCGAAAACGGATTACAAAGATTTTCCCAAATCTCAGTACCCTGTATATCAAATTTCGAGTGTGTAGACTGAAAATTGACAGAGTTATTGCGTAGGAAAATGTACACAGACACACACAAACACGTTCACTTTTATATATATAATAAATTTTTTTATTAAATTACTTTAATCACTATTAATATAAACTATATATAAATAGAATTCATCTAAATAGTTAAATGAAACAAATCATTTGATAAGAATCCATAAATAATGAATAATTAAGTAATGAACGCTCATTTTTAAAAGGAATATGCAAATTAGTTAGCCCTCATGAGGTCGCTCGCGTGTGTATACTGAGTATAAATTCAGAATTTCGTTTTAATCACTTTAAACAGAAAACTTTTAATAATAATGTTTAAAAAAAAACTCAACTTTATAGGTGTTCAGAGTATACATTCATTTCGTGTATCATTATTTTTTTGTTTTTTGGGTTTATAGTTGTGATTTTTGTTTTTTATTTATATAGCTGTGATTTTCTGATAGTAGCCACCCTACTTATATCCTTTTTCTCACATTTTTGTTTATTGTTGCCAGTGTAAGAATACGACATAATTTTCTTTTTGTCTTCTCCCTACAAAAAAAAAAGAAGAAAAAAAATCCTGCAGCAGTAGTCATCATTTATCACTTTTCTTATCTCGTGCTTTATTCGTCATCAAAGGTGTAAAATCTGGACATGTTTCCTTTGAAAACACAGTCACTACTACTACTACTACTACTACTACTACTACTAATACTACTACTACTACTACTAATAATAATAATAATAATAATACTTCAGAACTAATACGAAGAGGTAGCGAAAAGTGAAATGTATACAACCCGCGCGGTTATATACGAGATGCCTTCAATAAGTTTCCAGATTTTTTTTCGTACGGACACATTTATTGATAGCACACACATGAAACTTTAGTCCCTTTCGAAGTAATTTCCTCCGGTTTAAATGCACTTGTTTTATCGTTCCAACTATTTCTGGAAGGCCGCATTGTGTGAGTGTGTCAATGACCCTCGTCACAACCTCTTTAATCTCCTCATTTGTTCCATAACGATAGCTTCTAAAGTTTCCCTTGAGCTTAGGGAATAACCCAAAGTCACAGGGAGCAAGGTTTGAACTATAGGGAAGGTGAAGGACTGTCTTGATGCCCGTATTAGTCAAATAATCTTTGATAAGGAGTTGTGAACTGCTGCATTGAGACAAACTTCGAGCAAATATTCCACATCTTCTGATTCTCGCTATTAATTATGTGTTGGTTGGTTGGTTGGTTGTTTATTTTGTTTTACGGTATATAAACCCTTTTCGGGTTATTTAATGCCGAATCCAAAGATTTTGAAGAAAAAATATTTTAATAGAATATATTTATTGTTTTCACGTCGGTTTCTATTTAACCCATAGTTGGGGCCCACTCCGGGTCAGAGTGGACCTGGGAGCAATGGTAATTAAAAGGTGGCTCCACACTTCCCAAAGTCCACAAGTTGGGGCCTCACCACTGGATATAGTTTAAGGTCATATCCAGGACCACTTTTCCCCTCTGCAGGGGGGCAGTCGGCAGTAATGCCCCACCGACAGGGCCTTAATTGTGGGTAGTTCCCATAATAACAAACAGCTAACTGTGCACTTATTGTCCCTATAGACACACGACGGGTTTTATCTATAAAATTCTTGATTTGGCCAATCAACACTCATATTCTGACTCCTTTTCTCCACCCACACCTTTCATCATTCCTCACAGACCCCTCTGTTTTCTTGAATCTCTTATGCCACTCAAAAACTGATACTCAATTCATGCAAGATGGTCCAAAAGCAGCTCGAAGTATTCTATACATGTCTCTAATATGTTTGCCAAGTTTAAAACGGAATTTTATTGCATATCGTTCTTCTAGTGTCCTCACGTCCAGATTGCATTATTTAAATTCAGCAGCTGTGACAAGCATGATTTAGTAAGCGGCATTCCAATTCCTGCTGCAGTGGTTCGTATGATCCTGAAATCATAAAAATTGGCCAGTCATCTCATAAGATGTATCGCAATAACGTACTGAATTTTCAAGGATCTACGACAAGTTAAAATGCCTGTACAAAAAGGTCTGGAAACTTATTTAAGGCACTTCGTATGTCACAAGACGTTTTTTTATCGATTATTGTCGTCAGTGTTGATAGCAATGAGGACAATAGTTCGAGTTAAAATAATGCGAACCAACATCATTATATCAATATTATTTCAGGTATATGTTTTGAGCTTTTAATGCACTGGGTGGTAGATCACCATTAAGTTACCAATACTCGCAGGTCCTAACCTGAAAAGATAGTACATGTCAAAGTCTCATCTATGGGCTAAATAAAATGTAAATTGCCTCACACAACCGTGAGCAAAATATTTGCCTCCACCTCACTCCGAAATTCACCTTTCCTAATCTTTTGTACTATTTTTATTGCCTACCTTATTTACCAAACTGCTCAACCAATCCGCTCTCAACAGCTTTCCTGTGTATGACACAAAACTGAATCCAGTAGCTAAGCCTAAACGTGGGGAGTTTTAGAAGTGGATCCATCCCATAAATACTACCACTATTCCAATGCCCATTTTGACATCGATTAGCAGTGTCTGTAAGAATTCCAACAATGGCTTAAATAAAATTTGTCTTGCATATGAAACTAAATTGTCTGGGACAACTTTAAGCAAGACATTCACTTCTATCCCTCTCCCGATTTCTATTTTCCCCAAATTTTATAACTGATTTTTCAGATTTCGTTATTTTTTAATTATTAATTACTCCAGTCTTCGCAATCAGTCAGAACATGTCACAAAATTGATTTAAGTAGTGAATAATAATTATGGAAGATTTGAGGGGTGGAGTTACCTTTTAGCTACCACTACGTCAGTATCCACGTTAACCCAAAGCAGTATTATATGTTAGGGCAGCAACAATGAGAAAATATATACGGCATAATAACGCCGACACATTGATTATCGTTAGATCACTGAAGTTAAGCGGTTGAATATGGCCAGTGCTAAAATAGGTGACCATCATATCAGTGTTTTCCGTTTATCTCGGCATTGTTTCAAGTTATCCTTTATTAATCCTAGCCAATGGGATCAAATCGTGCTGATTCAGAAAAGGAATGGTTGGGGATTGACCAATCTTTGATTCACAATTACTCACACAAACACCCTGTAAGTTGGTATCACAGTATGTAAAGACTGGAAGGGCAATACCATAACAGTTTTTATCAGTTTAATAAAAAAAATTAATTTAGTTTAATAATGTAGGTTGATAAAATATATAATTTAGTTTAATAAGAAATGTAATTTAGTTTAATAAAAAAATATGATTCACTTTAATAAAAAAAAATATGATTTAGTTTAATAAAAAATATAATGTTATTAACAAACGTACTCATATATAATCTTTTTTTTACACGGTGGTCACCACTTATCAAGGCTCGGAAGCCATTCAGGGATAAGGTTTATATCAAGTACAGTACGTTATTGTGGAGATTTAATGAAGTGTTTACTTAAGGGGGCGGTCCATTAGGAATTTGTTAGCGTTGGACTTGAAGACATCCAGGTTGTAGTCAGGTGGGAAGCAGGCACACGGAAGAGTTCCACAGGCGTGCATTTCTAAGAAAGAAGCTTTGTTCATGGAATCCACGTTTTGATTTAGACACAGATAAAGAGTGGGGAAATTTTTTCACAGTGGATTCAGCTAGACGGGTGTTTTTCGTGACAGATTGGCGAGGGGGACCAGAGATTGGAGTTCAGACGAGCACCTGCCATGGAAATAACGATAAAACAAAGATAGGCTCGCAACGTCTCTTCTGTGGGAGAGAGGTTGCAGGATAGAGAAAAGGGCACCCCCCACTAAGCCACGAAGTCTATTTTGTACTCTGTCAAGGCAGGATATGCTATTTTTAGCAGCTCCTGCCCAGATATAGCAGCAGTATTCCATCCTTGGACGTACTTAGCTTTTATAAAGATAGAGAATTGCATCTGTAGTGAGATATCTTCTGGGGCGGTAGAAGGATCCCACCATCTTTCCAGCGACCTTGGCAACAGACTTGATGTACGTGTTCCATTTCAGATCAGGAGTAAAGGACAACCCCAGAAGCTTCTCAAAACATAGGGCTTCTCCTAGACGAGAGCCATCCATTTCAATTGATGCCAAATATAATTTAGTCTAATAAAAAATTTAATGTATGTTAATAAAAAGCATAATTTAGTATAATAAAAATATAATTTAGTATAATAAAAAAATATAATTTAGTTTAATAAAATATACAATTTAGTTTATTAAAAAATATAATTTTAATAAAGAATATAATTTTAATAAAAAATATAATTTACAGTATGTGGCATAAATACTAGTATAAACTAGAACTTAGATTTATCCCAACAAAATAATTCATTATAAAATGCAATTACAGAAACTGATTATCAAATGCTGAGGGTAAAATATGGCAAAAGTATTATTCAAAATATTTCCCTCAAGCATTCACTACACTTCAATTCTTTGGGGGAAATCATCTTTAACAGCATGCACAAGATCTAAAGGTATTTTTCCCGGCATTTGTTCAATTTTATCTTAAAAGCTTTAATATTTTGACAAGGAGTAGAGCAGGCTTCACTCTCTAGGATTGACAACAAAGAATAGTCAAGGATGTTAAGATTAAATGATGAGGTTAGCGATTCTTCTTTGTTGGTCCAGGACGGACAGTTTTTTCTACGCCATTGCTGTGTTACATGAGCAGTGTGGCTTGTCGCACCATCTTGTTGGAGAGTTCAAACTCCATCACCATACACAGAATTTCACCATGAGGTCAACGCACCTTCAAGAATGTCCTCAATGTAACGTTCTTTGTTAATTTTAACTCCTTGAGGAAGAAAAACAAGTGGAAATTTCACTCTTTCAGAAATTGCTGCCCAGCCTATCTCTGTTGCTGGTTTCTGCTCTGTCCGATACGGTTTAACAAGAGTCGACTTCTGATGAGTCTCTTTGCAATTGTGGTTGTAGAGAGAAAGTGTCACTTTTGGAGCTTATAGGATGACATTTGTAGGTCACTTCGACATATTCTTCGCATAATCGTTGGTGACGTTTGTGCATTCTTTGCCATTTGTTTCATGTATCTTCTTAGATTTCGCCTGATCTTTTCCCTAACAGTTTTTATGAGTTTAGGTGTTCTTGGGGTGAGGGGACAACCTAATTATTGTCTATCTTTGATCGTCTTTTTAGGAACATTCTGTTGAGTTTGAGGTATTTCCCTAAATTGAATATTTCTGGTGGAAGGCAACTCCTACCATGGAGCTCTATAATGGATCTTCTCTTCAATTCAATAGTATCTTTTGTTTCTGAAAAATAAGAAATGATATATTACATTATCCTTTAATGAGAATAAAATAGTAAATTTATCTTAATATTACCATAAAAATAGTTCCGACATTTTGTAACAGGACTTATACCTTACTCCGTAATTTAATAAAAACTTATTTTGCATTAGAAATATAATTTAGGCCATATTTTTGCAGAAACAAGACGCATACAAAAGAAATGAATCCACAATTCAATTGTATACAAACCATCGACGGTTTTGACTGAAAATGACTCAATATTAGTTGATATGTCATAAAACTTAACAATCAATTATCAATCAATTGTAATTTTCTGTGCGGAAGAAAACTAAACGTGTAATTAAAAAAAAGAAAATATAACTGATTTGATTTATTGATATTTGGTTGAAAACACGCAAAAACAAAACAAAACAAAGACATTCATGGCCCGAGAATTCGGTGCGTTTGCAGAAAAAAATTAATTACTAATTAGTAATATATATATATATATATATATATATATATATATATATAAAGTTGGTTTTGTTTTTATGCCAATCAATAGATCTATTGTCCGATTATTTTAGAAGGATAATGACTAATTAATCCAGAGAAAATTATATGAGGACTAGCATCTTTTAGACATGAACTTGGAAGAACTCTCGAACTTATGTGGTAAATTACAGGGTGGAATGATAATAGTGTCGTCCTAAAGAAAACAACACTACAGCTTTATTTTAAAACTACTATTAAAAAAATTAAATCCAAGTAACTTGATTTTGTAGTATAGCTGACATCTATTCAATGTATCTGCCTTCAGCCTCAATCACCGCCTCGATACAGCTCCGGAAGTGAGAGCATGCTTTCCACAAGTTTAGGCAGGAGCTCGGCGAATACTCGGAGGATAGCGGCGATCAGGCTTGCTTTGATGTTGCGGGAGGTCATGTTGGTGATGTTTTTGACGTATGACCACATTGAAGTAGTCCAACGAGTTCAGGTCTGAGGAGGAAGGAGGCCAGTGAGAGAAGGGTAAAACGCCAGACCCAGACTTGTCTGCTTAGTCCTGCTGCCACACTCAGGATCTACCAGCCGTCACCTGGTTGCACTTGGGGATCACCACGCTCTTTAGTACATCCAGGTACACTTTAGTGTCGACTTTCAAGCCGACTTCGAAGACGTGAGCTGCCATAATGTGGCCCTCACTTGAAACCCCACCAAAGACCATAACCGTGGCCGGAAACATTGTTTTCATCACCCTGGGAACGTTCCTGTTAATCGTGGCAATCGAGCGATGCATTTTGAGGGTGCTGGTCCTGTTGTCATAACTTAGATCGGTAGAGAGCATAAGTTGTACATTGGCGCATCTCCGATATCGCTCGTTGAATATTGTGTCACTTTCAGACATGATAGAAAGGGTTTATTGCTTTCGGCTTTGTACACAACTGGCTAACTAGTAGATTATCTGAGACAAAAAAAAACAAGAAAATAAAACTGGTTTTCTATCCAACGGAAATGAAATCACGTCATCTTTTCTAGGGCGGCAATTTTCTCGTTTCACCCTGTACATAATTTCATCCTTTAATTTACTTACATCTATTTATATATATTATGTATGTTATATAGGTTTTTATATTTTTATCACAACTTACTAATTACAAATCATTTAACTAGGTAACTAATTATTATGAAATTCAGAACATAGTGATATGCCTAAATGGTCGTAATGTGGGTTATATTTACTTTTATTTAGCTTTATGCAAGGGGGTGGTAAGCCAAGCGACAATTTATATCTTCTGATTTTTGTGAAATTTTATCAATCGTTCATTAGATATTAGTTAATATTAAAAACATAACTAATGTCAGGTTTTAGGGTGCACGTGAACCGCTGCACTAGAATATTAGTTCGAAAAAATATAATCGTCCTTCAAGCAAGTCGAGAAATAGAGAAAACAAGGAAGAATAATAACTTAAGATCATAATTTTGTCTTTTTAACTAGAAAAATATAAAAGTTATAGTTCTTTCTTATCCAACATACTTCTCATTATTTATAAGTCTTAGTTTTCCGTTTGTCATTTAACGGTAACAATAAGATTTGCCATTACTTGTGTTTTTAATGTTATCTCTATTAACAAAGGCGAACGTTCTTTTTTTTTTCACTTTACAATATTAGCATTAAAACGGTTTTATTCATTTATTTATTTATTTATTTGCGAACTGTTATCCTGATCTTTATAGTTGTAGTTTCACGACGTTTCGGTCAACTATTCATCTGGTCTTCGTCAGGTGATTAACCGCGACGGGATAGGAATGCTGAGTCTCTTAATTGTATCCTCAGTAATTACTACCTTCCATAGTTGTTTTCGTCTCATTACGTCTTGGCCAACTAATCCTCAGACCGGCTTTAGGCAGGATTTCAACCGCTATCCTCGGATAATGCTCACCTGGATCTGTAAAGATTCAACGCCTCTATCCACAACGCCAGGAGCCGCGAAGGGCGATAAAAGTTGATTTTTTTTTTTTTTTTTTTTTTTTTGATCTTGTTAATCCAAGTTTTCGTTCTTATCTGGTCTTCCATAATCGGGCCTATACTGAATGGTATATTATTTTATTATTGGAATTAGAGGATTAGTTGACCAAAAAGGGATGAAACCGCAACTATGGAAGGCAGTAATTAAGAGACTCAACATTCCTATCCCGTCGCGTGTTGAAGGCCATATGAATAGTTGACCGAAACATCGCGGAACAACACTAGAAGATGAGGATAACAGTCCACAAATAAATAAATATACACATCACTCATCTCAAAGGATTTCAATAATAAAATAATGAAACGGTTTTATTCTACGATACATCATTTCCACGAATTTCAGTTTCTTTAGAGTATTTTAAATATAATAAAATGCTATAATATGTACACAATCTCTAATTTACTTCTTGCTTTTTGAGAATGTGTCAGTTTATTTCTAATCGTCTGAAGTGCTTCTAGCAAAAGAATATCGGTGGAACTGTTCGAACATTTTTGTTCGGCAAGAACACACTTCCTCAAAAGCGCTGGCTTTTCATCCCAGCTTTTTCAATCTTGTGTCTAATTTTCCCGTCATAAGAGGGAGCTAAATAAAAATCAATCGTCATTAGATACCGATTGACTGTCAATTTCTTCTTGATACCTCGTATTCTTAAGCCTTGAAATTTAGACATCCCCTATAATCAAATAATTGAACGGGTTTTGATCTAAATTTAAAAAAAAGGATTCTATCCATATGAAATAGTAACATTAAATCTTGACATTAACCTTCGTGGGGGGTGCATGAAAGTAGCTTAAATATAACAGAAGATAAACTTTCTCACTCCTGTATAGTCCAACACGTACATCTCTCTTAACCACCTCTCTCGTTGTGCGACTTTCTTCCGTCTTTGTTCGACTCAAATCGTGTATCACTCTCCACGCCTCCTTCACTTCTCTCTCCAGGTACACCGGTGTGTGACTCCGGCAATTGCTCCTTTTATATTTTTCTAGTTAAAAAGACATGATTATGACCTTAAGCTTTATGTCTACATTTTTGCGGATCATAAAAATAGGTCACTTGCTTTTTAAAAAATATATATTTATCATTCAAGCACTACTGTGTTTGAATATATGATTAAGTAACAGTTTTAGTCATTTAGAACTGCTTTAAAGCTTCACCGCTCACTCATTTTTCGACCAAATTTCAAACAATTATTACAGTTTATAAATCACCTTCTCGGCTATATTGTGAAAAAAAAATTTCAATCTTCATTCAGTAAAACAAAAGTTATGATTAATTTACTGGTGTTCATTTCGTAAAAAACGTAAGGAGGTGAGCGACGTTTTTATGACTGGTTTCCATAGCAACCATGTCACTTCAGCGACTACTGTTGCTACTAATTTACCTCTCTCGCGAAAAAAGAAGTAACAAATTAAACAGAAAAAAAATGAAAGCATGAAAGGAAGATAATTGGGGGGATTTTATTGAAAGCAGACGAGTGTCGTACATTGTTATTACATATGTGTATGCAATGTTTATGGAGGCAAAAAATAAGACGGAAATTAAACAAAGAACAAGTGAATTTGCTGGAACCATGGAAAATCATGGATTACAATAGAAAAATACGAGCATGAAAAGTAATATGGTTACGCTTAAACATGGAAAAGTAAAGGACTAGTTGTTAAAACTGGAAAAGAAAAGGACAAGATGATCTAGTAAAAAATATAATAAATTTATAACTTAAAATATTGCAGTATTAAGAATTTTTAAATTCAGTTTATAACATGATATAATCAATTCTTAATGCTGCAATATTTTAAGTTATACATTTTTTTAAATATTTTTTACTCGAATATCTTGTCCTTTCCTTTTCCAGTTTTAACAACTAGTCCTTTACTTTTCCGTATTTAAGCTTAACCATATTACTTTTCATGCTCGAATTTTTCTATTGTATGTAATGATGTTTTTCTTATGCTATGTTAATTTTGTAAATTTATAAAATACGTATCCAGTTAAAAATTTCCTTTAGACTTGCGTGCGATTCAAATTCGGGCATTGACATCGTGAAAGCTACTGCCTTAGTAGTGTATTCTCTACCTTTTTTTAATTTTGTTAACTAATCTTAGGTGTCTATCTTCATTACAGTAGACAAACTAACAAAACATCATAACGCTTTAAAAACTTCAATATCTAGATTACATTAAGATTCAGTTATTTAGTGTAGAATATGTTTTGTCCGTCTTAAGTTAATTTGAAGAAACAGTTTGCCAACTAATGAGGACCGAAAAAAGCAGACGAGTCAGCTTTCGGTAAGAATACTAGTGTAATAATTTAATGTTTCTAAATGTTTTTTTTTAATAACTAGGTAGGTTGTGGATAGATATGGAGGCAGAATACGACTGAGAAATTCTAATGCTTTTTTTGGCGGGGGGGGGAGAGAAATAGTTCACACATGAGATAAAAACTAGTATTCTATTAACTAATTATTTTATTAAGAATAAATATGTGTACAGTACGAATAAAGATCTTACGGGACATTCCGTTTTTTGGCAATAATCTTTCAATGATTACAGCATGGTTAGCGATCCATCTCGTGCTGCATCTATAAACAGATACAAGCCCCCGTTTCTCTGTCAGCCTCAGTATACGTGACGTCATGAATCATATCTTGGTATCTCCCTTTCATGTTTTTGTTTTCTCTGTTTTATTTGTTACTTTTCTTTTCGCGAAAAAGACAGAGTTATTGCGTAGGAAAATGTACACAGACAAACATACAGACACACAGGCACGTTCACTTTTGTAGGTATATATATATATATATGTGTGTGTGTGTGTGTGTGTGTGTGTGTGTATGTGTGCGTGTGTGTGTGTGTGTATGTGCGCGTGTGTGTGTGTGTGTTTATCTATATAGTAGAATCCCGGGATATGGTAGACACAGGATACGATTTTTTCTCAGGTTACGATGTGGAATACGATGTTTTTCTGGACTCTGATTATGGTATTTTCCCCGGCTTGTGGTGTAATTTATAATGTTATTTGATTATATTCATGTGTATTATATATTGTACTTTATTTTATTACTAATTTTTAATGGTATATCATGTGGTTCTACTGTATATGTATATATAAATATACTAGCAAAAGTACCCGTCGTTGACTAGGTTCAAAAACAGCCTACAGAAAATGGACTCTGATTTATAAAGTATGATAGGTTATGAAAAGGAAGGGTTGTAAAGAGATAGCTTCGAATTTGGGGATATCAAAACCAAAGCAAAATATGATGAAAGTAAAAATAAAATAGATAAAGCCCATAATGTATTATACAACACCTGTTCACACTGAAACACTTATCACAATATTCTGTGGATCTATATTAAAAAAACCTTGTTAAACTTTGTGACATATTTCCATTCTATGGGGGTCAGGCGCGAACGAACACCCCATAATTTTATTATACCATATTTCTTCAAACTGAAACATAATTATCAAAGTATACTTACGCAGATAGATGTGAAAAGTCTTTATTAAAGTTTGTGCCTATTTCAATTCTATGGAGGCCAGGCGCGAACGCACACGCTACAATTTTATTATACCATCCCTATTTAAGTTAAAACATACTTATCAAAGTATTCTTATGTACATTTATATCAAAAACCCTTCTAAACGTTTTTTTTTAATTTTTAAATTATTTATTTCCATACTTTGTGGATCAGGTGCGAACGCAGACCCCACAATTTTAATGAACCACCGTCCTGCCAGACCAAACATACTCATTCCTGTGTCTCGATACATCTTCTATCATTATATGTAATTAGTTTTCTATAATAGTCAACCATATAGGAACCTATTCGTGACCAGACACACACACACACACACACACACAGACGTTCAGCTTAATATTATATATATATACATATATATATATATATATAATTACATTTTAATATTATATCTATCTATATATCTATAAAAGTGAACGTCTGCGTGTGTCTGTGTGTCTGTCTGTGTGTCTGTCTGTGTGTGTGTGTGTGTCTGTGTACATTTCCTTACGCAATAACTCTGTCAATTTTTAGTCTACAGACTCGAAATTTGATATAGAGGGTACTGAGATTTGGGAAAATCTATGTGATCTGTTTTCGGCCAGAAATTTGGCTGTTAAGGGTTCAAAGGGCAACGATTTGACGTTTGAGAACTCTACCAAACTCCTCCGACCGACAATTTTTGGTCTAAACACTTGAAATTTTAGATATAGGTTCCTTGGACATGGATCTAACTTAATAACTTGCTTTGAGCCCAAAACAATAAATCTTAAGGGGTCATAATATGGGTCAAAGCTAAAAAAATTGATTATTTCTTTGTTTGTTTGTTTGTTTGGGGTTTGTTTTTTTGTTTTTTTTGCTCAGCATACACCTCCAAACATTCGGGCAACGCCGGGCACCCATGCTAGTCTATCTATAAAAGTGAACGTGTCTGTGTGTGTGTCTGTGTACATTTCCATACGCAATAACTCTGTCAATTTTCAGTCTACAGACGCGATATTTGATGTACAGGGTACTGAGATTTGTGAAAATCTATGTGATCGGGTTTCGGCCAGAAATTTCGCTGTTAAGGGGTCAAAGTTCAACGATTTGACATTTGAGAACTCTACCAAACTCCTCCGACAATTTTTGGTCTAAACACTTGAAATTCTAGATATTGGTTCCTTGGACATAGGTCTAACTTAATAACTTGATTTGAGCCCAGAACAATAAATCTTAAGGGGTCATAATAGGGGTCAAAGTTTTAAAAAATTACACGTTTTTTGTTGGTTATTTTTTATTTATTTTTTTTTTTTTGCTCAGCATACATCTCCAAATACCCGGGCAACGCCGAGCACCCATTGCTAGCCTATATATCTATAAAAGTGAACGTGTGTGTGTGTGTGTGTGTGTGTGTGTGTGTGTGTGTGTGTGTGTGTCTGTGTACATTTCCCTACGCAATAAATCTGTTATTATGTTGTATATTACCTGTTCTCTTCTCCCTAAAGTAAAACAATTTCATATAATGCTGTAAATTACCTATGCAAGGGATAAAACATGAACAATACCAGTCCGAGGGTAGATAAAACAAATAATACATAGAGATGAAAGATTCCTCTCCCCTAAGAATAAAACATATGTTCAATATCTGCTTTTGTTTTTTTCATTGTTTATACGGTCCCGAGCAACGCCGGGTAGCCCTGCTAGTATATATATAAAAGTGAACGTGTCTGTCTGTCTGTGTGTCTGTGTGTGTCAAAGGGGTCAAAGTTCAACGATATGACCTTTAAGAACTCTACCAAACTCCTCCGCCAATTTGAGGGCTAAACACTTGAGATTTTAGATATAGATTCTTTGGACATGGATCTAATTTAATAACTTGCTTTGAGCCCAAAACAATAAATGTTAAGGGGTCACAATAGGGGTCAAAGTTTTTAAAAATTGACGGATTTTTTTTTTGTTTTGTTTTTTTGCTCACCATACACCTCCAAACACCAGGGCAACGCCGGGCACCCATATATATATATATATATATATATATATATATATATATATATATATATATATATAAAATAGAAACATCTTATTATTGAACATTTATTCAAATTTTCGAAAATACCTTAAAAACATGTAAAGAAGTTATACAGAATGTTTAATTATCCGAGAAGAAGTACAAATAAACTTTCGGAAAAAGCAATTTTTCTCATCAGAAGAAAAAGGTTTGCAATAAATTTTGCAGGTTAACGAAACTAAAAATATGAACTCAATCATATTTGCATAAAATCTTTTAACAGTTAGTGAAAGTTTTTAAAGTTACACATCGATTATGAAATCGGGAAAAAGTAGAAGAATAAAAGGATGTGGTAAAAATCCATTAAAAAGAAAGTAACCTCCAATAAATCCAAATAAGTATATTGATAATCCATAAGAACGGGAAACAGAATTACAGATGTCCAGGGTAAATTAATGCTTCCAGGAAATCCATCAGGTCCTGGAGACGTTGGTTGTGTAGTAAATATCAAGTGCTTTAAGCGCAATAAATATTAGACCTATTACATATTAGATCTATGGTTCTAATATGTAATTTCTTTTCAATTCTATTGTTACCAACAAAACAAAAATTCTCATGCCAAACAATTTTTTATTGTTTATTTTCTGTACTTCTCAAGACTCACGTCTATAAGCTTAAAATGTCACACACACTGCACTAATGTTTACATTACATAGTAATAAAGTAACCTGTTATTTTGAAATAGATACTAATTTACTTGACACGATATGTGTGGGGAAAATAGAGAAGGCTTACTGCAAAAACGTGCTCGTGTCTGTCTGTCCTCAGGCTGAGAAGGAAAACGAAAAGATCCAAGATGATAACCGTTGTTTTTTTATGGCCACGGTCTCGAACAGTTCTCGAAAGATCACATCTCACACATGATTTTGAGGTGCGATAGGGTACCATAAAAGCAGGTTGCTGGGGGGAGTAGGCAGAAGCGTTCAAACCTGTGTAGAGTAAACGTCGTCAAACCTTTCCGGACTTGTTTACATTGGACTTGAAGGCAACGGTGTTGTAGTCGTTCAAGAAGCAAGCCAGCAGAAAAGTGTTCCATAGGCGGGCAGTTCTAAGAAAGAAGCATTTGTTGGGGATAGGACGGTCTGCCGTGAGTTAGACGATCCCGTCCCCATGTATATAATGGTGAATGTATTTATTTAATGGTAGAGGAATTGAAAAGACAAAAGGTCGCATAATGAAGACGAAAATATGCCGTTATATATCAACGAAACAAACGCAATTTATTTGCATAAATATACAGGGAAGAGTGATAGAGAGAATAAGAGTTCATGAAAGATGAGTAACCTTACTTGTGGTTGACTGGCTAGTCAGGACGCGGTGGTGGCTCATAGCTCCACCGGAGCGGTGTTTGTCACATGTTGACTGTTTAAGCATTCAGCAGAAAAGAGGGTGAAATATGAGAAACAGGAAGTGACGTAGGTAGGTCGCTCTTCTGAGTTAAAGGGCGACAATCAAGTTAGGCTGAGAGTGTTCAACTCCCACACATTCAGGCCAGTGTAGAGTGACCATCGACGTGCGACTCGTCAGACGTTTCTGATTCAATATATTTTAATCTTATCACATTCAATATATTTTAATCTTGTCAAATTTAATATACTTTAATCTTGTCAAATTTAATATTAATAGATGTATCATTTCCTACCTTAACAGGATACAAAAGCGACTCCGAAATCGAGGCGTAGTATCTCTTCTCTAAAAACTGTTTGCACATAAGTAACTACAATAGTAAAAAAAAAAGACTTCCACCAGGTTTACTCTGACCTGTAGGAGTTGTAGGACCTATCAGAAAAAAAATTAGAGATAAAATAGAAACCATCGGTTACAAACTATTAGTTTACAAAATATACGGCGACAAAACAAATTCATCTACAAACCAATGCTATGCAGCCCCTATGCATGATTACAACATAAAATGGTCCGTTGATGTTTTTAGGGTTTGGGGCCACGAGTAAAGTGTAGTATCTTTTCTGATACTACATTTCCACTTTTATGTCCTCAGTAAATGAAGGATATATATTTCTAAACTGAGGCCACTTTTTCTTTTTTTTTTTTGTCCTAATAAACAGTTCATCTTTGATGAGAGCTAGATTTTCCCCACATTAAAATCGACCTCGTCTATACATTTTACTTCGTGGTGAGGCAAATAATTAGAGCCATAATGTCGGTTGATATGCTGTAGAAGTCAACAACAACCATCCTTTTTTATCACACCCTCTAGGTACACCTAATTATTTGAGAATGGAGTCTATTTTGTCCTGCGGACAAGGAACGGGAATTGCTTTCCGAAGCATTTCTTTCTTAATTCGAAAACAGGAAACTGTTTTCTTCTTTCCTTTCTTTTCCCTTCGTTCCTTTTTATATGTGTCTTCACTTCACTATAAGAGGCTTCGTCTATCTGCAAGCAGGTATGCAAGTGAAGTTCCATTTTACCCTGGACATTTACCCTGGAAATTTACCCTGGACATTTCTATTTCTGTTTCCTTATTGATTGCCGTTTGATTAGACATTTTCCTGTATTGGATTTTACCGTTTTTCACATTGGATCTTTATCATATCATATTCTTTTTCCTCCTTTTCCCCAATTCTTGCTTTCCCAATCTCTTTGAATCCTTACAAATTGTCTAAAAACAGTTCAATGACTTTTTTTATGCAAATATGACAAAATTTATATTGCGTGTTTCCCGTGATGCATTAACCTGAAAAATTCATCTGATGAAAAGATTTGTTCTCTTCGAAATTACATGGAATGTTTCTCTTATTTTATTTGCTTGTCGAATATTTATAACTTTGTATCCATTTCTTACTGGTCTATAAAGGTTTTTGAAAATGTTAATATTTTTTTTAATATTAAGATTTTTATCATATATATATATATATATATAGTGGAAATGGTAATTAATAAAAACTAAAAGTCTGAGGAAGCTACAGACGGCAAAAAACGGTCGGGTAGCTGAAACAGTAATGTAACTTAACAGAAAGATACGGTAATAAAAAATAAAACGTATATATGTGTGTGTGTGTGTGTGTGTGTGTGTGTGTGTGTGTGTGTGTGTGTGTGTGTGTGTGTGTGTGTGCGCGTGTGTGTGTGCGTGTGTGTGCGCGTGTGTGTGTGTGCGTGTGTGTGTGTGTGTGCGTGTGTGTGTGTGTGTGTGTGTGTGTGTGTATGTGTGTGTGTGTGTGTGTGTGTGTGTGTGTGTGTGTGTGTGTGTGTGTGGTCAATCTCAAGTTTGTTAATTTTATCTCGATGAATATAAGACTACACTAATATTCTGATATGTAATTCCAGAACAATTATAAATTCACATTATTTCCGACAAAACTAAAAGTCTTGTATAAAGCAATTTTTTTTTTATTCTGGATTTCGGAAAATGTATCTATCTTAAAAATTAAAACGTTATAAAAATTTTACCAATATACATTAGTGACCAAAAAGAAGCATCTGTTATGTTGAAATAAAAACTAATTTATTTGATACGAGATTTTTTTTTTCTTGTCGGAAACGATATTAATAGATACACAGTGGAACCCCGGGATACGGTTGCCCTAGTATAAACTTTTTTCAGGTTACGATATATTTCGGTCCCTGGTTACGGTATGTGTCCTGCCTTAAGGTGTTATTTATAACATTATTTGATTATGTACATGTGTACTATATACTGTACTGTATTTTGTTACTAATTTTAATGCCGTATCCGGAGGTTCTACTGTATACATTTCCTGTCTTGACAGAATAAAAAAGCAACTTCGAAATCTAGTGGGTAGGGATATCCTATCCTTTTCTTAGAAAAATTTTTTCACAGAAGTGACTCCAATAGTAAAAAAACAAAACTTCTACTGGGTTTACTCTGACCCAGAAGAGTGGTAGTACCTGTCATGACAGAATTTATAAGTTAGAAAACTGTCGTTTAGAGACTGTTTACAAAATATACGCCAGAAAAATAAAAGAATTTGCAAACTAATTCTATGCGTAGTCTCGGCATCAAATGACCCAATGATAATTTTAGAACCTAGCTATGATGTAGCATTTGTTCTGATACTAAAGCACATCTTTTTTTCTTTTCAGTAAGAGAAAGCTAAATACTTCTAGATTGACGTTATTTTTTTTTTGTTGTTGTTCTAATAAAAGGTCCATCTATGATGGGCGCTAGATTTGCTTCAAATTTAACCAACCTTCCTCTATACATATGCCTTCGTAATGGAGCAAATAATTTAGGACTCAATAAATGTTGGCATGGCGTAAAATTCGATGCTGTAAAATTCAACAACGAACAAACCTTTTTGTAAATACCCTCTAGGTTCACCTAATCACTTGAGAGTATAGTCTATTCTTTCCTGCGGAGAAAAGAGGGAATTATTTCCGAAGTATTTCTCTGTTACTTCGAAAACAGGAAACTGTTTTATTTACACATTGTTTTTTTGTGTGTTTGTCTTCGCTTCTTATAAAAAGCTTCATCTGTCTGTAAGGTATGCAGTTACATATATATATATATATATATATATATATATATATATATATATATATATATATATATATATGTGTGTGTGTGTGTGTGTGTGTGTGTGTGTGTGTGTACATATATATATATATGTATATATGTGTGTGTGCGTGCATATATATACTAGCTGTACCCGGCCACGCGTTGCTGTGACTCAGTTTGTTAAAATAGAACACATTTCTCAAGAAAAATTGCATTTTGTTCGTTTATTTACTTTTATTGTTTTTTGCAATTTTTTTAATCAATAAAATTTGTTATTTTTCCCCAAAAAAAAGATTAATTTTTTACCATAAATTGTTAGGTGGAAGTTTTTTTCAGGAAAACTTGCACTTTTTTTTAAAGAAATTTGGCAGTAAACGTTTCTTTTTGAAAACGGAATTTTTATTATAAAAAGAACAGATGAATGCTTTACATGAACACTGTAAATAGTTATGTGAAAGTAGAGAAAAGTTTGATTTTTTTTCAAGAGAATGTACAAATTATTTTTTAACAGATGTTCAGAAAATAAACAGAAAAATACTTCCATCATTAATTATGTAAAAAATAAATAAAATGTTGATTTAGTGTTTCAATATTATGCTTATAAATTACGATAAAACTTGTTGAGTATGAGCTGTTTTATAGTTGTTGTAAAAATGGAACGGAAACTTAAATTTCGCTTCGTTTTAATCTTTCTTAATTTTTTAATTGTGCCCCCAAACGAATATAATCAAAACAGTAACATTCAACAATTGTACTTTATGTATATAAAACACAAAATATTTATTTAAAAAAAAAAGTTAATAACGAAAGGGAAATAATTCTATTTTTAAACGAAAAAGTCGGTTTGGTATATCTTTTTGTTATTTTTTACATAAGTCCAGCTTATAATTCACATTGGAAATGTCGACATTTATAGGTTGTCGGGTACGTTTACAACGAATAAACACTCCAATCTAGTAGATGTATAAATAAAAAACTCGTAATTTCTCTTTTAAAAGTGGGTTGTTTATTTTCTTTATGGATTATACTTCCAAACTAAACTATTAAAGTTTTTTTAAAAGTAATAGAAATAGTTTTTTTATTTTTTAAAAAACAGTAATGAATTTTACGAACTCAATATTTTTCAATTTTTAAACTTTAAAAATCTATCTAAATGTTTCTATTGATTCTATTTTTACGATATTTTCAGGGTCAATGTGAAATGTTATGCTCTTTCTAATAAACCGAATATAATATTTTAGACAAACGTTTTTATTCACGCCCCCCCCCCATTTTCAAGTGTCTATTAAAAAGTAAATAATTAATTTACTCACCAAAGTTTTATATATCACAAATTGAAGAGAAAAGGTCAATTAGTAATATATTCAAATTTAAAACAAAAAAGTAGTGTTTTTTAGAAATTTACCTATAAAGTTCGAAGTTTAAAACTTTTTTTTTAAACCACGTTGTTTGTTTTTTCTTTTGTTATTTTTTCATGAAACCTTGGTCCTTGCTCCTTTAATTGAAAAAAAATTAAGCCTTGAATTACATTTTTCGAGTAGTTATAAGCTTGGAAAGACATGGGTCGAATGATTCACGCTTCCTATTTTGAAATGTCTATTAAAAAGTAAATAATTAATTTACCCACCAAAGTGTTATATATCACAAATTGAAGAGAAAAGGTCAATAAATAATATATTCAAATTTAAAACAAAAAGGTAGTGTTTTTTAGAAATTTACCTGTAAAGTCCGAAGTTTAAAACCTTTAAAAAAAAAAAAACACTTTTTTTTTTGTTTTTTTATGAAACCTTGGTTCTTGCTCCTTTAATTGAAAAAAAATTAGGGCTTGAGTTACATTTTTCGAGGAGTTATAAGCTTGGAAAGACGGGGTGGAATTATTCACTAATTTTCACGAAATTTCTGACACACCTACCAATCTACCCATGTTAAGAACGGCTTTCGGAATAGACACCCTTAACCTTGCCAGCATACCCGAAAAGCTATAAAAGCTGAAGTGTCGAATGTGAACGATGAGTTGAACGTAATGTAAAAATGTACCGAATTTAAAAGGGAATGAAATTCCAATTTCCGTTCCATTTTTAAACAACCGTAAAGCAGAGCATTCTATGCAAATTTTACCTAACTTACTGTATTAATGCTATTTAGGTTTGGCTATAAATTCCTAAACTCGTTTCACCCTAAATAATTTAGGTGACTGAAATAGGAATCTAATTGAATCTTTAATTTCCTGAATAGTATGCGAGAATTCATTTTTCTTCGAGTTATATCGAATTCATTAATACGGATTTAAGGGGCCTTTTCGTAATGTTACTGTAAAACTTATGTTTATTGATACAAATTACGATGCTTTATTTATATAAAAAAGCAAAAATAAATTGTTGCGTTTTGTATTTACTACTGAAAACCATAACTTAGTAAAGGTATTTTTGTTTAAACAAAATAAAACATTTTCACTAAGAGTTAAGTAAAAAATATTATTATCATTATTTTCTGCGATCATTATTTGATAAATACTGCAATTTTCATTAAAATTGGTTAATTTCCTGATTTTTGGTGAATTTTTAAGTAAAAGGAGGAGGGGTCAAAATGTTTATACACTTTGAGTGTCGGCATTCATTTTGTCTGTACATTTTTCGATGAATATTTGATAGGAAAGCGACCACGTGTGGTTAATTTAAATTAAATTTCAATCACATGGTTACATTATCAATAATCATGTGATTAAACCCATTGAAAATTTACCGATATTGTAAACACATTCAGTAGTGTTGAGACCAAAATATCCTTTTAGTGATGCAGTGTTGGCAACTGAGATTTAAAAAATACCCGTGAGATCAGGAGAAATAAATGTCCAGAAAATCGCTAACTCCATATTTTAACTTCCTACCGTAAAAAAATTATAAATATAGTATATTCAATATATAAAATGTTCCGTGTTTTCTCACTATATTTTCCTGGAATTATATTGAAGCGGTTAGCTCCCCAGAAGGCTTACATATTTTATCAGCTAGTTTTACCTGTTTTTTCAGAGAGGGTATTTTTTGCTGGAAACAAATAATAAACTCAAACTTGTTATAATAAAAGTTTAATTGAAATATACTGCAAATTAAACATCACAATAATGGTGCAACATATTTTGAAATTAGAAAAATAAAAAACAAAAAAACTTTGTTTTAGCATGTTAAAAGTATTTAGGTTGGTAGATAATTAAATTCTACTGTATTAGTATCAGTTCTTTTTTTTCCTGTTGTTTCTTGATTTTTACAATTTTCGACTAAATACTTCTAAATTAAGTAGGGTTGCTTAGATCGCATTTTAAACTAAACTTCGGAGGTTGGAATGCCCCCCACCTAAAATGTACTTGGAAAAAATCGATTTTATAGCGAGATTTAAGAATGGTTAGCCGAAAAAAAGTGAAAAACAAAACAAATAATCAATAAATAATTGTTACCAAGGGAATAAATACTACTTTTTTTTACTTAAATGAATGAGTTTATTTTATGTTTTAAAATATTTTCAAGCGCTTTTCTTTATTTTTTAATCTAAAATTGCGAGTGTGTGGGTGCCAAATATCTCCAGATTTTCTAGAATTCCCCGCTAGATTGCAAACGAAATCTCCAGATCTAGCAGGAAAACCGCTAAATTGGAAACACTGGTCACGTGACAGGAAGCGGTAATAAATAATTGTCCCTAAATTAAAAAAATGGCCTATCGGTACAAAGAAAACAACCTATTTATCATAGAAAAATTAAGTATAATGTTATAATTAAAAAGAAATATATAAAAACACACATGGATATAGTAAACATATTATAACAAAACATGGAAGTCACCCGTCCAGTGGTTCTTTAAACTATTAATTGTGAACGAACCAACAGTTACATTTATATATATATATATATATATATATATATATATATATATATATATATATACTAGACTACCCGTGACCCGTTGGGTCAGTATGTTATATTAGCTATGGAATTCATGTATGAGTGTGACACTTGTGACGTAAAGAAAATAGTTTTTTTTTTTACATAACAGAAACATTTCTATGAAAGCATATTAAAATGAAAAAAAGAATATAGATAGATTTCTGTGAGTCGTTCTGTTTATTATAATTGATTATTTTTTTTTTAAATATACAGTTACTGAATTATAAGTGGTTTGCCATACTTATAGGTAAATGTGCAATGAAAAGATACTATAATACTTATTATAGTTAAATTCAAATTTTGATATATCTGCTTTTTTACATCGTTCTTTTCTGTATTACGTTTAAGTTATTTTAAACCCCACTATTCCCATGTTAAATAATAATTTCGAAATAATAACGGTAAAATTTCAGCGTCCCAATTGTTCCTTTGTTTTTTGTTTATTTTAAACCCCACTCTTCCCATGTAAAATAATAATTTCAAAATAATAACGTTAATATTTCAGCGTCCCAATTGTTCTTTCGTTTTTTCTTGTTTTTTTTTGTCGCGTTTAAACTATCCAAATAAACAATTGTTGATATTGCCTGTTTTTTTTACATCGTTCATTTCTGTATTACGTTTAAGTAATTTTAAATCGCACTCTTCCCCTGTCAAATAATAATTTCGAAATAATAACGTTAATATTTCAGTGCGCAGGTGATGCGCGCATGCGCAACCGGATGTCGTAAACCGGAAAGTGGGTTACATACATCGTTAAAAGATCATTTGAGTTTTATAATTATATATATATATATATATATATATATATATATATATATATAACTACTTCATTTATTCACATAAATTTAATATACGAGAGTATAGATTTATGCGTAAACTTTAAGTATTTACTTCAAAAGTGCTCAATACGTAGGTAGAGCTAGTTAGTAATTTATAAAATATATATGGCGATTAAGCTACACTGAATATTCTGCGTTTCATCCAACAATAGGATTCGTCAGGCTTATGCGCGAATTCTGTCGTTGCTTCTTGTTTTTATATATGTTGAGGATTTCTAGTTGGCCAATCAGCTTTCTAGTATCAAACGCGCCCCTTCCTATCAGCCAATGGGCATGCATTTTATCAAACAAAGGATCTGTTTTAGAACTAGGTTAGTGGTTTTAGGTGGCCGTTCTCCTTTTTTCTTTGTTTTTATACATATAAATATACCTATGTGTACACAATAATGCACATATATATATACATATATACATATATATATATATATATACATATATGTGTGTGATCGTTTATGTATATTCATGTTTATTTAATTTATTTATTTGTTTGTTTTCTATTGTTATTGTTAGTTTTAAAGCTATTTTGTATCGCTATCCTAGAGTAAGTTTTATTCTGTGAACACAGTTGTTTGCTATTTCCCGCCTACAGTTTAATAGATTTTGAGGTTCTTTAAAGTACAGGATAGAAAATTTTTCATGGAGGCATAATTTACATGGGTCGTCTAAATGTCTGCATGTGGTAGCTTGCCTCATTATTTTACATTCAACTACCGGCGAATGTCCGCTTTCTTTGAGTTCCCAGTATTTATTCGCTAGTGTTGTTTTTATACGGTGTTTTTTTTATTTTTGAATGTGCTTTTGTGGTCATAGTATCGGGTTTTGAAATCTAAGGAAGTCATGCCTATGTAATATTTCTTGTTATTCGGGTTTTCTTTCGCAAATATTGTTGCTTGATAAACTACGCTTTTTGTTAGACATTTATTTTGGACTGGGCAAAGTGTGCGGTGTCTACAATTGCATTTATCTTGTTCGTTATTAGTATTTTTATTTATGGTATGGTTGTTCTTGTCCGAGATGGTTTGTTGTTGTTATTATTATTATTATTATTATTATTATTATTATTATTATTATTATTATTATTATTATTTCTGCTAGTGTTGGTTTTATTTCTGTCATGGTGTCTACTTTTTTTATTGTTTATTTTGTTGTTGTTTACATTGTTTTCATTTAGTATTTTCTTATTATGTGCCTTTATTATCATCTCTAAATTTTCGCAACAACTGTAAGATAACTTCAAGGTATTTTTATTGAAGATTTTGTGTAAGGGGTTGGTTGCGGGAAAGTGTTTTTCAATAAGATCTAGAAATTTCTTGCCAAGTTTTGTTTTTAACATTTGAGTGTATGGGGCCGTATACCAAATTATAGTTCTTTTTCTTCTGTTTTTAATTTTATTATATTTGTTGTAGTAGACTCAGTAATTACTCAAGCGATGAAAATGCATTTAACAAGTCACCCAATATTTACGAAACAGCCCTAAAAAATAGTGGATACAAAAATATCGATATCAAATATAAACAACAAAACACCAACAACTATAATAAAATTACATATCTTACAGTTGTTGCGAAAATTTAGAAATGATAATTAAAGCACATAATAACAAAATACTAAATGAAAACAATGTAAACAACAACAAAATAAACAATAAAAAAGTAGACACTATGACAGAAATAAAACCAACACTAGCAGAAATAATAATAATAATAATAATAATAATAATAATAATAATAATAACAACAAACCAACCTCGGACAAGAACAACCATACCATAAATAAAAATACTAATAACGAACAAGATAAATGCAATTGTAGACACCGCACACTTTGCCCAGTCCAAAATAAATGTCTAACAAAAAGCGTAGTTTATCAAGCAACAATATTTGCGAAAGAAAACCCGAATAACAAGAAATATTACATAGGCATGACTTCCTTAGATTTCAAAACCCGATACTATGACCACAAAAGCACATTCAAAAATAAAAAAACACCGTATAAAAACAACACTAGCGAATAAATACTGGGAACTCAAAGAAAGCGGGCATTCGCCGGTAGTTGAATGGAAAATAATGAGGCAAGCTACCACATGCAGACATTTAGACGACCCATGTAAATTATGCCTCCATGAAAAATTTTCTATCCTGTACTTTAAAGAACCTCAAAATCTATTAAACTGTAGGCGGGAAATAGCAAACAACTGTGTTCATAAAATAAAAATTACTCTAGGATAGCGATACAAAATAGCTTTAAAACTAACAATAACAATAGAAAATAAACAAATAAATAAATTAAATAAACATGAATATACATAAACGATCACACACATATATGTATATATATATATATATATATGTATGTATATATGTATATATATGTGCATTATTGTGTACACATAGGTATATTTATATGTATAAAAAAAAGGAGAACGGCCACCTAAAACCACTAACCTAGTTCTAAAACAGATCCTTTGTTTGATAAAATGAATGCCCATTAGCTGATAGGAAGGGGCGCGGTTGATATTAGAAAGCTGATTGGCCAACTAGAAATCCTCAACATATATAAAAACAAGAAGCAACGACAGAATTCGCGCATAAGCCTGACGAATCCTATAGTTGGATGCAACGCAGAATATTCAGTGTAGCCTAATCGCCATATATATTTTATAAATTACTATATATATATATATATATATATATATATATATATATATATATACGGCTCCCTGTTATTAAGTGATTGTAATTTATTATTGACGTATAATTCTTAAAACAAATGAATGTAATAATAAAGTTTCTAGCATGACGTTTAACTTAGAATTTAATGCGTGTGCCAGCATTCAACACTAAAATTTTTTAAGAGGTCTTGGAACCGCATCAACTGATTTCACAAGGAACTTTTTTCTTTGTTCTACTACTGAATCAATACTTATGGAGGTTAAAAACTCATGTAAAGATTAGGGTTGATTAGGTGGATAGGTTGACAGAAGAATGGCGAAGAATATTATGAGGAGATTTAAAACAGCCATATATCAGTAATTCCAAATAACCGATGACCCTAGAAAACAGCATTTCGCATGGAATCTGAGGACTAACGGCAAAAAATAAAGGGCTGGTTCACAGCTCTCGCTCCAGCCCCTATTCATTTTGTGTAAAACTTATATTTCAGTAATAAATTTCAATATAAGGAGTAACATCGTGTATATTGGTGGTGTAGTGAAACTCAAGTGGTTTGAGCTCAATGACTATCCTAAGATTCTAATATGAGCACTACATATCTTTTCAGAGTAAACTAATAATCTCGTATCAAGCAAATTGTTTTAGTTTGTTGTTTTTTGTTTTGTTTTGTTTGTTTTTTGTTTTGTTTTTTGGGGGTTTTTTTGGAAGGGGGTTCTGAATATTCTTCTGCCTTTTTGATTAAAACGTTGCAATGATTTTAACAATGTCTAGCTTGTATATTGGTGATCAAAAAATAAAGCTGTTATTTTCAAATAAAGACTAATTTATTTGGCGTTTCTGAATTTTGGAGATGCGTATAGGTTATTCGTATTATTTGGATTCATCGGACTACTGTTCTCATATTCACAAGATTTCGGTCGATGTAACCTCCGATCTGACAGTTCTCAAGAAACCATGGTGCAGTGTTTAGACTACTTGGAATAAATCACTTTTAAAAATGTATATTCTTTTGAAGGTTGAAGGTCCAATTCTCAGTGTGGGTGACCAACATAATGCAATTTTGAATTATTTAGGGGACCTCTATCCTATCGTGGTTGATGGTACAAGAATATGCTGCCTCCGTAAGGTAAATAAAGGGTTACGTTCGGAATTTCGTGCAGATTCCCAAGTTCGACAGAAACATTCCCGAGTTCGACAAGATACACCTGAAGACGGTCAGAGGTTATATTGACTGAAACGTTGTGAAAATGGCATTCAAGATCAGAGCAGTAGTCTGGTGAATCCAAGTAATAATTTATTTGATATGACATCTTTTTAGTTAATATTAATAGATATAGATTTGTACACACAGACATAAACACACACACACATACAAACACACACACACACACACCTATATATATATATTTAATAATTAAGTGGTAAGTATTAGGAACCTGAAAAAGTGCTCAACACTATTGTAGAGCAAAAAAATATGTATATTTTGTTACTGTTTTTTATCTGCTTAGTTACACATGTGTCCACTATCAGAATCGAGTTAACGATCCGATAATTTCTTCGGAGCTTTACAGATTTGAAAAGTTAGATATAATAAACTTTCAAACCTGTAAGGTCTGACATAATTATCGGATTGTTAACTCGATTCTGATAGTGGAAACGTGCTTAACTAAGCAGATAAAAAGCAGTAACACACACACACACACACACACACATATATGCTAGTATATATATATATATATATATATATATGCTAGTATATATATATATATATATATATATATATATATATATATATATATATATATATATATATATATATATACTAGCATGGGTGCCCGGCGTTGCCCGGGTGTTTGATGGTGTATGTGGAGCAAAAAAAAAAGAGGTCAATTTTTATTAAACTTTGTCTCCTATTATGACCCCTTAACATTTATGGTTTTCGGCTTAAATGAAGTTATTAAGTAAGACTTATGTTCAAGGAACCAATATCTAAAATTTCAAGTGTTTAGACTTAAAATTGTCGAAGGAGTTTGGTAGAGTTCTCAAAGATCAAATCGTTGAACTTTGACCCCTTAATCGCCAAATTTCTGGCCGAAAACCGATCAGGAAGATTTTCCCAAATCTCAGTACCCTGTATATCTAATTTCGAGTCTATAGAATAAAGATTGACAGAGTTATTGCGTAGGAAAATGTACACAGACACACACACACAGACTCACACACACAGAGAGACACTTTCACTTTTTATAGATATATAGATATATTGTCTCGTTTGAGTTTTAATAGCGTTTTCATACATAAGAATTCGGATTAAAATGGATGAACCTTATTTTGGATACATCCAAACATGTCGAAAATAGTCCCAGTCTTTCGATTCTCACGTTCATGATTGCAATAACATTTTCATGTATTTTGTAGAAGAAAAAAAACTGCCAATAATAAAAATGAGTTAATAGTAATAACCCCTACCATCCATGATCAGTGCGCTCACAAATCTTTCACCTTCTTTGTTTTTTGCTTTTTCTTTGTTTTTTTTTGTTTTTGTTTTTTTTTTTTTGTTTTTTTTTTGCATTGTTTTGCTTTTGGGGTTTTTTTTGTTTTGTTTTTGTTTTGTTTTTGTTTTTTTGTTTTTTGTTTTTTTTGTTTTGTTTTTTTTTTTGTTTTGTTTTTTTTTTTGCTGCTGCAATTGCTGAGCATCAGTCATTTATTTCTAATGAATCATGTGAGTTTTGTTGGTATTCGTCTTCCACGGTATCTTTTTAGTTAGAATTCTGTTTAGAAAAACAACGGATATTTACAAAAAGCTCTCAACCTCTCTAAGTGAACGTGATTCTGCGGAACTAACTGGATTCAAACTTGGCACAACCGAGTTGTCAGCCCGTGTCGTTAACTACTTAGCCATCGTCACCTCCCCACTGTTTTAGTTTTGTTTAGACAAGTACCAGGTAGTGTTAGAGTAATGTTAGCTTAGAGTAAGGGTGAGTGTTACGGTTAATTTATACACAATCCAGAATAAACGCCAGTGTTGAATGGAGCGCGAAATTGTATCCAGTTAACTCAATGTATTTATGTGGGAGCAGAAATATAAAAGAAACGATGTGCTTATGTAAATAAAGTTTACTTTTTTGCGATAACCTGCATTCTTTCTCCTTTTAGATGATTTCTGATAGAGACCTACAAAAGATGTGCATTTTCGTTAAAAATAGCATAATCTGAAATAGTATTTGTTTTGCTTTTTCTTATTAGAAGTTTACCACTTATAAAGGGTCAAAGGCCACTCGAGGTTAGTAAGTGTCAGGTAGCATGTGAAAGAACACAGTGATGATTGGCAATTGTGGAAATTAGGAAAAAATTAATTATTGAAGAGGACGTCTCAACAAGAACTTATTTGCATTGAACTTGAAAACGAAAATTTTACAGTCAATTAGAAAAGGAAAAGGACATTACTCACTAGATTTCGAAGCAGGTTTTGCATCCTGTCACATCAGGAAAGTGTGCTCTGAGCAGCTGCTCCCCAGCTGTGTTAACGGTACTCCATCTTAAGACATATTTGGCTCTTATACAAGTAGAGGATTGCGGCGAGAGTGAAATCTATTCTGGAATGATAGAATGATCCAAACATTTTTCCAGCGATCTTGGCAACGGATTTTCACGTAAGTCTTTCATCAGGAGTGATGATATATTCAGTTCAACTTTGATATATAATTTTCTTGGTCTGTCTTGGTTTGAAATAATATTTTTGTTGTTCTGTCAAATTTAAAAATATATGTTCGTTGGTCTGACATGTTTAAATTCTGAATAGCATTTCTGTCGGTCGTCCACGATTAACTTTCAAATAGTACCTTTTTGTCGCCCACGATTAACTTTCAAATAGTACTTTTTTTCAGTCAAGCAAAAGTTTAAAATAGGATTTTTATTCGCTTGTCGCGCTTTTATTTGACATAGCGTCCTCAGCGTTTACATTTGAAATATGATGTTCGTTGATCTGTCACGCTTAAATTTTAAATGGCCTTTTCATAAGATCGAGTGATCGCATCTTACGCATATCCGGTCTCATTAACTACAAAGTACACAGCATCAAGGAATAAACGGAAGCATATAAGACACTAAATTCTAAAACCAACATGAATAAAAAAAAGAGAAAGTTTAAATAAAATTAGAAAAAACTTTTGTAGCAGTTTCTATTCGTATCCGATGTCTTTCTTCCCATTTATCGATTTTGGCTGCTGTAATTTAATGCGCGAATACAAAGATCAGTCAGTGAACTTTTTTTAAGTATCCCAAATGAACGAAAAGGAAGTAGCCCGCTGGTGTGTAATATGGACAGTCACATGTTTAGGAATGTGTGCCAAAAAAAAAGATCGCATCAAAAACTAAACAGTGGTTGAAAGCGATTACAAAACGAATAAGGTACAAAGCAAAGCGGGAAAAGCGATGTAAAAAATCACCTATCTTTCTTTGTCTTGCTGTCTTTCCGTTCCAATTATTCTCAGAAACTATTAATCCGATCTGTATAAAATTTTGTATGTGTCTTTGTTAGTATAAAGTATAGTAAACTAAGTATTATAATATCTGTTCAATGCACAGCTAGTGATTAATGGGGAATAGTTACGTCACTTTTTCTCGAAAAGTACTGGGTCGATCTAGCTAAAATTTTGTATGAGCCTTTGTCCTAATCAAGTGCAACGAACTTCGTATTATGGTATTGTTGGATGCACAGTAAGGGATTAATTAGAATTAATAGGTATTAGTCACCAAAATACTACATTTACTCTAGAAGTTTGGTCTAAAGTACTCATTTTAAATCAACGGACTATAACATTTGTCCGTTTTTAACGAGTTAAAAAGTTTAGCAGATATATATGTATTTTACTAGATGAAAAGCGACAAAAGGAAAGCAAGTTAAACACATGAATGAATCATCAAAACCGAAGGCGTTACCGGTTTCGTTCGGATCTTTACAAAAAAAAAAAACGTTTCCGTTTCTTAATTTTTGAGATGAGGATTGGTTATTCATATTATTTGCATTCTTTGGATTACTGTTTTCATCTTGAGGGTCATTTTCACAACGTTTCTATCGATGTAACCTCCGACCTTCTTCAGGTGTATTTCCAATCCTGTATCAAGCGTTGTGGTTATCTTCAATTCATGCATGGAGACTGGTATATTTGCTCTGTTCTAGCTTAGTCAAGTGTCGGGAGTCCACCATTGGAAATGCGCCACCCAACTAAAAATCCAGTCCAATAATTTCCTCAGCCAAATGGATTACTTATTGATCCCGAATATAAAGGTGAAAGTCAAACAAAGTGCAAATCAATCAAAAGCAAAATGCAAGTTCCAAAGACATTTATATCGAACGAGTCGCATATCACATGAGGTATTTAAAAGGAGGAACCTTGGAAGAAATCCATAATCCTTTTTTAAAAAATTCTGTTTTTTTTTATTGTTTTTTTTTATTCATTTCCTCTCCCCCACCTTTTTTTGTATTGATATTTATATTAAAAACACTTTTTTCTATTAAGGTATTTATTGTCTAATGTGACACGAAGTCGTTTTTATTGTGGTGGAAAACCAGCTTCCCTAAAACAAAGGCAGAAAGGGAGCACTCTGACAGTATCCAAAACAAAAATAGTAATTGTCTCAGTATGAAGGTTTTCCCCTACATTGATTACGGACCAATTAACTTAATTTAAGTGAAGCAACAGAAAAGATACTACACTTTGATCGTGACCCAAAGGGTAATAACAATAGAAAAAAAAGCAAGCCTTTTTTTCTATTTAGTTATTTATTTGCTTTCCCACTGGGCAAATTAGGCACAAGGCCGTTTTTTTTTAATGTGGATAGTGAGGGATGGGGGACCAGTTCCCCCGAGAGGGAACTAGATAGTGACAATTGGTATGAAGAGTTTCCCTTACATTGACCAAAACTGATTGCCAAAGAGCAATTGTCTGATATGTGGGGTTGCCCTCACATATTACTGTGACTGCAGTATCTACCAGAACAGATACTACACTTTGATAGCAGAAAAAAGATCTTGGCCCGAAAGCCAAGAAGAAAAATGGCGAACATTTGTTTCTGTTTGGATTTATTTGTTTCCCCACTGAGCAAATTAGGCACAAGGCCGTTTTTTTAATGTGGAGATAGGGGGAGGAAAAGGGAGTACCAGCTCCCGAGAGGTGGGAAATGGGAGCTGGATTAGAAACTGTTGGTATGAAGGGTTGTCCCTTCAGTGACCAAGTTCAGATATGTGGGGTTGCCCCCACATATTACTTTGACTGCAGTATCTACCAGATCAGATGGTATTTATTTGCTCCCCCACTGAGCAAATTAGGCACAAGGCCGTTTTTAATGTGAGGTAAAAACCAGCTCCCCTAAAAGTAGGCAAAAAGGGGGCACTCTGGTTACCAAAAATAATAATTGTCCCAGTATAGAGGGTTTCCCCTCCATTGACTGGTACAAATTATCTTAAGTGCAGCATCTGCCGGAACAGATGGTATTTATTTGCTCCCCCACCGAGCAAATTAGGCACAAGGCCAATTTTTAATGTGAGGAGTGAAGGGAGGGGGAAGGGAAAAGGGGACCAGCTCCCGAGAGGTGGGAAATGGGAGCCGGCTAAAGGTCAGGCATGTGGGGATGCCCCCACATCTGGTCCCTGCTAGTCATAGCTAGTCATAGCTTGCAGTATCTGCCGGAACAGATACTACACTTTGATAACAGAAAAAAGATCTTGGCCCGAAAGCCAAGAAGAAAAATGGCGAATATTTGTTTCTGTTTATTTAAAAAGAAAATACAACGTTGTTATTGTGGAATTGCATCCATCTGCAAAAGATCTAGCTAATTTGCATATTCTTTTAAACATTCCTTTTAATTAACACCTTATTAGTTGTTTCAGTTTTCTTATCGGATGATCATCTTTAGTTAACTATTACGTGTAAAATATTCATGTAGATATTCTACATGATTTATACTTGCGTAATAGTTGCGTAAAAAGGTTATACTAAACACAAACTTCTTTCTAAATGCATTTATTTTTTTAAAGTGGCCTACCAGATTCCTCTGTCAGTTTTTGGTCTACAGACATGAAACTTAATATATAGGGTATTTGAACCCATGCGAAACTTTATATTTGGGTTTTAGCCGGGGAAAATCGGGGCAAAAGTGTCAAAATTAAAAAAGTGGAATTTGCGAGGTAAAGGTTGAACGATGACATTACGAATATGCATGAATAATGACATAGCTTTTGGTGCATATTTTACTTTTTAGTCTTGCAGAAAACATGTCTTAATACAGAGTGACAAAACTAACTAGGTCCCGTTTCTTGGTGTTTTTTCCGAATGAAATGAAACTTTGGTCATAACTAGTTTATTATATTCAAAACATCACATCAAAACACTGAGGTCTTTGGCCTTTTTTTTTTTTTTTTCGTTCGTCAGCATATGTTCTAGATGTACTTTCTATGCTTTTTTTTGTTTTCTGGGGGTCACCCTATAGCTCAGGCAATAAGGTCAGAGGAAAAAGTAAATCGTTAGTCGTTTTGGTTTCGATTCTCGGTGGTGGCGCACGAGTTATTTTTTAAACTTTTAAAATCATTACTATATATTGAGTCCAATATCTATATGTCTATAAAACTGAAAATGTATGTCCGTGTGTGTATGCGTGTGTGTCTGTGTACATTTCTCTACCAAATACTTGTGTCAATTTTCAGTCTAGAGACTCGAGATTTGACATAAGGATTATTGAAATTTGAGAAATATTTAAATCCGTTTTCAGCCAAAAATCTGGCTGTCAAGGGGTCAAAGTTCAACAATTTGACCATTGAAAATTCTACCAAAATACTCCGCCAATTTTTGGTCAAAACACTTGAAATTTTAAACGCAGGTTACTTGGATATGGCTCCAACTTTTTAAATTGACTTGAGCCAAAAACAAAAATGTTAAAGGGGCCAAATGGGAGTCAAAATTAAAAGAGAAATCTACGCGTGCGGTCTCTATCAAATTACTCAGCCAATTTCTGGTCTAAACATTTGAAATTTTACATAAAGGGTATTCAGAGATAGGGCAATTTTTTTAATTGTTTTGGGTCGAAAATTTGATCTGCTGAGGGGTCAAGTTCAAAAGATTTGGCCTTTGCAGTGTCTAGCAAATTACTCAGCCAATTTTGGGTCTAAACATTTAAAATTTATACATAACGGGATTTCAGATACAAGAATTTTAATCAATTTTGGTGCGAAAATTTGGCTCCCTAAATGTCAAAGTTAGAAGGGGGTGACCTGTGCAGATGCTACCAAATTTCTCCAGTAATTTTGGGTCTAAACACTTGGAATTTTAAATGTCAGTAACTTGGACATGGATAATACATTTTATTTTGATTTGAGTCCCAAAGTGTAATGTTAAAGGGTTCAAAATTGGGGTCAAAGTTAAACAAAAATTTACCTCTGTGGTCTCTACGACATTACTCAGGCAATTTTTGGTCTAAACATTTGAAATTTTACATAAAGTGTATTCACACGTTATGCAAGTTATGAACAGTACAAAGGGCCCGAGCAAAGCAGGGCTGAACTGCTAGTAATCTATATAGCTATAAAAGTGAAATTGTCCGTCTGTGTGTGTACATTTCTCTACCAAACTACTCTGTAAATTTTTCAGTCTACAGACTCGGGATTTGACTTAAGGAGTATTGATATTTGGGGAAATGTTTTTAATCGGTTTTCAACCAGAAATTTTGCTGTCAAGGCGTTAAAATTCAACGATTTGACCTTTGAAAACTCTACAAAACTCCTCCGCCAATTTTGGGTGTAAACACTTAAAATTTTAGATGTAGGCTACTTGGATGTGGATCAAACTTTTTAATTTGATTTGAGCCCTAAACAATAGATATTAGGGGGTAAAATTTGTTAAAATTGGACCACTGCGGTCTCTACCAAATTACTCGGCCAATTTCTGGTCTAAACATTTGAAATTTTACATTAAGCGTATTCAGACATAGGGCAAGTTTTTAAACGGTTTTAGCCGAAAATTTGGCTAACAAAGGTGCCAAATTTCAAAATATTTAACCTTTGCGGTTTCTAGCAAACAATTCAGCGAATTTTGGGTCTAAACATTTAAAAGTTTACAAAAAGGTTATTCAGACATACAGCAAGCTTTTAAATCAATTTTGCGCGAAAATTTGGCTGTCAACAGACTCAAATTCTGAATATTTGAAATCTTACAAAAGTATCTTTCTTGTAATGATTGGTTAATTAGTTTAAGAATGAATTTTATACGTACAAATTGTTGTGACATGGCTTGAACACGTGACTACCATATAGGAAACTGGTTGAAGTTAGCTACAGCTGCGAGTTTTAATATGAACACTAAGAAGCCATTTATTTGTCAACCGACTTATCTGTTGTTGTTACCCGATCATTGTGAGAATGAAATAGCCACCGCAAAAAGAAGGCATGCTGAAATAAGCAGAAAACACGTTAAGTCGCAGAAAATAGGAACAATTGATTTTAGAAAAATTTATAATAATGTAAAGGACGATTCATACTCTTTTCAAGAGCCAGAAGGTCGCTTGTGCGGCAACCGAGAAGGCCGAACTATAAGCTCGGCGATGTGCCTCCAACTACACCCTTATGTTGATTAATTGATCCGCCGGGCAGCGCTGAGTTAGCGGTCGTGGCATTGCGATTGTTCAATTGTCGTCGAAATTAGTTATTTCAGTAGGTAGGTTTTCAAAGTCGCAATAGATAATTGCCGGGTCAAATGTTTAAGAAAGTTAAATAATTTAGCAAAACAAAAGCATATTTACGGTTAGAAGTTTATAATAAGGGTGTGGATTTTTAGTTTTCAACTACCAAACTAATCTGCATAAACAAAGGGTCACCTGGTTGTGACGTCAGTATCAAACAAAGAAACAGCTTTATTCGTAGTTAGGCAGAGAGTGAAGTTAGATAGCCACAGAGTCAGAAAGCGGATGGGAATTGGATCGGAACAGTGATGGACATTATAGAAAACGTAGAAACAAAAACATTCGTGCAACTTCGAGACGAGATACATCAGAAAATAAAGTTTATGTGTTAAAAATATAACCCGAGTGTCCACTATCGTTCCTTTCGGATAAAAGAAGTAATTTTTCTAGCTTTTAAAGTCCTGTAAGTCTATATAAATCGATAGAACAAGGTATGTTTCCTTTGGAATCTGACGTATCTTTACAGAAATGTGTTATTCATCCTTGTAAAGAAAACTGTCCATAACGTACAATGAATGTCTCCTGTTAACTGTTATTTGAATATCAAAAACACCGACGAACACATTTATCCACAAACGAACATTATATAGACAAGACGACATGAGCCGCTAAAAATGTAAGAGTATATACAAACGCATCATATATACAGCACAGCTACATGAGATACACGTACATATATGCAATATCCACCCGAGTCAACATACTAGAGACGATACGGTCGGTATAAATACGAACGTTTATACAAACATACATGAAGACGTAAATGCATATATATATATATAAAGAGAGAGATAAAAGAAGGAACAAACCAATTTATGTGTTCGTCAACGTTTCGTCTTTATTGCGAGACTTCCGATGAATGCATGAAATTAAGAAAACAAAACACCAGTACAAATATTTGAAAATATATTTTTGATGTAATCAAATGTATGACCTGGTTACATTTCAGAAACGAAAAAGTCGTTGGACATTCAAAAAAGGGAGGAGCATAGCATTGTAAAAGATAGTTAGATTTTATATATATATATATATATATATATATATATATATATATATATATGTATATATATATATATATATATAGAGAGAGAGAGAGATGTATATATATATATATATATATATATATATATATATATATATATATATATATGGATATATATATGGATATATATATATAGAGAGAGAGATAGATGGATAGATATATAGATATATAGATATATAGATATATATATACATAACATCATATAGCCGTTAATATATTAAAAAATATATGATACAATTCAAATTCTTTTTGGAACAAATATGTCAGTTATAATTCAAATATGGATGTGTAACTGAAATGAAATTAGTTTATTTTTGTTATGTAATTTGACTTCAACCAAGCAAAAACACTTAAATTTATTTCAAATAAAACGTAATGGAGACTTCTTGAATCAGCGCGTATCGCAAATTCAAGCACGATTAAATAACGTGGAGGTTTCCATAATGTATCGCCATTAATAAGTTAACTTCTATTAAAAGACATCATTTAACTTTAGACACAGGTTAACTCCCTCGCATCATAGAAAACACCGCCTATAATAATTAATACATATAATCTATATAAATAAAACAGTAAATGTATGTGTGTGTAAATATTTAACAGGTAAACTCTTAAAATACTGGTCACATAGCACTGAAATTTACAGAAAACAGTAATTATACACCAAGGATGGTTTATAATGAGTAAAATTGTTGCTTGGATTGATAAATAACGCGTACAGACATATATCGGCAGGTTGAAATCCGAAATGTTCATTTCAATTAGCCGACATACTTTCACTTCTTTCTGCGCATGCTCAGATAAAATGAATTTGTTAAAGTCTTTTAATATTTAGACTTTTATGTATTTCTCGATAACAATATTGGTAGAGAACACGGCTGGAACGTTTAATGCTTTAGTTTTGATTTTAGCTGATGGTACAAAGTCATTTTACTTTTTAACTTTTGCCATTATGTCTTTGTATTAATAAATGCGAATATCTGCGTGATTTTAATATATATAAACGTATTTTGCGGCAAGCAGAATCCAAATATTTATTTAAAGACTTGGAAAATAAAACTTTTCTTTTTAATTTTTTACAGTCTTTTAAGACGATAAATATTTTTTTGATAATTACTTTTCTGTCGGAAATCACTCACAAACAAAGACAAAATTCAATGAAAGATATTTATACTTGAAATTTAAATCTTCCATGACAAATTCAAAGCATGGTTTTGATAGAAAAGCTTACTTGGGCTAATGTCAGGTTCCTGCGTTTGTTTCCTTCTTTCTTTTTTTTTAAGTAATACGTAAATATTGCTAGAGACTCTGAACTTGAAAATATTGGTAGCCTAGCCTAATTCTAATAATGTTATTCTTTAAATTAAATTATTACCCCTGTCGTTTTAGATAACTTTTTCTCTAAATAGTTTTTCTTTACTTTAAATAACTTTTCTCTTTTACTTTAAATAATTTCTCTTCGTTTTTGTAAAAAAAAAAATAAGACAAAGACATCCCTTTATCTCGTTTCCTTTTTTATTCTTTCATCGATTATATAAAAAATATTAATTTCAAACTAAAATTCTAATAGTTTCAAATGCGTGCATTATGTTTTTTTTACAAATTTTTCTTTACACATTTACTGATTTCAAATATTCTTAAGAAAATTATGGCAACACACAATAGAAGTTTATTTTAATAAATAATAGAAATTTCCGTAACTAATAAAATATAACTTATCATTAAATTGGACTTAAGCCACACTCATCTGCTATCCTCCTTTTTAATAAATAGGATCTCCCGATAATATAATTTATAGTCTGGAAATAGTGTTACACGTACGTGCGTTAAAGGTACTACGGTGTTAATATATATATATATATATATATATATATATATATATATATATATATATATATATATATATATATATATAACACATTGTTACGGCTTGCTATATAAAAATACAGTTACAAAAACCTATCGACGAAGACTAACAGTTCATGTAGTTAGAAAACAATTGTTTTAAACTTGAAGTCAATAAACCCAGTAAAAATAACGAAGTAAGAATTGTAGAAGATCTCAATCCATGCATATAGAATTAAATTATGTCAAACTTTACAACGCTAAAGATAGTAATTTATTCAGATAGGACAGAGTTATTTTAATCCTGGTGACATTAGACATAGCAAAAAATATTTACAAAAAGAGTAAGATAGATGTCAATGCAGATAGCATACATTATTTTAAGTCTTAATACTCTTGACACTAAAGAAAACATAAAAGATACAAATAGAAGTATTAGATTCACGTCTACCCTCTTTCACAGTTCTTATCTATGGATCTAGTATTCCGTAATTTTATGCAAAAAGATAAAATAGAAAACTCGCCTACAGGTGCGTGATTTGGAAATTTTCGAAATTGGTGTCAAAATTGGTGGTGGTGCGAAAATATAGTTACTAAAATGAAATAAAAACAGAACTATCAACGTAACGAATACATGCGAACGAATTCTTCTAAACTTATGTTTTGTTATGTTTCGTATATTTTTAATAGAAATCGCTCCTGAGAAATATGGAACAATTCAATGTAAGGAGTTAAGAGAATAATACTTCGACGTTAAGAACTAGCAAACGGTAAGTGTTACACGGATATACTCCAACCTACAAAAGAGCAATTATTTCTCCTTTCTAAGAAACATCGCTCATGGAATGGGAGAACAGATGCTACACTCTGATCTTTGCAGGCCGGAAAGTCGACAATCTTCAATGTGGAATCTATCCGGAATTTTGAACTGAACCCTTCATTTAATTGACGAATTCGACCAGATACATCTGAAAAAAGTCGGTGATTCCATTGGCGAGAAACATTATAGTTGGGCAGATTGTTGAAACAGTCTTTCACTTGGTGCTTGTATCACTAAGTGAAAGATTCTTATGGAATATTGAGATAAACTGGCCTACTTCATGAGAAACATCTTATATAAGAATAGTTACTAGAAAAATATAATACATATCTTTGTCGTATCGTTGCATTCTATATAAAGAGTTGTCTCCCTTGGTAATCAATTTCTATCCACCAGAAAAAGATTGGAAGCGACGGAAAAAAAAGCGTTTCTAATCTTCGTCCCATGGTGGCGTTTATCGTCTAGTTGACAATCTCTTTAAACTTTATTCTCGAGTATCTCGTATACCTTGGTAAGTGGTGACCCATTATTATTATTATTATTATTATTATTATTATTATTATTATTATTATAATGATGATGATGATGATGATGATGATGATGATGATGATGATGATGATAATAATAATAATAATGACGTTATTTGTTCCAATATTTGTCTGCATCTCGTATACCTTGATAAATGGTGGCCCATTAGTAGTAGTAGTAGTAGTAGTAGTAGTAGTAGTACCAGCGAGAAATCAATGGTAAGCGGCTGTTGCGATGATGCAAAGTCATTTGCAAATGCTATCGAAGGAGGTGGAGAGAGATGGACGTCTGAGGAGACTTGTTATCACTCAATTTCCAGAGAATACCACAGGTTTCCAATTAGATCGTTTGTTGACTTGTGTGAAAGCTCCATATGAGCCAATAATAATAATAATAATAATAATAATAATAATAATAATAATGAACATTATTTGTCTGTTCCAATATTTATCTGCATGAATATCTATTTTATTTTTTTTCTTGTAATACCAGGAGCCACACTTCATTACTTATCCCTCAAACAAACGCGAGCATAAACAACAACTAACTTAAATATTTGAAGTGTGTAAAACCGACACCAATTCCTTTCTCTAATCGATTTAGTTATAAAAGTTATGGGTAAGTTGGGTATTAAATTAATACAGGAACCGGAAGTTATATTTTTTATTTCATAATCTTCAAGGAATAATGTTTAAGAAAAAGGTTTTTTTGTGTAAACAGAGTTAATTTTCTTCAAACATGACATAGCAATTTGTAATGGAAAAAATATTTTCATCTTGCAACATGTAAGAAGTTATGGACCTCTGGTTCCATTACGGGACTTTGCTACCCACTTGCGTACCTGCTTCGTAGACCACCTTCCAGTAATGGGATGTTGTAAGAGCAACTGTTGCTTACATTGTATATAATGCTGTTGGCGGGTTGTCATAAGAGCTAGGAACTGATTTAAAGCATTAGTATCCTTTGTAAAAAAAAAAGAACCGTTTTATTTATTTAACATTCGCTTAAATTGTAAAAGTTATAAATAATATCTGAAGCAATAGAAACGTGTGCATTTATATATCTATACATATACATATGTGTGGGGTAAATGTTGTAACATCCGTTCAGAGTGATCTACTTATTATAAAATAATGATCTGCGCACAAACACAGACACACCACACACACACATACACACACACATAGCAAATATATATATATATATATATGTGTGTGTGTGTGTGTGTGTGTGTGTGTGTGTGTGTGGGTGGGTGGATTTAAAATATTTATTTATTAATAATGATATATATGTGTGTGTGCCTATAGATATAAAATATTAATATATATATATATATATATATATATATATATATATATATAGATAGATAGATAGATAGATAGATAGATAGATAGATAGATAAGTATATAGTCTTGGAAGCTTTTAAAGTTTAAAACTATACAAAAAATATTATTTTTATAATTCATTAAAAATATATTTAATCAGCAAGTCATTTAATAACCTGCAATCCCTGCATCAACTTGCTCTCTCGAATTCACTATAGTACTAATGTCAATTTAAGGGATAATCAGTTGTTTACCATGAAACACTGCCTCGGGGGGATATATATATATATATATATATATATATATATATATATATATATATATATATATACTAGTGAACTTGTCTATCTGTCTGTTTGTGAGGAACAGTCTCTACCAGACTACTCTGTCAACTTTTGGTCTACAGGGATTTGTAACTCTAAAACAAATTTGATTTAATTTTTAGCCGGTAAACCCAGCCGCTAAGAGGTCAAAATGTTTAGAAATTCGAACTCGGCAGATGTATGTCGACTAAACCTGTACCTTCCAAGCATGCGCAAATATTCATTTGTACCTTAAAGTTGGTTTATAGTTCAGATGGTAACAAAAAGGCTCGAGCGTTAAATGTTTTGGTTCCGATTTCAGCTAATGCCATCCAAGTGATATTATTAAAATTTTCAAAATCACTACTATATATTGGATATAATATAACAATCAATAAAGAATTACCTCTACAAGATTGCATACGACATTTGCACAAATATATATATATATATATATATATATATATATATATATATATATACATTTGTATATATATATATATATATATATATATATATATATATATATATATATATATATATATATACACTATAATAATTTTTTAATACCTACAGACAGTAAGGTTTAAGTTTTTGGGAAATCATCAGTGCAGAGTGATACGGTTACTGTCGGTCGCGAGATTAGACTCCGGCCACGAAGCTATCTCTGACACCATTAGCAAGGAACAAACCTCGCGGTCAACCTCAACCGCTAGAGATATAAACATTTTTTCTTAAATGTCGTAACATCCGTTCAGAGTGATCTTCTTATTATAACATCATGATCTGCGCACAAACACACACACACACATAGCAAATATACATATATATATATATGTGTATACGGGTGTGTGTGTGTGTGTGAATTTAAAATATTTATTTATTAATAATGATATATATATGTGTGTGTGCCTATAGATATAAAATATTTCTTAATTATATATATATAGTAATTTATAAAATTTATAAAATTTATATATATAGTAATTTATAAAATATATATGGCGATTAAACTACACTGAATATTCGGCGTTTCATCCACTCTAGGATTCGTCAGGCTTATGCGCGAATTCTGTGGTTGTTTATTGTTTTTATATGGTCCTCTTCTGTTGAGGGTTTTAGTTAGCCAATCAGCTTTCTAGTATCCACCGCGCCCCTTCCTATCAGCCAATGGGCATGCATTTTATCGAAAAAAGGATCTGTTTCAAAACTAGTTTAGTGGTTTAAGGCAGACATTTCTTTCTTTTTTTAATATATATAAATATACATATGTGTACATGCATATATGCACATATATATATACATATATATATATATATACATACATATATGTGTGATCGTTTATGAATGTTCATGTTTATTTAATTTATTTATTTGTTTATTTTCTATTGTTTTTGTTAGTATTTAAACTATTTTGTAACACAATCCTACAGTAAATTTTATTTTGTGAACACAGTTATTTGCTATTTCTCTTCTACAGTTTAATAGATTTTGGGGTTCTTTAAAGTACAGGATAGCAAATTTTTCATGAAGGCATAATTTACATGGGTCGTCTAAATTCCTAAACGTGGTAGCTTGTCTTATTATTTTCCATTAGACTACCGGCGAATGTCCACTTTCTGAGTTCTCAGTATTTATTCACTAGTCTTGTTTTTATACGGTGTTTTTTATTGTTGAATGTACTTTTGTGGTCATAGTATCGGGTTTTGAAATCTAAGGAAGTCATACCTACGTAATATTTCTTGTAATTCGGGTTTTCTTTCGCAAATATTGTTGCCTGATAAAGTACGCTTTTTGTTAGACATTTATTTTGAACTGGGCAAAGTGTGCGGTGTCTACAGTTGCATTTATCTTGTTCGTTATTAGTATTTTTATTTATGGTATGGTTGTTCTTGTCCGGGATTGGTTTATTATTATTATTATTATTATTATTATTATTATTATTATTATTATTATTATTATTATTATTATTATTATTATTATTTCTGCTTCTTTAGTTTTATTTTTGTCATGATGTCTACTTTTTTATTGTTTATTTTGTTGTAGTTTACATTGTTTTTATTTAGTATTTTGTTATTATGTGCTTTAAGTATCATCTCCAAATTTTCGCAACAACTGTAGGATAACTTTAAGGTATTTTTATTGAAGATTTTGTGTAAGGGGTTGGTTGCGGGAAAGTGTTTTTCAATAAGATCTAGAAATTTCTTGCCAAGTTTTGTTTATAACATTTGATTGTATGGGGCCGTATACCAGATTATAGTTCTTTTTTTTCTATTTTTAATTTTATTATAGTTATTGGTGTTGTTGCTTATATTTGATATCGATATTTTTGTATCCATTATTTTTAGGGCTGTTTCGTAGATATTAGTTGACCTGTTAAATGCATTTTCATCGCTTGAGTTATTACTGAGTCTACTTACTTAGGGTTTACGTAAATTGGAGTAGCGTTATCTTTTAAGTATGGTTCATATGTGTTTTTATCTAAGTTTAACGTGACGTCCAGGAAGTTTGTTATTTTTATGTTAGCTGATACGTCTGCTTTTAGGCCTAATTTTTTCATTTCCTTGTGTATGATTTTCTTAAAGTTTTCTCCCTTGACTTTGTTGGAGTTTTTTTTATAGCTAGTCCGTCATCTCTATATAGGCCGATATCCGTAGTATCGAATATGCTTGTGAGGGTATATAAAATGAATAATCCCACAAGATCTGATGCCTCTACAGAGTCCTTGGCACCCATCGCCAAAGCAAACGAATTTTTCATTTTAGTTTTTATCCATTGGTTATTATTATTTATTAGAACTGATTTTCTACATTTTTAATGATGTTGATTTCTTCCGAGGATATATCAGTGTATGCCTCGGCAAATTCTAGGGCAATATTAAAAAGTTCTTCGGATATCGAGGGATAAATGTCTATGATGTCAAACTGTATAAACGTACATTTATCTTTGTTTTCTATATTTTTAAACCAGGTGATTGCTTCGGTAGTATTTGCCCACTGGTTTAGTTCTCGGTCTTGTTTAATTTGTTTGTTTACTCTAGAAAGTATAGTTTTGCTAATTCTACCTATTTCTGGTTTAGTTGGGTTTATCAGCCGGGTGCTGGGATTATTATTAAAGTCCCATTTGTGGTCTTTAAGCAGAATGTATGCCTCTCTAGGTTTCAATTTGCCAACTTTATCGCTAATTTTTAATTTATCGGTAATTTGTTTACTTTCAGTATTTATTATATCTATGTAGTCGCATTCGTTTGTGTCTAGTTTTTTGTAGTTTTTTTGTAATGTTTTCTGTGATTAGTTTGTTATATTCTTGCTTATTTTTTTTATAAAAGTCTCTGGTTTTATCTGCTTTTACAAAGATTTTATTAGAGTTGTTTATGTTTCTAACGATTTTGTGTAGTTTCCGTTGCAAATTGTTAGGTTGATTGTGGAATTCTAAGTTTTTAATTACGTTTAAAATGTCATTTTCAAAGTTTATCAAAAGGTCTACCGTTTTCGCATTTTTAAGGGTTTTAAACGCATACGATTCTTTTTTTGTTTACGTTTTCATTTTTAAGGAAGAAATTTGCTCGCTATCGCATTCGGCGTATTAGTTCATCTGTTTTTGGATTACTTTAATAATATAGCTATGCTTGCTGGGTGTGGGGATGTTTTTTAGCGATGTTTCGAAACTAACTCTTTCCATATCTATTTTTAATGTGGTGAAATAAATTCTTTTGAGATGGCTGATGGGAAGGGGCGCGGTGGATACTAGAAAGCTGATTGGCTAACTAAAACCCTCAACAGAAGAGGACCATATAAAAACAATAAACAACCACAGAATTCGCGCATAAGCCTGACGAATCCTAGAGTGGATGAAACGCCGAATATTCAGTGTAGTTTAATCGCCATATATATTTTATAAATTACTAACTAGCTCTACCTACGTATTGATCACTTTTGAAGTAAATACTTAAAGTTTACGCATAAATCTATACTTTCGTATATTAATTTTATGTGAGTAAATGAAGTAGTTATATATATATATTGGTATACAAATTATTTATTTAAAAATTGCGCATTACAGTTTGTAGATATGGAACATGGTTTCTTTTAGCGTTTAAGAAACGCTCTTAGAGTCCATATCAAATTCCTATTATCATATGAAAAGTAGACAACCATTAAAAATGAAAGAAACTCGGCGATCATTGCCTGTGGGTGTCGCATATTTTGTTTCAAGTCGTCTCTTTTCAGAGAAGTTCTGTTTTCATGAGAACTGATTTTTTTTATTATTTGGTTTTTATATTTTCAATTGAAAGTTAGTATTATTTAATTACAATATAATATTACTAATTACGGAGGTCATATGTTTTATCTGTTTCTATTGTGTATTTGGATTTAAGAGTAATAGTGTGTCGTGTTGTTTATTTATATGATGGACCGGTGAGTGGTTTTAACTTGTATTACATGATTTTTTACTTGTTTTCAATCCAAACAAGACATATTGTCACTTGGAAAGTAAAGGATTACCATTTGGGATCGTGTCTAATACGGAAGTGAGGAGAGTTGATCATTGAAATATTTGTTGACATTACATTCAAATTTTTGAAGGTCAATATAATCAAGAAAGCACGACACAGGAAGGAGGTTCCAAAGTCCATTAGATCGATTGAAAAAACTATTAGAGCAAAATGACTCTCGACATCTAAGGATCTCAACAGTAAAGGGATGGAACTTTGCTTATTGTTGAGTTAGGAGTATTTAGATAAAGGGAGTACAAGTGCTACGTGTTCATCAGAGCACATTCCATTTAATTAAAACAATCACAGGGATGCGACATTGCGACGAGGAGATAAAGGTCGAAGCTTGGCCCATAGTCCGGGACATATTTGATTTTAGACTCTTTTTTGGAACCCTGTCTAAAAGTGAAAGACTAGTGGGAGATGCTCAAATGTGGCAACGATATTCCATACATGGGCGAATTGTTGTTTTGTAAAAATATAGGATGCACTCTGGTGTGAGTAATTTTCTAGCAAGCCCACTTTCTTTGCAGCAGCCTTGGCAATGACCTCAATGTATTTGTTCGAATTCATATATTCTGTGAATGTTGGGCCGAGGAGATTGAAATATGGGGTTTAAGGTAGGATGTTATTTGTCATACCAATCGGTGATTGAGAAGATTTTGTTAAAAGAAAGAAGTTTAGTTTTGGTCGAATCAAATGTTACCATCCATTTATGACCCCTTTTCCACTACCGACTGAAGGCTTTCTGATATTTCTTTAGATATATCTACATTCATTTTATACTCATGTTTATTATAGAGCGTGGTGTCATTAGCAAATGTACCAATTTGAGACCCAATTTTATCACTCCTTGGCTTAACGTTCACATGAAACATGAGTTGGAATAGACACATCGAGATCATTGCAAGGCTACCGTGCTAGAAAGTTACTTACGCCTGAAAGTATCCTGTACCTCTACGAAGCCATCATTCGCCCATGTATGGAGTACTGCTGTCACATTTGAGCTGGTGCATCTGCTACTTGTCTCTCGCTCCTTGACAGCGTCCAAAAGAGAGTCCCCCACTTGACAGGTCCCGAACTGTCATCTAAGCTTCAGCCCCTGTCCCATCTACGAAATGTTATATGCTTCTGCCTGTTTTACAAGTATTTTAATGGTGGATGCTCTGACAAACTACAAGCCCTTGGGCTCCCGCGATGAAAGTACCCCCGGGAAACCCGACAAGCAGCAAAGTCACACCCCTGTACAGTAGAAATCTCTAGATGTAGGAAGGCTGTCTACTCTAATAGCTTCTTACCCAGAACTGCTAGACTTTAGACTTCTCTTCCTGTTTCCTGCTTCCTCAACTCTACTGACATGCAGAAGTTCAAGTGCAATGTGAACAGACTTCTTGCTACTAAACGCCCTACATAGTACCCCTGCAACTTAAGTTCTTGATAGTAGCCACATACATCAAAGTCGCAATGTGCCTTGCTTGGAGTGAAATTGTAATAAAAAAATTATGAACATCAGATATAACAAAGTCAGATGATCAACCCTCGGGATACACCTTAATATCATGTTGTTTAAGAAAGATCTGATTATGTTGAGTATTCGTCCAGAAATATTATAGGATGTAATTTTTGTGGAAAGCTTTTCATGTCAAACCTTCTTAAAGGCTTTGGATGTATCAAGTTCGAGTTTACCTCGTCTTATCTAGTACATTGTATTGCGTTAAGAGATGACAGTTAAAGTACCTGCAATAGAACGGGCTTGCGTAAATCCACACTGTTGGTCAAAATAAATTATTTACAATACATTGCGCTAGTGCTTGGTGGATCAAAGACTCAAAGATGTAAGCGAAGAATGGTTCGAGACTGATGGAATGATAATTGAACATGTAATTTTTTTCTCCAGAATTCTTGAATACTGGTACAGTAGAGGAAATTGTCTAGCTATCAGGAAAGCAAAACTGCTAGGAATTTTTGAAAAATTTGGAGAAGATAGGGTCTAGCTCAGCGGAACATTTCTTAATTATATGGCAGGGATGAAGTTAGGTCCACGTGCCTTGAAGGTGTTTAGGTTTTTTATGATACCACGGAATGAGAAGTAGTGATGTTCAAGTCTACAAGTGTGGCTTCTATCTGGAAATGAAAATATCGAAAGGACTAGTTTGAATGTTTTAAAGTAGAGTTGGAGGCAACTAAGCTATATACACTAGTAATATTTCCATTTTTGTACTGCCTCCTTGAAAAAGTTTATGAGGTTGTCATACAGGATGCTATCATATATGGCGTCATCATTTTTCATATATGATGAAGTTCGTATTATATATATATATATATATATATATATATATACTAACTGTACCCTGCCACGCGTTTCTGTGGTTCAATTTGGTGTAATGGCAAATCCCCATATTAAGAACGCCATATTATAAATGGCTTTTAAAATGAATACCACAGTTCTCCCCAGATTAAGACTTTTTTTTTTGTTTTTTTTTTGTTTTTGTTTTTTGTTTTTTATAATAAAGTGTTAGTTGAAATCACAGAATAGTTACCAAAAACCATCCCCTCCCCATGGTAAGAATAGCTAAAGAAAATAATGGTTTTCTTTGTAGAAACGTATCTGTATGTCACCTAAAAAAATTTTAATGAAGAAAAAGCATTCAGATTTTTTAATAAAAATCAACTTCTTGTAAAAAGAAGTGTATTTTCCCTGTTAAAAGTTTTCTTAAAAAAAGAAAGCTTTAACATAACAATTTATGGTACAAAAAAAACCAACAATCCATTGACGTATAATGTCACAATATTTTTTTTTGTAGATTTGCCGTTTAGTTTTACAAATAGCCTACAACCCTCTTATCAAAAAAGGGACACGTTGGGTCGTCACACCGGAATATATCAAGAAGTTTGTTTACGTATAATTTATTTTAGATTAACCAAATTGTTTAAGAAATAAAAGGATTAAATGTGTTTTATTTTATCATTTATTATTGTTTTATAATTAAACATTTAAAACATTAAACAATACAAATAATACGTTGTTTAACAAATAAAAAAAATGAAAAATGAAGTTTTAAAATGATTAAATGTGTTTTATTTTATAATTTAAAAATTTTATTTTATAATTAAAAATGTAAAACATTGAACAATACAAATAAGATTTTGGTTTGATTTTACATTTTATATTGTACTCGGATTCATATGATGATTCATCTCCACAATAATTCAATATTTAACTTCATCTTTCGTTATTTCTTTTCGAGAACAAAACCAACATTTTATTTATATTGTTTAATGTTTTTATTTTAAAATTATAAAAATAAAACACTTTTTATCGTTTTAAATCTTCATCTTCCATTATTTCTCTGTTTTATTTGTTAAACAACGTTGTTAATTTTTATCAAATTTTAATCACGATTATAGTTTCAATAATCAATTAAATATAAACAAATTTTCTGTTTACGATATATGTACACCGGTGTCGATTAACGTGTCCCTTTTTTTTTTTTTTTTTTGATAACAGGGTTGGAGGCTATTTGTACAACTAAACTGCAGATCTGCTTTTTTTTATAAGTTTACGCTATCTTATTGTTTAATAATAAATTGTTAGCTGAAAGCACAGTATAGTTACAAAACACCCTCCCCTCGCCAATGTGAAAAATAAAAAAGTTATTATTTCAGCACGATACGAAAAATGCATAATAAACTGTACTTTCACCTAACAATTAGTAGTTTTAGTAATAAAAATAAAATTTTGAGCACTTATATATTTTTTGTTACTGTACTGAAATAATAATGTTAATATTTTGTAAGACATTTGTAACATTGGAAGGATAGTAAAAAAAAAAAAAGATACCGTGAAAGTTTGTTTTTTTTACACAGTGGTCACCACTTATCAAGGCCCGGAAGCCACTCAGGGATAAGGGTTATTGCAAGTACGTACATTACGTTAGTGTGGAGATTTGATGAAGTGTTTACTTAAGGGGGCGGTTCATTAGGAATTTGTTAACGTTGGACTTGAACAAATCCAAGTTGTAGTCAGGTGGGAAGCAGGCAGACGGAACAGACTTCCACAGGCGTGCAGTTCTAAGAAAGAAGCTTTAACCAAAAAACTATGTAAAAATAGCGTGATATCAAAAATGCATAAGCACCAAAATTTGGTTTAATTTTACAGGAGATATTGTTCTCGGGTGCATGCGATGGCAGATGGTAACCGTACTATGTTTACACGTATATTTTTTTTAATATCTAATAAATGTAAGGTGGAAGCGCAAAATAGTTAGAAAATACCCTCACCTACTCCGTAAGAATGTTTTCCAAATAATAACGATATATTTCAGCACGACACAAAAACTACATAAGAACCGAAAATTTTATTTTTATTCGTCAATGTTTGTCATTCTAAATAAAATGAAAGGCATGTAATCATTTCAAAACTTCATCTTGCAGGTTATTTTTTTAAATTTTGTTAAGCACATGATCTCATTTTCAATAAGTATGTTATTATATTTTACCCATTTAAAGGTTGTAAAACATGTAAACAAACTTTTGCTCGATACGAGTGACGACTTTTAAGAGTCCCTTTTAATGATTACCTGGTGTGAGGATATATGTACAACTAAACGGCAAATCTGTCCCAAAAAATCCGGTATTATTTTACTTTAAGGCCTGTCTCACGTTCACTTATAAGGAAATAATGCTTTGTAGATTTATTTCGGTGTGCTGAAAACGAATCTGCAGACCGTTTCCGTCGTAAAAAAAAGTAGTTTTCATGATATGAAGAAATTACTTTTTCGAAAAGTGGGTGATCACTTTGCGATGTAAATGTAACTTGGAATGAGCACCCACTTTGTGACCACGTGAGATTTTTTGTATGTTTATTTTTGTTTGATTTCCTTTGTATGGTAATAACCCCTGGACTCTGGGACTATTTTCCATTTCACATTCCTAGCCATCGTTTACGCTACGCGCGAGCATAAACGAAGGCTGGTAAATATGCACTCGCGTACCAAACTACCTTGTCAAGAAAACCTTATATGCAATAAACACGAAAGAAAATGCCCCCTCTCTCAAGTGGCCAGAATGTGGTTTCTCATGTTAAGTAAAATCTACATGGAAAAGTGCTCACCAAGTTTTCGGAAAAGTTAATTCCTCATATCATGTAAAGTATTTTTTGCGACGGAAATGGTTTATAGTTTGGTTTTTAGCACACCGAAATCTACAAAAAAAAAATGTTTTGTTATAGACGAAAGGGAGACGGGTCTTCGAGGGAGAAAAGTTTGTAAACAGATATTGAAATATTGTAAATCGAAAGTCCTCAACTCATGGTGCATGGGTAAAAATAGTTCCGCATTTACTGAAAATATTTTTATTTTATTTAATAATAATTTCCGTGTTACTATTTTAACGATTTAAAAAAAAAAGTATATTATAGTCAGAATCGTTATGTTTCGTCATTTCAAAATGGTAAACCAGAAGTATATTCGCTAATCGGCTCGAATGAAATCGGAAATTTTCCCCGACGAATAAAAGTATTTTTTAATAAGGTAATATTAACTTCTTAATGTTTAAAAACACAGTTAGATGATAAAGATTCACTGTTATAAAATTTCACAGAAAACGGGATTGTAAATTTCTAGTTCATCGATTTTGAATAAACCAGACGTTCAATTTATATATATATATATATATATATATATATATATATATATATATATATATATGTATATATACATATGACGTCGTCTATTTCAGTCTTTACAATATACGTCATATATTACGTCATATCATATGACGTTATATATTACATTTCAGTGCAGTAGACGTTAAATATGACGTCATCTATGACGCCATAGCAGAAAATTATTGATTCCACCGATTCCAGTGACGATAAAAGTATTGAGATTGAATAATAATTGTTGATAAATATCGCTGGGTAACATCGATTTTCCATTCTAGTATATATGTGTATATATATATATATATATATATATATATATATATATATATATATATATATATATATATATATATATATGCACACATATATACTAGAATGGTATCTAGAATCTAGTATATATGTGTGTATATATATATATATACACATATATACTAGAATGGTATATATGTGCATATATATGTGTGTATATATATATGTGTGTGTTTATATATATATATATGCGTGTGTATATATATGTGTATATTGTATATATATATATATATATATATATACAACATCAGTTAATAATTCAAAAAAAAATTTCTTATAAATGGTGCTACTAATGCACAAACCATTCTTGCAATTTTGATAAAATGCCAACTTTTAGGTTTTAATATGCGGGATCAGTCGGATTCGTTGTTAACAAATTAATAGTTAATTGAACAGATTGTTGCAAAGTTTTAAAACAATGAAAAATCTTAATAAAATATGTTGATCGGCTGGCATATAATGCTGTTCAAGCAAAGCAATCGTTTGATAAATATTATTCTAACTATGCCGCCTTATAAAGCAAGAGTTAAAAGGTTGGTATGTCGACTTTAAACACAGTTGTGCAGATAACAAGAATAGTGAAGGAACATGTCGCCCAAATTCGGCGGTTGTCTCAGAAAATATACTTAGAAAATCAAGAACTCGTTTTAGCTGATCATAAATATCGAAGTTGCATTAGGTAGCAGAAGATTTAAAGATATCAAAAACGCAGTGTATTCGCCATTTTTTTCATAAACATTTGTCAATGGAGAAAGTGTGTTTAAAGTAGATATCGCGTTGCTGACCGTCCATCAAAACCAACTCGTTAATAATTCATTAGACCATTGAAGTTAGGCGACGTTGAGGCTTGTCAATACCAGCTGGGTAAGCATTTAGGAGGGGGACGGTGACACCTCGTTGCAAAAAAAAAAGTAATGTCGCCAAAATCATCTCAATATACATGCGGATGTGTCCGCTTGCGAATTTAATATTCTATAGAACCGTTTTCCTTAGATTTATTCACCCAAACCTAACTCGAGTGGAGACTAAAGAGGAAGGATTATGGCTTTGAATTTTTGAGATGAGGATTGACTATTTGTATTTTGAGGATTTTTTGGACTACTGTTCTCATTTTGCGTGTCATTCACACAACGTGTTGGTCGCTGCAACCTCCGATCTTTTTATGTGTATCTTGTTGAACTCGGAAAATTTTTTGTCGAATTAAAGAATCTGCACAAAATTTCGAACGGAATCCTTTATTTAATTTATAAATTTATTATTTATTTTATTTGATTCATTAATTTACTAGCCTGAGTCCCCGGCGTTGCCCATGTGGGGGGGGGGTGTTTAACAAAAATAAGTGGTAGTAAGTAGGCAGGCTCGAACTTGTGCTGCTAAAGCGGAAAGGAAAGTGAAAGAAAATTTGACGTCTTAGGCAATGTCACCGTGACGCGACATGAAGTAAAAAGCGCTGAAATTAACCGAAGTCAATCTAACAGTGACGATGACTTGCTTAAATGCCGGCGAAAAAAAATCCACCCCTTTTTGTACAAAACGGACAAGTTTAGGGTGAAGGAATTAATTTTGGGGGCCAATTTTTCGATATTTGGCGTTCGAGTCGTCGAGCTTCAAAATGATGCCGACCTTGTTAGTATCCGTCGCCTCTGTCGAAAGTTTTTGCGAGACATACATACATGCATACATACATACATGATGATTGCAACGTCTTGTCAGACGAGTGCCACTCCATTAGACATTTAAAATCCATGAGCACAAATGCCTGAGGGAGTATCTATACAAAGATGATGTTACAGAGTCTTAGCTTTGTACGACAGCAAGTCTCTCTCTCTCGGTTCAAAATGTTGAGATCCAGCAACAAGTAAGAGCAAGATAGCCAGCAACAAATTAAACTGCAGACCAGCTTAATGCGGGTACTGGTCTCCCGCTTTATGGTTTTTTAAATCAGAGATTTGCTTCTCCTAGAAAGGTTGCCTTCACCACGGCTTACGGGAGCCCTCTCCACCCCAATACACATATATACACACACAAATATACACGGTGCTAGTTGGCCGTTGACCCAGAAAAAGAGTTCATTCGCCCTTTGGAAGGTCTTGTTTTTAATCCTCCAGGGAGACTAGCCGCCCTCCTCACCAAACAAGTCTGGTGGGGGAACCAGTTTAGTCGCCGGTGACCCGACCATGAGGCAGGTAGTACTGGGTTACATGGTACCAGTAGCATATGACATGACCTGACACATACATACATACATACATACATACATACATACATACATTTAAAATGACAGGTGAGATTTATACTATAGATTATTATTTATTTATTTTATCCATGCTCCCGTTCCGTCGGCCATGATTCGGTAAAAGTCTTACTCAGCACGTCTACTCAGTCATGGCTTACGAAACGGATGTATGCTGCCGCCACGGATTAAATGAAGGTTTTTGTTCGAAATTCTGTGCAGATTCCTGAGTTCAACAGAAAAATTCCCGAGTTCGACAAGATACACATGAAGAGTGTCGGGGGTTACATGGAGTGAAACATGGTAAAAATAACACACACCATAAGAGTAGCAGTCGGAAGAATTCAAATAATATGAGGGATTATGAATGTATATCTTTCTCAGAAGTATTAATGTCGCAACGGTATTGATTAGATCGACCACACACCTCCCATTGCTATCGCAGACAATGCGCAAAACAAAATGTTAGAAAGCAAACCTTGTAAATCTTAACGTCAAAAAATGTGCAGGTTTGTTTGACCGCGTCTTTTGTGTAATGAAATCAAAGGAAAACTACGTTTCTGTATACGTAGTGAAAAAAGTAAAAAAAATGAAAGCGAGGCAAGACTGCGCTCGATACTAATAGAAGACACTTATTTTAAACCTTATGGATAGATACACGAAAATAATAAATGAAAACGAATAGAAGTAAAAGCCTTTTTGCAAAACCGTTGCAATTCATATCCCCTTTGTCTCATCGCGACTATTGATCTAATGCTCGTAATTTAATGCTACCAGCAGAAATAGGCACACGCATTTTATTTCTAAACTTTAGCAAATAAAATGTCCAAAAAAGTAGCCCAGTGACGCGCAAAATTTTTACGAATGTCTGTTAAAAATGATAGTCGAAAACGAAATAGTTGTAGAAAATGGCAATGAAATTGACAGAATTTCAATGAATTAACAGAATTTCTATTTAATTGCCTCCTCCAACGAGGGAAGAGTTAGACATATCGTTGGTTTCTAATGTGTAAAAAAAAACAACTCCCCCAAAAAGGTACTCCATATTCAAACAAAAATAAACAGAAATATAAAATTATCATTCTAGATTGATTTTTGTTACTGGCTGAGAGAACAGATATTGCTCATTGCTCTTGACAAAAAGGTCAAGACTATTTTTATCTCCGAAGGAAAGTTTGATTTTTCGAACGTGATAATTTAGGAATAAACTAAAAAAAAAAAAGTCACTACCCTCCCTTATTACCACTCATTTCAAAAGTTAAACTTCATCACAGCTGACCAACTGCGCAACTCACTCCTCTTAATGTGGTTTTGCCAATTTTAACCGAGTTCTATGGACACCAGAGTTGACGAAAAGTATCGCTTTATTGAGAAAGACTGGTAGTTTCTTTGTTTCTTGTGGACCAGTATTGCTTCTGCCACGTTGTGTTAAATGATTCGAAGTCAGTGTCAAGTCTTTATCATAGACAATGTATGTCAACTGAACGATGAGAAGTACATTATATCAAACAAAGGACAGATGACACGACAAGATATTCCTAATATAAAATACAAATGTGTTATCAGCAAAACGTGTGGTTATAAGAATAAAAGTAGTTTGTTAATTATGAGTTAATACCCCGTTGTGAATCTGAACTAGGTTTTAAATTCTAAATTTCACTCGCTAATTTAACTTACAGTTGGTAGATAGAGGCTATGGGCGTTCACTTCACCAGTTAAAGTGAAGCAATTATCATCTGCGTCATAAAGGAAATTTATTTCTCATCTTGAAACGAAACGACAACTTTTGAAAAGAAGGAACAACAACAGCGCATGTAATTAAACCATTTTACTTTGACAAGTAATGAAAAATATTATACAATAATAAATGGTGTAAGTATAGGATACAGAGATGGGTTTGGGGATACGTACTTTCGATAGATATCATCTGAGAGGGATTGTTCGGGCTATTTTTTTTTTTTTTTGCACGCTCGTATTCGTTAATTCTGGCATTTTTGTGACGGAATAAATGGTCGTTTCCTACCCACTGAAGTCTCATGTCACAAGTGTAGCCAAACGGACATCAACCAAAATTATATATCGGGAAAAGGAGTAATCGTTACATTAGATCTGGCGGCTGAGGCCTCTATTGCAATACAGGCAAACTATCTTCAAGATTGTGGGTAGTGTGCAAGTTTTAGAAGTAGTTGGGTTGTTTCTTCCACAGAGTAGTTAACAGATTTGCTGTTGGTAGGAGAAAATAATGAAGGGAGACAGGAGCCCAAGATGTATTGGTTATATATACTTTCTCACGTGACTCCTAAGGGAGTAATGATTGGCATAGCTGCTAGCCAATCTGTGAAATCTTTAAAGTAACAAGAGAAATAATCACCGATCAATAAATGAGTTTGTTATAAATACTGACAATTTGCGAACCAAACTGTGTAAAGAGAAATATTTGTATCATATAGTGGCAGTGTTTTGTTTTTATTTTTGTTTGTTTTTTTTTGTTTTTGTTTTTTTTGTTTTTGTTTTTTTTTTTTTGTAAATAATTAAGACAATAATTTACTTTTCTCACGTTTCTGAATTTTTTAGTTGAGTATTGAGTATTCGTATACCCCTGTAACCTCTTTCTCACAGAAGAAACGTTGCGAGTCTCTCTCTCTCTTTTATCGTTATTTTCATGGCAAATGCTCATCTGAGCTCCAATCTACGGTTACCCCTCGCCAAACATTAATGATAAACACTCGTTAGACTGTACACACTATCAAAAATTTCCCCACTCTTTATCTGTGCCTAAACCTAAACGTAGATCCCATGAACAAAGCGTCTTTCTTAGAAACGCACACATGTGGAATCTCCTCCAATTTACCTGCTTTCAAGCTGACTTCAATATGGCCGTCTTCAAGTCCAATGTAAACAAGTTCTTGATGAACCGTTCCATTTAAGTAATAATTTACCCAATTTAGATTTCTAACGATTATTATGATATTGTCCTTTTGACCACTGTAAACTTTTTGCCCCTTATCCTCGAGTAGCCACTGTGTCTTGATAAGTGGTGATTCCTTTGTAAAAAAACTTTAAGGAGTGATGCTATCATGGGCTACTTAGTGCTTCGGTTGTGGTGGTTGTTAACACCCACCCCCTGCATGCCAGGAGGTGATTTGGCCGTAGGCGGATGGGATATATAGGCAACCAGAATGCAATCCTATAATTTATAATTAATTTAATAATCCTCCTTTTTCGCTCTTTTTCGTCCGGACAGCATGGGGTAAGCACGTGTTATTTCCCCTTTCTGTAAACGAGAGGGAGTGCATCCCCTCTTCCTCAACACTAGTTAAGGCTAGTTAGTTTTAAAGAAGTAATGGTGAAAATAAATTGTATGATCTGTAAATAGTATGTTAATATTGTAATATATATTGTATAAATATAAAATAAAATAAAATAGTTTAGATCTTATATATGACAATTGTGTCGTGCGTTGTTGTGCCTGTATTGAATTTCTGCCTTAAGTCTAACGAAGCCGGCCTGAATACAAAATAGATTCCAACCAGAATGCAACCAGAATGAAGATATCTTATGAAAATGAAGGAGCCACACACCCATATCCAAGATCTCAGGCATGCTTTTCCTCTTGATACTCAGACCCTGTTGACTGGACCATCATCACATAATCGTGGGACCGTTTCAAAGACATTTAATGTAACACGTGGGTCTGTCACACACAAGAGACCGATTGATCGCGTTATAAGTGGTGCTGTGACCAGGATACACCCTGAGTTATTATAAGACACAACATCGGGTCTAATCAGTAAACTATCATGTAGATCGTGTTATAAATGATGCCCAATGAGCAAGATATAATATTTTCCAACATGGAAATGATTTCGACCCTGCCGGGTTTAAATAGATTACGGCGTCATCTGTTATAAATGGTTGCCGTTAATCCAGGATTGTTCCTCGCATAGGAACAAGCACGACTCTATGGAAAGAAATCCATGGACTCAACCGAAAAAAAAGATAATAGCCACTAGAAGAATAAAAATTTCAGGTCCACGGTTTTAAAAACCGTACGAGCTGAAGCAAGAAGACGTTGGACAATAAATGGAAAAAAAAACACTGTTTAAAAGAAATTTAAAAAATGGCAGACCAATACACACGCGCGCACAAACGCAAACAAAAAATGCGCTCAAAACGTTCAAAAACCTTGAAAAAAGTTGTTGCACCTACGAAGAAAAAAAGTTACATACAAAAGATCGATTCAGATTTTTTTTTTTAAAAGTGTACCACACAAAATAACCCTTAATCACATGAAAAAAGGAGTATTGAAAAATGGCCTGCGATTGAAAAAAGAAAAAAATGTGTCCCTCTACGAAGAAAAAAAGTCTCTCTAAATAAATGCAAAAGTTTCTCTATTATATATATATGTGTGTGTGTGTGTGTGTGTGTGTGTGTGTGTGTGTGTGTGTGTGTGTGTGTGTGTGTGTGTTACATAAAAGAAAAAGGAAAAAATCCTTCAAACACGATGCTCGAAAAATAAATTTTAAAGAAAGAAAAAATAATTCATCAACATTTTTGATTTGATCTTTGTTTCAGGTTGAATAATATAGGATTCTTGTTGCCTTTTTGACTTTGCGAATGTTAAATTACTTCAGAAACATTATGGCTAATATGTTCTTCATCTTTTACATTAGAATTCTTTTCAACACCTCATTTTATGAACTATAGGAAGACACTTTAAAGAGAAAAAGAAATTACTCTAAACTTGTGTCCTTTTCCAGGTTAGATTACAATTAACGCTGAAGAAACAATAGGACTTTTAGTTTGATAATAGTTTGTTTTTTTGTATCAACAGATGTTTGTTTTATTGATTTTTTTTTGTTAATTTAAAAAAGAATCAGGTGATTTAATTCAATGTAAAGATTAGAAAAAAATGTGTTTGAGCACCTCTCACAAAATTGAACTTAAGATTTTTTATTTTGTTTTTTAACTCGCAATTGCAATGTTTAAATTAAACCGCTCTTAACCGTCAATCATTTTTTTTAGAACAATGGCGCACACGAAAGGTGTGTGTATGGGTAGGATTAAGTCCAGCCTGTGCGATGACCTCGTAATGGTGTTTGTGAGGGTGTTGGTGGAGGTGTGGTGGAACAATGCTATATGCCTCTCTCTCTCTCTCTCTCTCTTTCTCTCTCTCCCTCTCTCTCTCTCTCTCTCTTCTAGTACCTTTCCTTCTTTTACCCATTGAAAGTTTTGAGGGCGAGAGTGAATGACTTAAAATTGTCGAAGATTTTTTTTAGTTATTACGTAATGTGTTATGAGTTATGATGGGAGGTTATAGTGAAGGCCTCACTTCCCCCTCACCCTCTCTCTCTCTCTCGTTCTCTCTCTTTCTCTCTTGCTTTTTAATGCTCGTATGATCCAACCCCCATGGCGGGTTGCAAGAGAACTTATAAGCACGAATAAACTTGGATTTTTTTTTAAATTTTTACCAAGTTTAAAAAACAAAATTACTTATACTTCCTTAAAGTATTTAAATGATGTCTTCAGTTGTTTGTATTTTTTTAAAAAAAGAAAATTATTCAAACATAGCACTTAAATTGCTTTCCTTAATCCTTTGAATAATTTGTAAAAGATAAATTATTATAAATAAATTTTTGATTTGAACATAATACTTACAAGGCTCTCTAAATTTTTCATAATTTTGAAAGACAAATTATGCTATTAAACTTTGAAGATGCGTGAAATGTATTCTGTATTTTTTATAATTTCTTAAAAGGAGAAATTGTTCTATCGTAATGCTTAAAACGTTACACGATTTTCAACGTTACACGATTTTCAATTAGAATGCCTTAGATGCTACACGAATTCTTAATATTTTTTTAATACAGAATTATTTTACTAACGGTAAAATTTTCCTGAATTTTTAAAATAATTAAGGAAGAATTATTCGAGCAAATCCCTTAATTGAAGCTTTATTTTAGATTAAACCGAATCATAAATGCTATGAAAATTAAATTAATTCTTAAGAAGAAAAAAATTTCCTCAGTCTATAAGGATCTCCCTTCGTTGAACGAGAATAGATTTTGCACATGATCGAATTTTTTTTGTTATTGAGTGATACAAAGTTGTTCATTAACTAATATAACTCCCAGATGTGACGAGAGTGGATCAATTCGAAATAATCTTTGTAGTGATCTTTTAGGAAGAGGGTTGTTTTAATAATAAACTAATTACTTTGAAAAAAATTAATTAACATGAAAGATTTCTAAATTCGAAATGACATTGATAAGGTCTATAAGAAGGAATTATCTTTAAGAATAAATTAAATAACTTTAAATGTACACTGAGTTTAAAAAACTAATTACGAAAAGAAAAAAGACTTCGGATGTTTCTGAATTTCATTGTGAAGGGTAAATTGATTCAAAATGAATTTTGAATTATCTTTTGAGAAGATTAATTTTAATAATGAACCAAATGCTTGGAATAATTTTTGAATTTCATTGTGAAAAGGGGTTAATAATCTTTTGTGAAGAGAGTTGTAATAATGGGCCAGATACTCCGAAGAGTTTGAAATATTGAAAGAACGTTTATTATACACCAAAAAAAAACTGGAAATGCTTCGTGAATCCCGAAATAAATTTTCTATGATCTTTTAGGAAGATTGCTTTTAATATTGGATGGATTACTTTGGAAAGAAAATAACTGACATAAATTCGAAATGTTTAATGGTCTTTGGAGAAGAAAAATCGATTTTTATCATGAACCAAATACTTGAAATAAGTTTATAGATTTTGGAACGAAATTTTAATGATCTTTTGTGAAGAAAGTTGGTTTGAAAAAAAAAATACTTTTAAATGTGCCTTAATACTTGGGAGTAAGCTAATTATGAATGAAATAACTTGAAATGCGAAAACTATTTCTAATTGTGACCGAGGTGTTCTGAAATGATTCTTGAATATTTTTTTTAGGAAAACAAAACAAATTCGTAACACCCTATTTCATTGACTTGATATATATCCGAGTTCCTGAATCGTCTACTTAGTGAAAACGGTCTGTTTTGTTTGTTTGTTTTTTTTTGTTTTTGTTTTTTTTGCCCTAATTGAGTATTCCAACTTATGAAGGCTGAATGTCTTTCTTAAATTAATCCTTGAATAATATTATTGTAATTAGAAAAAAAAATTAATTAATAAATATTCTGTGGTTGATGGTTTCTATTGGTCGTTCGGCGGCTGACTCCTTGATCCAACAAAATTAAATCGGATTAGGACCTCTAAGGACCAAAATACTGGTAGTTGAGAAACGTAAACCCAGCGAACACCCTCACCTAAGGAGTGGTGGGGTGATCTGGACTGAGGTTTTAATTAAATCCATATAAGTCGGCGTGGCCGCCTCACCCGGAGTGAGGTCACGTAAACTCCAGCTTGGTTGCTGAAGATAAGAGAAAAGATGGAAGACAGATTATAGATGTGACGAAGGAGATGCAGATCTAATGTACGGTATAATTGCATTCACGTAACGGTTCTCGTTAGACCATGTAGTTAAGTACCAGATAGATGGCGACTTAGGAATGCTAGGTGTTGTGCGTCATCTTCCGATGATAGCGATATACATACGGCTAGGGACCGCATGTAAATTAGATATTCCATAACTCGCCGATGGCTAAAACAAATCAGTTCAGAGGAAGAGAAAGAAAATGTAGATATACGAGAATTGAACTCGTGTACCGAGGAGCTGAAACCACAAAAAAAATCGAAAATAACGGAGTGTATAAAGTGGAAGCAGCCGTTCTCAAAGAAAAATCAATGGTAAACAGCGGTTGCGATAGCGAAAGATCATTTGCAATTGTTATCAAAAGGGGTGGACTGTTCTTGAATTCTGTGGAGATGTGTTGTCATTTATACTTGGAAAACACCACCGGTTATTATCAGTGGACATTTTCTGATGATGACTTGTGTGAAAATGCACGTCGAGAACATAAGATATGCACAGGTCTAAAATTTGGGGATAGAATTGCACTGCAGTAAAAATAGTATTACCGGATATGCCATAGTGTACTTTATATGACAATAATCAGATTGCTAAAACAAGCACAACTACTACTAATAATAATAATAATAATAATAATGATAATAATAATAATAATAATAATAATAATAATAATAATAATAATAATAACTTTGATTTTGTTTTATAACGCCTCCCTGAAGAGAGATGAAATTCATTCTCAGATGACTCTCCCTCAATGTTAGCTTTAAACCGGGAGCTTCAAAAGTCAAATATTTTCCTACGGATATTGGTAGTACTTATAATAGCAGAGATCTTAAGGTCGCTCAGCACATCAGGAATTGCTACTCTTTTACGTGTCCTTTCAGACGATTTGATACTACACTAGCATACTCACTATCACCGGGATTACTTGGGTTTGAACTCCGTACATATGTCTTACGTCCAAGGAAAACTGCGCATAATTGTCACACATTTCCTTCTCGTTCTCAATCACATTTTTGTCCCAGGCCCCCTGAAAAGTCTACGATTTGCCACCTCTTTGAGACCTTGCCAATGACTACCAAATCCGGACCATTATGTTCCAATTGCTTGGCTGTCATGACGTTTTTGTCCCATCATACTTCCACATTGTCATCCTCACTTGTTCTTACATCCTCAGGTACTTCCTCAAACATCTTCCCAGCACACTACTTCCCAAATTTCCTGCAAACCTCCCAGTAAATCCAAAACCCCACGGTCATGCCTTGTGCCAATTCGCTACACTCTGCTGCAAGGTGCACAACTGACTCAGAAAACCTTCCACAAATCCGGCATTCTGCAGCAAAATTCTCTGCTTTAACCACTTCTAGAGCAGTCGCGTTTCTAGTGTCTGCTCTTGAACTGCACAAAGGCTTCAGTGCTCAGCCAGTTCTAAGCCATTGCTATGATTTCACATCCGCTACATCTTTTACATCCGCTCGATGAGTACGAAGAGGACAGGAACCTTGGGGAGGCCTATTGACACCCAAATTCCAGTGAAAACTGATGGTAGCTGTCAATAAGAAATCAATGTTAAACGTCTGTTGTGATGACGCAAATTCATCCGCAAAGAGGTGGATACTACTGGAAATCTTAGGATACTTGTTGTTACTTAGACTCCAGAGAATACAACAGATTTTTCTCAACGAGAAATCTTTGATGATGGCCTGTGTGACTATTCTTAATGAGTAAATAATAATAATAATAATAATAATAATAATAATAATAATAATAATATTAATAATAATAATAATAATGACTTTACTCTAATATGCTCCTCATTCGAGAAAATTGCTGTAAAATGCCTATAAACGGATGGAATGCAGGATCGATCCCACGACTAAAATATAATGGAAAGATCTGAAATCTTGAGGAGTCTTGTTGTCAAGTAGGTTTTAATAATAATCAAATAATAATCATCCAAAAAATTCCAACAAAAACCTAACAGCCAGTCATGGTTCTCCCCTGAATGTGCTGCTGCCATCGCGCACAGAAATCACTTTTTCCATAGCTACCAACGTAATAGATGTACTGAGACTAAAGCTGCTTTCAGGACTGCCAGCAACCACTGTAAAAGAGTAATAAAAAATGCAAGAGAGCTATATGCTCAGTCTGTTAGATCCAAAGTAGCTGAGCAGTGGCTTGGTCCCCACCAATTCTGGCAAATAGCAAACAGGATCTTGAACAGAAGCGTGCGTTCTATCCCAACTATCATCAATGGACCTGAGGTCATCTCGTCAGCATCAGACAAGGCCAGACTATTTGCCAAGAACTTTGCAGCTAATTCTACCCTATGCGACAATGACCATCAACTCCCTGTATTTCCTCCTATAACAGACAACACGCTATGCAACATACAAATATATGTGCGTGAGGTCGCCAAGCTAAGCAGGAACCTTGATTACAGTAAAGCAACTGGCCCTAATAGCATTCCAGTTATAGTGCTGAAAAAGCTCCAATCAGAACTTGCTCCCATACTTACAAAACTGTTTAAGCGTTACCTCAAGGAGAAGTGCTTTCCAACACCCTGGAAAACCTCATTAGTATGCCCTGTATTTAAGAATTCAGGTGAAAAATCATCTTCCTCTCAGTAAAGACCAATAAGTCTCCTGTGTGTCATGAGCAAGTTGTTGGAATCCATATTAAATAAAGAAGTAGTCAACCACCTCAACAGAAACAACCTTCTTAGTGACATGCAATATGGTTTCCGCTCTGCAAGATCTACAACAGATGTGCTAACGGTTATATCACATAGGATTAGTGAATCTCTTGACAAAGATTTCCTTTCCAAGGCAATTGCTCTTGACATATCAAAGGCCTTCGATAAGGTATGGCATAAGAGCCTACTTCACAATATTTCGAGCTACGGTATTACTGGAAATGTTTTCTCAATCATTGAACCATTTCTCTCTCATAGGTTCATAAGAGTAGTGGTTGATGGACAGAAATGAGAGGCCCACAGTATTAATGCTGGAGTCCCCCAGGGGTCCATCCTGGGCCCAGCTCTCTTCCTAATCTACATCAATGATCTCCCAAAACACATACTTAAATCATTCGTTGACATCTATGCTGATGACACGACCATCTATGGCAACACATCAAAGGCCGTAAATGACAAAGTTCTCTCTAATTCTCTCTCCTCTTATCTTGAGCACGTGGTATAATGGGGGAAGAGGTGGCTGGTCACCTTTAATGCATCCAAAACAAAGCTTCTATCTTTACATCATCAACGCTCTGATCCCCATATGGCATCAATTGAAATGGATGGCTCTCATCTTGGGGAGGCTCCATGTTTTGACTAGCTTCTGGGTTTGACCTTTACTCCTGATCTGAAATGGAACACGCACATCAAATCTGTTGCCAGGGACGCTGCGAAAATGGTGGGATCCTTCTACCGCTCCAGAAGATATCTCACTACTAATGCAATTCTCTATCTGTATAAAAGCCAAGTACGTCATAGAATGGAGTACTGCTGCCACATCTGGGCAGGAGCTGCTAAAAACAGCCTAGCCTTGACTTCGTGGTTTAGTGGGGGGTGCCTTTTTCTCTTCCCTGCAACCTCTCTCCCACAGAAGAGACGTTGCGAGCCTGTCTTTGTTTTATCGTTATTTCCATGGCAGGTGCTCGTCTGAGCTCCAATCCCTCGTCCCCCCCTCGCCAATCTTTCACGAGAAATACCCGTCTGGCTGAAACTACTGTCAATAATTTTCCCCACTCTTTATCTGTGCCTAAATCCAAACGTAGATTCTATGAGCAAAGCTTCTTTCTTAGAACTGCACGCCAATGGAACTCTCTGCCGCTTGCCTGTTTCCCACCTGACTACAACTTGGATGTCTTCAAGTCCAACATAAACAAACTCCTAACAAACCGCCCCCTTAAGTAAGACACTATAAAAAAAACAATACTAATGATTACTACAATACTATCTCATTGATTACTGTACACGCAATAACCATTATCCCTGTGGCCTTCGGGCCTTGATAAGTGGTGACCCCCATGTAAAAAAAAAACGAACAGAGTAAAACTGTGCAAAAACCGACGTTTCATCCACATACCCTGCCATATTACATAAACTGCCGGAAGGTGCCTAAGTGTTTAGTTAAAGAAAATAGCATCAGTCGGCAATTGGCAAACGGGATGAACATATTGCTGAAAATTAAATAAATTTGTGAAAATGGGGAAAATTCAGCAGTCTCCGGCAGCAATTATTGGATTTGGAGCATAAAAAGGGGAAAGTGAGAGACAAGAAAGAGAAGAGCTGCAAAATATGCACACATGAATTGGAGTTAAAAAAAAAAGACTTTAATTAAAAACATGCTTGAAGGTGCAAAATTGCGAAGACAACCAAACCTTAATCTTAACAGAAAAGCAACCCAAGTCAAACCTTAACCTCAGATTATATTCGGTTAAACAGAAGTTGGCAAAAAAAAATCACAAATGAATTATTTGAAAAAGATCCCCCAAAAAATGTTGCTATCATTTTGTGCTATATGTTGTTTTGCGTAAAATATATATATATATATATATATATATATATATATATATATATATATATATATATATATATGAAACTTTCGGCGTAACATATTTTTTATATAATATTGAGCAATAATTAAGAAAAACAATTTATTTAAAAATAGGAACATAGAAAAATAATTGAATTAAAAAATGCAAAAATTAATACAAACGTTCAAAAAAGGAATGTACGGATGCGCGACTGAGAAAAAAAACTTCCCCCCTTTTAATTACATGACGTCATTTTCACAGTCTTTCGACTGCCTGAAATTTTAGGCCTTCGTAATTTTCGTGTTTATAAAATTTTAGTTTGTTGCATTTTGCGAACGCCAGAATCACTCGGTTTTGGGCTAATTAATGTTTTGTACAAACAAGGTGTTTCTTTTTTTTATTTAATTCAATATCTTAGGACTTTACTAATTATATTTGAAATAGACCCAGAAAACTAATATCTATCTTTTAAAGGATTTTTTACAATGAATTTATTTAACTTCAAAATTTAGCTGAATTGGGTAGCTCGCCGGGAAAACATTTTTATCACTTTTTTTTCATGTGTACAAATATTTTTTTCCTTTTGAAAATCAAGTTTAATCCTTAATCTTTCAAATACAATCAAAAGTAGTTGGAAACCAACAAAAAAATTATGATAAATCGGCTTTCAAAACTAGGTTCCCCATTTTTGTCCGTCCATTTTTGCCCGTACCTAGTATTTTGTTACTAATTTTTAATATGTACTGTATAAAATTTTGCTTTTTTCACCATACGATTCCAACCCCGGAACGGATTAATGCCGTTTCCCGGGGTTGTACTATATATATATATATATATATATATATATATATATATATATATATATATATATAAATTACAATTAAATTTACGAAAATGATCCAAGATGGTAAAACTAAAGTATATTATAAATATTAAGGAATTAATATTTATTAAGTAATCTCAACCAGATGTAAAAGCTCGATAAAACCAAATAGGAGATAGAGCTTATAATAAGAGCAAATAGTTAATAAAACATATTAAAAAACACTTTGAAAAATCTTACTCTCTGATTAGAAGAAAAGTATTTCTTCGAAAATCCGCGGATTAAGGACTATCCACTTATTTAATGTTTCCTTTTCAAATTATATGTTTTAACTCTTTTTCAAGGTGTTTTTAACATGTTTTATCAACTATTTCTCTTATATAAATATATATATATACATACTAGCAAAAGTACCCGTCGTTGACTGGGTTCAAAAACAGCCTACAGAAAATGGACTCTGATTTATGAAAGCATGATAGGTTATGAAAAGGAAGGATATAAGAGATAGCTTCGAATTTGGAGGTATCAAAACCAAAGCAAATTATGATGAAAGTAACAAGAAAATAGATAAACCCCATAATTTATTATACTATACCTGTTCCCACTGAAACACTTATCACAATATTCTGTGGATCTATATTAAAAAGACCTTGTTAAACTTTGTAACATATTTCCATTCTATGGTGGCCAGGCGCGAACGAACACCCAATAATTTTATTATACCATATTTCTTCAAACTGAAACATAATTATCAAAGTATACTTACGCAAATAGATATGAAAAGTCTTTATTAAAGTGTGTGTCTATTTCCATTCTATGGATGCCAGGCGCGAATGCAGACCCCACAATTTTATTATACCATCCCTATTTAAGTTAAAACATACTTATCAAAGTATTATTATGTAGAACGAACATATACTACACTACATCAAGAAAGGTGTTATTCTATGTGAAGGTTGTCGTATGGCAACAGAACAGATACTACACTTCCTCGATCTAAACAAATAAGGAGGAGCTTGTAAGGATGGTATCATAATGATAAAGCATATGTTACACTAGCATTGAAAGATAACAAAAATGAGAATGATAAAATTGTCGCCCTATTAAAGAAAACATGATTCCGTTTTCGTTTGGTAAAAACCGATTTTCTGTTATTGCTGCAGACCATCTACTTGTTGGTTAGTTGCGTACAAGGCCTTCTATCATGTCTAAAAATTGACACACTGTTCAACGAGCGGGATCGGAGATGCGCAGCTGTACAATTCATTTCTCTATCGATCAAATTATGATAACGGGACCATTGCTAGCACCAATAAATTGCAAATCAAGACGGTCCAACGCTTGAGGGCACAGCTCAACGAAGAGTTTCGGTTACGATTAGGGTCTTTCGTGTGGTTTCAAGTGAGAGGCACATCATGCAACCTCACATCTTCGAAGTCGGCTTAAAAATCAAAACCAAAGTGTATCGGCATGTGATAAAGAGTGTGGTGATTCCCTAGTGCAATCAGGTGACCACTGGCAGACCCTGGGTATGGCAGCAGAATTCAGTGCCGGCACACAACTCCAAAGAGACCCAGTCTTGGCTTCAGAAAAAGTGCTGCGACTTTGTATTCTTTCTCTCATTGGACTCCCTCCCTTCCCGACCTGAACCGCTGGACTACTTCGTTTGGTCATACGTCAAGAACATCACCAACACGACCTCCCACAACATTAAAGGCACCCATTAGACCAGTATTCGCCAAGCTCCCGCCAGTATTTGTGGAAAAAGCCTTCCTCCCAGTAACAGATCCGTATCAAGACATTGAGACTGAAGGCGGCCACATTAAATAGATATCAGTTCTACTACATAATCAAGTTACCCGAATCAATTTTTTCAATAAAAATTTTTAAATAAAGCTGTAGTTGTTTTCTTTATGGCGACAAATTTATCGTTCCACCCTATATTTTAATCTGAAATTATATAGTAAACTGAATTTAACATTAAATAAATAGTACAATAGTAGGTAATGCCTGGAAAGATGGTATAATGAGGAACGAACACATACTATACTGTCACCCTCAAAGGAGAAGGTCGTACCTGGGAGGATAGTATATTAAATTACCCATAAAGAGGAAGAAATGCCTGAGACGATGGTATCATGAAAAAAGGAACATATACTAAATTACCTTCCTTTCCTATAAAATAAAGGAGGTAATGCTTAGGAAGTTTGTCTTGTGATAAACAAACGTATACTACCCTACCTATAAAAATGACGTAGTGTCGCTATGACAACAGAACAGATAATACATTACATTCCTGAATTGAGCATTAAAAGATTGTACATTATTCTGAAATAGTATAGTTAACTGAATTCGATCGATGCCTACGTTTAGTCTCAAGAGACAATGCATACCCCCTGTAAGGGTAGCTGCACGAGTACTTGTGAAGCAAGGTTTACGCAATTCCCAACTCCACCTCTCATGAATCGGTACTGCTTGGGTCCAAGATAACTGGAAACAATACCGAGATAAGCAGAGAACACCTACAACAGCTAGAATTCCCAAACAGTCACCCATTTTACTACTGACCAGGCTTAACGTTGCTTAACTTCGATGATCTTTCGGGAACCGGTGTGTCAACGTGATTATGCCGTATATACTGAACTGAATTGTGCATTAAAAAATAGTACACTCGTACAATTAATAGATAGAAGTAATAGTATAACTGCAGCTTCAGACAGTCAGGTGCTGAATTAGCAACGCCTATATAGAATATAAAACGTTTGGTGTAAACGTTAGATGCTGGCCGCATCTAAGTTGAGATGCGTCTTTCTGTCGGTGTGTTTACGATTAAATGGCAGTTCAAACTGAAGCGTAACAGGCCAATCGACAGAGGGATACAACCTCTCATTTAGTTTGCGAGGAAGCGTCTAAAAATGGCGATTCTATAGAATTCTGTTTTTATACTCGTGTTTCATTGATTGTTATATTATATATTGCATTATGTTATTTTTAGATTTGATGTTTGGACATTACTATTTATTTATGAAGTGACAAACACACACACATAGCTATACATATATATGTGTGTATGTATACTAAAACTATACCTTCTACCTAATACTAAAATCAGATACTTTAACTGCACACGACGACTAAAATTACTAGAAGCCATACTTATTAAAAAAAAAAAAAAAAAAAAAAAAAACAACAGCCCTTTTTTAAACCGGATCTTATTTAATACCGGGACAAATATACTAACAGTATTTAATAACTAACTAGAAACTAAATAAATAAACTATGAAATGAGTACGTTGAAATTAAAAATAGAATGAAAATAATTCGACCCATTTCTCATGCACCCACCTTTATAACAAATTAAAATTTAAAACATTTACAAAAAAACTATAATTACACAAAGCCTCATAGAAAAAGAAAAAGAAAACGAAAATAACAATCGCTCCTGAAGATAAATCTGATGCACCGCTAGAAAACGCTCGAAAAGAACATGGCTGAAAAACAAACTTTGGGCATCATACTGTATAAGTTACTAACTGAAATTAATAAGACCGCCCAGCAAATCGAAAAATTATCGATTACGATCGGAAAAAAGAATAACTCTGTCGTGTTCAATCAAACATACTTGAATATTATATATATTGCCTGGGTATTTGGAGGTTTATGTTTGGCAAAAAAAAAGAAGTCAATTATTTTAACATTAACCCCTATTATGATTCCCAAATCTCAGTACCTTGTATATCAAATTTCGAGTCTGTAAACTAAAAATTGACAGAGTTATTGCGTAGGGAAATGTACACACACACACACACAGACATTTTCACTTATATATATATACTAGCATTTCAGCCCGGCGTTACTCGGGTGTTTTGAGGTAAATGTTGAGCAAAAAAAAAAAAAAGAAAGCGGTCAATTTTTTTTAACTTTGACCCCTATTATGACCCCTTAAAATTTATTGTTTCGGGCTCAAATCACTTTATTAAGTTAGATCCAGGTTCAAGGAACCTATATCTAAAATTTCAAGTGTCTAGACCCAAAATTGTCGGAGGAGTTTGGTAGAGTTCGTAAAGGTCAAATCGTTGAAATTTGACCCCTTAACAGCCAAATTTCTGGCTGACACCCGTCACATCGATTTTCCCAAATCTCAGTACCCGGTATTTCAAATTTCGATTCTATAGACTAAAAATTGACAGAGTTATTGCGTAGGGAAATGTACACAGACAGACAGACACACAGACACACAGACACACAGACAGACAGACAGACAGACACGTTCACTTTTATAGATATAGATATATATATATATATAGAGAGAGACAGACAGACGGACAGAGACAGACAAACAGACAGACAGACAGAGAGAGAATTGATTGTCGTAATGACTGATAATTTACCCAAAAATATATACGCAATTTAATAAATATTTAAATTAATTTCGAATCCTTTTGAAAATAAACTCTCTTTCTTTATTTTCTCTCTCACACACACTACCTATCTATCTCTGTCTGTATATATATATATATATATATATATATATATATATATGTGTGTGTGTGTGTGTGTGTGTGTGTGTGTGTGTGTGTGTGTTACGTTAAGCTGGTCTGCAGTTTGACCTGTTGCTGGCTATATTGCTCTTGCTTGTTGCTAGATGTCAACATTTGGAACCAAGAGAGAGATTTAGCTGTCGTACAAAGCTAAAACTCTGTAACATCATCTGTGTATAGATACTCCCTCAGCCATGGAAAAGTTGTGAATTGTCTAGTTTAATCTGTAGTCAATCCATGTGATGATAATCTCAAGTCATCCCATACTTAAAACAATAATTTGAGGAGGAATGACGTCATCACCGGAAGTACTCCCAAACCTATCACCTTCCCATACTTGAAAAAGAGCAGGAGAAAATGTCTTGGAAAATTATCTCATTTAAACTCGCCAATCTATGTGATGATAATTTCAAGTTGCCCCCCCCCCACTTACCACCATAATTTGAAAAGGAATGACGTCATCAACGGAATTACCATTCCACATATCCCCCTTAATATTACTAATAGAAATATTTCCTTTTGACGGATTGATTGTTGCTATTTCTTCTGGTGAATTCAAGGCATAACAGATTTACTAATTGATATAATAATTAAGTAATTGATTTTGCGCTACGAAACAGATGCTGTCAAGAATTGTAAATGTCAACTGAATTAAAAGAAAAGGTTATTAGATGGTCAAATCATTAACTTTGGAATATAGTCTTTTATCATTTATTCACTATGTATAAACATATTTATTCTTTATTCGAAGGTAAACAGTTATATTTGGTCGCTACAAACATCCATCTGTTTCAGTTAATGAAACTTCGTCAGAGGACCCTGAACCATTCGACGCTATAGAAAAAAAAACTTTTTCTCTTTTTTTCTATAGCGTCGAATGGTTCAGGGTCGTCTGAAGAAATCTCATTAACTGAAACAGATGGCTTTTGTAGCAACAAAATGTAACTATTTACCTGTGAATGAATAAAAAAATATATTTTGCTCTTGTGATCGAGCTCTATTTAAAAACTTCGTTTCATTCAGTAGTCTCTACTTTTGAACATCTGAAGCTTGGATTTATACATATATATATATATATATATATATATATATATATATATATATATATATATATATATATAAACACAATTGCAATCCCGATTTTTTATTTACTTTTAAAGTTAATTTGTTCTTATTCTTTTGATTAGTTAGAGCACAAAATATAGAAAAATTGACATAATAATTATATGATTGTTTCTGCGCAACGAAACAGGTGCTGCCAAGAGTAGAACATTTTAATATGTTGAAAAAGAATAGCGGTAAAATGATCTTGGAATTCGGAATATAGACTTTTGCCATTTTATATATATATATACACACACACACACACACACACACACACACACATATATATATATATATATATATATATATATATATATATATATTATTTATTTCATCATTTCTATGAAATAAAATTACAGAACAATTTTTGAAAAAACATTTGGACACATTAAGCGTAGAGTCGTATATGACAGAATATTCCGCATAGTTTACATACACACACACACACACACTAACACACACATATATATATATATATATATATATATATATATATATATTAAAATAAATATGAAGTACATCAAACCTCAGACTTCTGATTGATCAATATTTGATTAACAAGAAAGAAATGTGTTCGACTTTGTAAATATTTCCTCTGAAGTGATTAAAGTTGCAAACGTATGAGAGACGAATATAGAAACACACACACACACACACACACACACACGAACATACGAGAATATAGAAAAAAAAAACACACACACACACACGAGCATACGAAAATGAATAAAATTAATAAAATTAAGAATAGAAAAAAAATCAAAAGATAAAAAATACGGACAAAGACAAGAAGAGAATTGACAAGATATGCACATTAATCAAAATTCGAAAAGTTAATGTGGTCAGGTGACTTCCCTCTTGAATACTTCGGAGAAAACATGGCTGCATGAAGTAGTGTTTTTGTCTTTCCACCATTTAATTTGCAGACATAAAATTAAATGAAGACAAAGAGCAATATATATATATATATATATATATATATATATATATATATATATATATATATATATATATATATATATATATATATATATATAAGATCAGAATGACGAGATGAATTAAATGTGTATGTCTGGTTCAAATAATAAATTTTTATTTTGTAAATTCTATATTTATTTTTAAAAAATTCTCTATTAAACCTACAATTTATGTGTGTGTGTGTGTGTGTGTGTGTGTGTGTGTGTGTGTGTGTGTGTGTGTGTGTGTGGTATTTTCGGGAAAGAACCCCAGCGAGAGACTAGTAGCAGATGCACAAGCTCAAATATGACAGCAATACTCCATACATGGGCGAATGGTGGCCTTATAGAGGTACAAGATACTTTCGGGTGTTAGTAGTTTTCTAGCACGGTAGAGAGAGCCCACCTTCCTTGCAGCGGCCCTGGCGATGCCTTCAATGTAATTGTTCCAACTCATGTTTCCTGTGTATGGTCCCAAATAGTAGCATTTTACGTTAAAGTGGCGATATGCCCTGCTTAGGGTGAACGTGATTAAAAAATATCTGTTAGATTGATTTTTCGAAAACATACGCGTAAACGCAAAACATCAAATATAACGTCGAAGTAATGTAATGATCAATAGGCAACTGGTCATCGTATCAATATATCTACCTTAATATGTGCTTGCATACGTTTATTAAACTACTAATGTTTAGTGCTTAGACTGTTCGTTAGGCATATATATATATATATATATATATATATATATATATTATCGAGCGGTTGTAGGTTCGATCCTTGTCAATTAAGTCTAGCTATACTGATGTGGAGTAAACTCTGAAACATGCATGTATATAGATTACTTACTTTTATGCACGTCGTAATTATTAATTAATAATTAATAAATAATATTTAAATAACATCTTAAAAAGTAATACGTCCTAAAAATGTGGACGGAAAAATGTAAATAGAGGACAAATAACTACTTTCTCATAATAAACGCACAGGGAGCGAAAAAGAAAGAAATTAGTTTGGAATCGTTGATAAAAAAATAAATAAATAATTCAACAATCTTGCATTTATAGCGATAAAAAAATCGTGCATAAAAAATTGCCAGGACCCGGTGGTTGCGTGGTAACACACTAGACTACTTATGCATGTATATAGATGCCTTACTTTTATATATATATATATATATATATATATATATATATATATATATATATATATATATATATATATATATATATATATATATATATATATATATAAGTGGCATATTGAGTTTCCAATGTTTGTTATGGCTTCTAATTTAAAGGCAATGTTTTCCCTTATCTCTGTTATTTTATGTATGTATGTATGTATGTATGTATGTATGTATGTATGTATGTATGTATGTATGTGTATATAGGAGTGTGCATGTGCGTGAGAGAAGCGAGGAGAGGAAAAGACGTATGGAAACACAGACGGATAGAGAAACGTTATATATCAAATAGCCCAAAATCTTAGAGGTGTTCACTGATATTTTACTATCTTGGAACAAAAGTAGAAATAAATATGGTAAACAAAAATGACAATAAAGAAGGATATTCTTCGTCTACTTTTTTAAAACAATATATGTGTTTATACATCAATTAATGATAGACGTTAGAACCTTCAGTAAGCGGTTGATAAAATAAATAAATGTGTGGGAAATGCGGGTGACTATGCGTGTAGGTGAGGGGGCAGACAAACATAAAATCCAGACAAGCAAAGAAGACGTTATCCTTTCACCCCGTCCCATACCTAGAACCATAATAAATTTATGATTCCAATGAGAAGCATTCAGCTTTTGATTAGAAGTCTCCATTTATCTTATATGTCCCTAAATTCTCTATGTGTATGTGTGCGTGCGTCTATACGTGTGTGCGTATTCTGTGTGTTAACGGGTACGTGTAAAATCATGTGTGTTAATGCACGAGTGTACATGTATGTATGTTTACATATAATGGCGTGTGTGGGATGCATGGGTGTCGAATTACACATTTTATGAAAGACTTGGTTTTGAATAAAGGCCACACAAGATGCTGACTATTCCAAGTCCAAAATCATGGGATTGTCGTATTCAGATAAATCTTAACATCATTAGCCATACCCGTTTCCCACCTGTTGCTAGCCCTGTCCGCACTGCACTCGTGTTTCCATCATTCACACTGAAGAAGACTGAGGGATTAGTCGAAGATATGTTTGTTTTTTCGAAAGACTTTTTGTATTCCTATTTGTCAACAAACAGGAAATAAATACAGTAAATATACATTTATATATTTTTCGTATTGATTTTTTATCCATATATATATGTGTGTGTGTGTATGTGTGTGTGTGTCCACCGATAAAAACCAATATATATATATATATATATATATATATATATATATATATATATATATATATATAAGTGAGCGTGTGTGTGTGTCTGTGTGTGTATATGTGTGTGTGTGTCTGTGTGTGTACATTTCCCTACGCAATAACTCTGTCAATTTAAAGTGTACAGACTCGAAATTTGATATACAGGTTACTGAGATTTGGGAAAATCTTTGTGATTTATTTTCGGCCAGAAATGTGGCTGGTAAGGGGTCGAAGTTCAACGATTTGACGTTTGAGAACTCTACTAAACTCCTCCGACAATTTTGGGTCTAAATACTTGAAATTTTAGATATAGGTTCTTTGGACATGAATGTAACTTAATAACTTGATTTGACTCACTTGTTATTTTGTTTGTGTATCGTTTTATTTTTATTTGTTTTTGTTTGTTTTTTTTTGTTTTTTGGGTTTTTTTTTTTTTTTTTTTGCTTTTTTGTGGCATGTCAACCGTGGTTGGATTATTTTACATTGGAACCGTATATATTTTTGTGTAAGGGTGATGTGTACGTTAAATTTTTAAAGAGATTATACTTACATACACTCTCTGGTTTTCCAAAATTGTCACCTGTTCTGTTTTACTATTAATGTAGGGCGAATTTAGACACAGCAAATGGTTCTTGCTGGTTATTTTTCGCTAAAGATTTTTGGAAAAAATAAACTAGTTTATTTTTCAGCCTGTAGAGGAATTTTTTTTTTTAATCTGTGTCAAATATCAAAAGAAGAAAATGTTCCTTCAAGTTAAAATTTAAAAAAAAAAACTCTTTACCTCTTAAATTGTAAATTATTTTTAATACTAAATGTTTACCAAAAACACTGGCAATAAAAATTAAATATATCAACAAATTATATAATTCAGCCAAATCTCGGCCCTGAAAACAAGTCTGAAAACCAAATTACAGAGATTATTAATGAAAAGAAAGACGGCATAAATTAAAATCGGTTGCTCCTTGTTCTTGAGGTAAGACTCCCAGGTTTCTCAAATGATGTGCACAAATATCGTAAGAATAGATAATCAGCAGCAGCTATTTGTTCTGCCTGAAATTATTATACAAAACTATTAAAACGCGCTTTTAGTATTAAACAGTTAATGTTCTTGTAAGGCTTTATAATCTCTACTATTGCATAAAAGGATCTTGGTTTGAGTGTCTGTGTGTGTGGGGGGTCTTCCCTATGGACTTCTAAACGGTTGGGCCGGTTTTTTAATTTCACAAAAATGTGCGTTATGTGCCTGGTAGTGTTCTGAGATAGGTTTTGTATCGGAATGTTTTCGATAAGTATCGATAATCGAAAAATCCGATGAAAGAATGAACAGGCGATGTGGACTAAAGTTAACGCCTTATGCAGTTTATCATCACAAGTGCATTTGTGAAATTTTATTACCGCACAAGCAGATAGGCCTGGCATATAAAATCAACAGCAGAGTCTTTGATATGCTCAAGGCATGTTCGAAATGAATGCTTCTGTTTAGAGCGCAATCGAACCATGATACTTAATAAACTTTAATTCAAACTATTATCTGAAAATAATTTTATAAAATCAACAGTAGGTTCTCTGCAGTGCAATGTAAACAACAACGCATTGTGGACTAAGTTGCTGCAGTGAGACATGAGAAGCTTCTTTCTAGTGCATTGCGGTTGTTCTACAAATCGATTTGATCGATAAATGGACGAGTTCACCGATTTAGATGACAATAAAAATATGAGAGTGTGAAACATTTGTTGATCATCATTCAATCCCGGGTAACGTTGAGTCTCCCTGCTAGTAATACGATACGCTTTTTTATATTTAATAGATGGAAACAACGAGACCCCACAAAAAATGCAAGCTTAAAGATATGTCTGTAGAAACAAAACCTCTGGGAAAATACATTACATGACTGAAGTCATGTTCTCAGAATCCGTAGAGTTAAGCTACAAACCGATATTATAAAAGTTTATTTGGGATTTGCGAAGAACTGCATAATTGGTGAGTTATTTATGTCGGTATGAAATTGTATGAACGTCTTGGCATCATGAATGATTATCGATCCGTAATCTTGACGTAAACAAAAGGTTGAATTATACGACACGAACTGAAAACCAGGGTGCGCCAAGTTCGAATTCACCTCGTTCCACAGAAACAGTTTCGTCAAACCCACACTTGAACTTATGTCTAACCTCTTGAAAAGGAGATTACTAAAACAAATGTTTGAATAAAATAAAATAAATACGTATCAGATACGTTTGAAGTCAAAACAACGTATTATTACAAAATAAACAAATATTAATTTTGTTTGAAATTTATATTGAAATTTATAAATTTATTTCGAAGATACACTTCATCATCAGTAGGTCATTCTTTCTTTCTTTCTTTTTGCCATGTTAGTGTGTTAGACGGGTGATATTAGCAGATACACTTAGCTTTTTTTCTGCTCTCAAAGATCAAAATAGAGTAGGTAAGGCGTGTTCAACGTTTATTTTTTTTTACCGCATTATGTTTTATTATACGATAGATCCGGCAAGAATAGTTACGAGGAGTTATAATATTTAGACACACTTTTTATCTAATAAAGGTAAGCGACCCGATTCCAGAATCCAAAGCAATCAAGTACTTATATCTATAGAACAATATGAGAAAATTGAAAAAAAAGAAACTTTAAAAATACGTTTCTGAATTTTTTTTTAAATAGGGATTGGTTATTCCTATTATTTGGATTCTTCATACTACTGTTCTCGCCTTGATGTAAGTGTCCATTACATAGTCGATAAAGTACTTGGTAAAATTCATTTGTAAGCTATACTCTTTTGGATGTTGAAGTTTTAAACCTTAGTGCGAGCGACACTAAAAAATACAATTGCGAATTTCTTACGACTTCTACCCAATCTGGCAGGACAAGAGCATGCTACACACGTGGATTAAATAAGGGGTTTCCTTCGTAATTCTGTGCAGATTCTCGAGTTGGGCAGAAAGATTCCAGAATTCAACAAGATATACGGAAAGAAGGTTGACGATTACATCGAGTAAAAAATTATGAAAATAACATTCAAGATGAGAACAATAGTCCACAGAATCCAAATAATATGATTAAAATTTATGGCGTTAGAGAAGTTAGAATTTTGTGGAATTAATTTGTAGCTGCTCGTCTTTAATTAGAAAAATGTATCATGTCTGTTATTGTAGACATCGATGATCATGGCTCCCCAGTTCCCTTTGCATTCGGTCTTTCTGATGGGATCTATAATCGTGTTTTCAGTGACCCTGTTCAAACTGTCAGTAAACTTTGTTGTCTTCTTCTGATCTTTTTTCTCGGCGATTTTTTCCTAATCTCAAGCTTTTTTCCAAACCATCTTCCCGCATTAAATAGCCGAATAACTTAAACTGTTTAGCGTGGACGGTATTGAGTGGTACTTTTCGTTTGTCTTCCTTTCTGTCCATGAGATTCGTAGAATTCTTCTTGAAAACCATGTCTTTGCTGCTTCCAAACGACTTTCAGCCGCCTTCGTTACTGCCCAACATTCGCAACCGTAAAGGAGAATTGACCATATGTTTTATGTTTCTGTTTTGTAAGACGCACTTCATGCAATGGAAGGCGAGTTTTGCCGTCGCGATTCTTTTCTTGATTTCAGCGTCTCTTTTAACATCAGATGTAATACTACAACCCAGTTATTTGAGTGTATCAATTTGTCTAATGATCTCACCTTTAAATTTGATATTGCATTTTGCTGCTTCAGACTTTTTGGAGATAACCATGCATTCTTTCTTCTTAGCATTAAGTTGCAGTCCTTTCTTCTCACTTTCATCCGTCACTGTTTTAAGTATTTGTTGCAATTTGTCTTCGGAGTCTGCGATGAGGATAGTGTCATCTGCATATCTTTAATTTTTAGTGTTATGACCGCCTACATTTTGCGTAAAATCATTTTACTGTAAATGTTGAAGAGGTCTGGCGAGAGAACATAGACGTTTCACTTCTCTGTGGATTGGTCTGTAACTGTTGCAATCATTGTCAACCTTCGTGGTCGCTTTCTGCGTCCAACGGGGGTTTTTGAGGACGGATTGTCATCCAGAAAAAATGCAAGCATGTTAATAATCAACAAAATGATTTATGACGTTTCTGAATTTTTTAGATGAGGATTGGTTATTCGTAATATATGGATTTATCGAACTACTGTTCTTATCTTGAGTGTGATTTTCACAACTTTTCGGTCGATGTAACCTTCCACCTTCTTCTGGTGTATCTTGTCCGCAAGGACCCGTGTCGCAGTGGTTAGAGTACTTGAAAAAATAAATGTTCAAAAGTGATATTCTCCTGAAGGTTGAAGGTTCAATCCTCTGTGTAAGCGACCGAAAAAGTGCAATTGCAAATTACTTAGGATCTCTATCCAGATATGGCTGACGGAACAAGAGCACGCTACTCTCGTGAAGTAAATAAAGGATTCCGCTCGAAATTTGATCTAAATTCCTCAGTTCGACAAAAACATTCCCGAGTTCGACATGATACAGCTAAAGAAGGTCGGAGGTTACATCTACCGAAATGTTGTGAAAATCACACTCAAGATGAGAACAGTAGTCTGATGAATCCAAATAATAGGAAAATATTTTATATTTTACTTATGCTTGAATTTAATTAAAATCAGAGATAAAAAAAAAACTCTGAGAAAAATGGAGGAAATGGCAATGCCCATTCAGATACCTCCTTTATATATATATATATATATATATATATATATATATATATATATATATATATATATATATGAGTTCTTGCGGTTGATTATGTTGTAAAACATAAAACCCAACACCAAAAATAATCTATGCGAGGAAAGTAAGAAGTTGAAGTTTTTATCCAGATTTAGAAGCTCAAATCCAAAGATAACTTCGAAAGAGAAATCGCTCTAATTGGTTAAAAATAAATTTAATGTATCTCTTTCAGGTCGGAAATAACGTGCATTTTTAACCCATTTTTCTCTTATTTTGGCTGAAGCGAGATGCTGGCTTTAAAGAGTTATTGCTGTTTTTCTTAGTAATTCGATCATCACGATTTAATCATTTTCTTCGGATTTCATTCCTTCTTTTTTTTTTTTTTTGCTTTATTTTTTAAGAAAAACAAAACCTCAAAGACAACATTTGTAAGAATCTTCTTGGTTGTCCATCGTTATCCGATGATGACATTCTTATGAATCTGTGGATGTTTAAATTCAATCTCTGCGCCCACAGATACGGTCACAGATCAGGCATGTGAAGGAGGTATTGGGTGGGGGCTTCAGGAATAGCCCAGTGAGCATGCCTCTTTGCACGCCTCGCTGTAAGGTCCTGTGTTCGCTGCGTATATTGATAATGACCTTCTCTAATTCGACTAAACTTCTGCATCGAGATACAGTGCATATCCTCTAAGAGAAACCTTGCTCTATAAGCGGTTGATAGTATTTAAAAATAATATTTTACAGTCCTTAACAACACGTTGGAGCGTAGTTCCTGGCTTGAATAGGATATAGACGATGGTGGTGTCTTTGTATATGTACCAAGATGCAAGCTGACAATTAATGCTGTAAGTTACGAATGATAAAAAACGATAAAAATCTTAATGTTATAAATGATTGAGAATGAGTCAGTATTTAGCAAGTGCTAAACTCACAAACAGGGTGTTGTGAATGAAAAAGAGAAAAACATGAGCAAAAATCGGAGCATATTTATATGTTTAAAAATGTTAAAATGGCGTGAAAGATATGTGTGAATAAATTGTTTCTTTAAGGAAAAGTTTCAACTTTTTGTGTGTAGAATCGTGTGAAACTAGACACGATAGTTAGAAGTGTATATGTGCTGTATGATTGTTTTTGTTTGTGAGTTTTTTTTTAATTTCACACAAATATACTTTATATGTCTGGAAGTGTTCTTAGAAAGGATTTGTATTAGAATGCCCCCGATATGTATTAAAAATCGATGATCGAAAAAAAAATCCGATTAGAAAAGGGACAGTCAGATTTGGTCAAAAGTTAACATTTTCATACGTCCTAACATGACAAATACATTTGAGAAGTTTTATCTCCACACAAGCAGAAAGGCGCAACGTATAAAATCAACAGTAGGTTCTTAGATAAGAAAAAAAAGCACGTTCGAAACGAATGTTTCTGTTTAAAGCAGAATTGATCCATAACACTTAACTTTTGCATTTTCAACTTTAATTTAAAATATTATATAAAAATAATTTTATAACACCAAGAGTAGGTTCTCTACAGTGCAATGTATTGTAGACTAAGTCACTGCGAGGAGAAATGTGAAGTTTCCTCCCAGTGCATTGTGATAGGTCTCGGATTAGAGCAGGCAATCAATAGATTTGATTAAAAATGTCAATTTCACCGATTTCGATGACAATAAAAGCATTGGAAGTGTGGAACATTTGTTAATCATTTAATCCTGGGCAACGTCGGGTCTCCCTGCTAACAGTATTTCAGTTGAATATGTTCGTCTCTTTGTTTTGGTGTTTCATGCCAGTGGAGATTAAGTCGACGATCACTTCGATAGAGAGTGGTTTCTTGTCGTATGTTCTGGCACTGTTTGCGGGCTGATTTATTTATCCTGTGTAGTCCTAGGCGATCTATCCTCTCAAACGTTATCTTACTTCTTTAAAAAGTGGTGGTTAATTTCCAATCACACGATGCACCACTACCGAGAAAGGCCGAAGGGGTTATTAAGGCATTTTTGTGGGGCCAGAGTGCCTAACTTCTTGTGGATTGACTTATGATCTCCACTTTCTGACGTGTCATATCTTTTCGCGGTGGGAGAGCGGTAAATACCTGTTGTATCATTGATTTTAATAGCAGTGGGTTGTTTGGGGAGTAATAAAAGTTTGATAAATAAATAAAGAAAACTTTCGCATTTGCGCATTTAAATGAAAGTGATTAGTTTATAAAGGATTTACTAAACCATCAATATTGGAAAAGGCCTGCAAAGAGTTAATATTGGGATGGCGCAAAAGATTTTTTCGCTTGTTTTTTTTTTTTTTTTACACAGGCACCACCACATTATCAAGACCAAGAGGCCACTCAAGGATAAGGGTTAAAGAGTGTACAGTAGAAATTGGAAAATATAGTAATCATTAGTAATGAAAATTCGGTAAATTTGTTAACTTATATGGAACGGCTCATCAAGAACTTGTTTACGTTAGACTTGAAGACAACCATATTGTAGTCAGCTGGAAAGGAGAAGAACGGAAGACAATTCCACAGGCGTGCAGTTCTAAGAAAGAAGCTTTGTTCATGGAATCTACGTTTAGGTTTATGCACAGATAAAGAGTGGGGGGAATTATTGATAGTGTTTTCAGCTAGACGAGTGTTTCTTGTAAAAGTTTGGCGAGGGGGGACCATAGACTGAAGCTCAGTCGAACACTTTATAATAATGATACATCAGAGACAAGCTCGCAACATCTCTTCTGTGAGATAGAGGTTGTAGGGAAGAGAAAAGGACATCTCCTACGAGGCTACGAAGTCTATTCTGAACTCTATAAAGGCAGGACAAGTTCTTTCAAGCTGCTCCTGCCCAGATGTGGCAACAGTATTCCATCCTTGGACGTACCTGGCTCTTATATAAATAGAGAATTGCACCAGCAGTGAGATATCTACTGGATCAATAGAAAGATCCCACCATTTTTCCAGCGGCCCTGGCAACAGATTTGATGTATGTGTTCCATTTAAGATCAGTAGTAATTGTTAAGCCCAGAAGCTTGTCAAAACTTGAGACCTTCTGAAGACGAGAGACATTGATTTCAATTGATGCCAGATGTGGATCAGAATGTTGATGATGTAAAGAGAGAAGCTTGGTTTTAGATTCATTAAAAGTAACCAGCCACCTCTTTCCCCTTTGTACCACGTGCTTAAGATCAGAGGAGGGAGAATCAGAGAGAACTCGGTCGTTTACTGTCTTAGATGTTCTACCATAAATGGTAGTGTCATCAGCATAAATGTCTACAAATGATGTAAGGATGTGATTTGGAAGATCATTAATGTTGATCAGGAAAAGAGTTGGGCCCAGGATGGACCCCTGAGGGACACCAGCATTAATACTGTGAGCTTCTGATTTTTTGCCCCTCAACTACTTAATGTCATATTCCCTTTTGAAAATTCAATTTATTTCTTGCAGACTATTATCCTCATCTTTTAATTATCGTTTCACGACATTTCGGCCAACTATTCCTCTGGCCTTCGTCAGGTAGTAACCGCGATAGGATAGGAACTCCGAATCTCCTAACTGCATTCTCAGCAATTACTGCCTTCCGTAGTTTTTGTCGTCTCACCACTTTTGGGCCAACTAAGCCTCTGGCCGGCTTTAGGTAGGATTGAAACTGCTATCTTCAGACAATGCTCACTAGGAACCGTAGAGATTCAACGTCTTTATCCACTGCGCCAGGGGCAACTATAGAAGGCAGTAATTGCTGAGAACAACAACTAAAAGATCAGGATAATTGTCCGCAATAAATAAATTGAATAAATGATACTCATCGCAATAAATATTCCAATTAATTAAATACTACTTAAAATTGTTTTATATTCCCATTTTTAAATCCTGTATTTGGTGTAGCAAGTTTGTGTGTATGTTTGTGAGCCACAGAGCAGTATACCCTGCTGTTAACATAATCGCTATACCAAATACAGAATTTGAAGAATAGGAATACAAAACGATATTTAGTAGGTTGAGAAGATGATATTCAATTAAAGAACGAATTTTTAATAAACTTCCAAACAAACAGCATCATCACATTGACACACAATTTCTCGTCAGATCGCTCGAGTAAAGCAACGTTGAGCCTGGTCAATACGAGATGGGTGACAATTTGTGAATACTAAACGCTGTATGTAAGAGGACCTCGACACATCCCTGCAACAACTGCAAAAACCGAACATTATCATATCACCTGACAGGGATATAAATGCGACTGGGGATCGCTGCTGAATTTAATATTCTCATGGTACTTTCTCCTACGAAGGAAGTCGTTTCAACTCTCCTAAAGTGAATGCCATCTAACAATAAAAGCCTCCAAGATTAGGAGTCTGTACATATTTTCTTTGCCTTGATATGTAAGATCAAACAAAGCACTCTTGATACCTGGTGCGTTTTTTTTTTTACTACAGAAAAAGAAAAAAAAACAAGCTACAGAAGATTGCATAAAGATATTGATTTCTTTAAGGAAATTTTTCATGTTGGAGATGCTCCTCACTCTGACCGGCCAAAAATGATCGACAGTGACCAAGTGAGAACTGTAGTTTAACAAAATAACCGTTTGACAATGAGACAAATCTCAGACGTTCTCAAGATTTTCGAATCGCGCATGGAAAATTAATTGCATAAAATTAAATGCTAAATACTCGTTCGGTTTTAATATCCACTTAAGGAAAAAAAATGAACGACCATTTTGGCTAACCGAATACATATTGCGAAAAACGATAATTAGTTTTAAAAAAAAAGAGTTGATCATCTTAACTACTGAGAGAAAGATAATTGTGTTACAGAATTTAATGACTCTTCAATATTAGAAGGAAACTAATCATATTTCAGGCGTGTTAACCTCTTTTAAATAGTATGCAACTGGCATATAGATCAAATTGTATTGAATATCACGAGAAAGATAATTAGGTTTTAAAAAACATGATTACTTCTTATTGACAGAAGAGTAATAACGTTAGAATAATTACCGTAATGTCTGAATTTTTTTAGATGGGGATTGATAATTTGTAATATTTCGAATATTCGAACTATTTTTCTCATCTTGGTTGTTATTTTCACAACATTTCGGTCGGTGTAACCTCCGACCGGCTTTAGGTGGATCTTTTCGAATTTGGGAATGTTATACTAATAATATTTTTGTATTATTATTACAATTTCACCACAAACAAGGCACAGTGCCACTTTAATGTAGGGGGCTGCTATCAGAGACATAAGTTACAGGAGTACTATGTAGGGAGTTGAGCAACAAGATGTCTGTTCACATTACACTTGAACTTCTGCATGTCAATACAGTTGAGAAAGCAGGAACTAGGAGAGGAGTTCCAAAGTCTATCAGTTCTGGGGAACAAAAACTATTAGAGTAAAATGCTTTCTTGCATCTAGGGATCTCTACTGTGTAGGGGTGAGATTTTGCTGCTTGTCGGGTTTGTCGGGGTGTTTACGTCGAGGGGGTACAAAGGCTTGTATTTCGTCGAAACATCCACCATTAAAATACTTATACAACAGGCAGAGGGCTGCGACATTTCGTCGATGAGACAGAGGTTGAAGCTTAGATGACAGTTCGAGACCGATTAGAGAATAACCAAAAGTGAAAGGGAGCAAGGTCTGGACTATAGGGAGTGTCATGAAAACATCTTTCTTTCTAATCTTCTCTGAGCACACGTGGAACAAACTGCGCGCAAATCTTCCGCATCTTTATTTACTTGAGAATAATTGTGTGTACGGTTTCCACACTGACATCAAACTGTGCACTAATTGTGTCTATAGACAAAAAAATGTTCTTATTCATGAAATTCTTTATTTGGCCAATCAACTCTGATGTTTTGACTTCCTTACGCCTTCCACATCTCTCATTATCCCTCACATACTGCCTGCCTTCTTGAATCTCTTATGCTACTCAAAAACTGATGTTCGATTCATGCAAGGTAGTCAAAAAGCAGATTGAAACCTTCTGTACATTTCTGTGACATTTTTTACCAAGTTTACGACATATTTTTATTTCATATCGTTCTTCTAAAGTTTCCGCACGTTCAGATTGCATTTTTGAAATTTATCGACTATGACAATCAAGCTTTAGTAAGGATGCATTCAAATTCCTGCTATTCCTTTAGTCCTGAAATCATAAAAATCGGTCAGTCATCTTTTAAGATGTATAGCAATAAGATACTGAATGTTCAAGAGTCTACGACAATGTTTAATACCTCTACAAAAAAGTCTGGAAACTTATTGAAGGAATGTTATATATATATATATATATATATATATATATATATATATATATATATATATATATATATATATATATATATTGGAGTTTTAAAAAGGATCAATATTTTTTTTTTTTTTTTTTTTTACATTTTCACTCCAAACAAGGCACATTGCCACTTTGGTGTAAGGGACTACTATCAGAGACATACGCTACTGGGATACTATGTTGGGAGTTTGGTAGCAAAATGTCGGTTCACGTTACACTTGAACTTCTGCATGTCAGTATAGTTAGGGAAGCAGGAACCCGGAAGGGAATTCAAAAGTCTAGCGGTTCTGTGGAAGAAAGCTTCTTGTCAGGTTTGTTGGGGGTATTTACGTCAAGAGGGTACAGGTGCTTGCAGTTCGGCAGAGCAAGCACCGTTAAAGTACTTGTAGAACAGGCAGAGGGATGCAACATTTCGTCGATGGGACAGAGACTGAAATTTAGATGACAGTTCAGGACCTATCAGATTGGCGACTCTCTTTTGAACCTTGTCGAGGAGCGAGAAACAAGTAGCAGATACACCAGCCCAAATATGACAAAAATACCCCATACATGTGCGAATGGTGGCCTTATAGAGGGACAGGATACTTTCGAGCGTTAGTAACTTTCTAGCGCGGTAGAGATAACCTACCTTCTTCGCAGCGGTTCTGGCAATACTCTCAATGTAATTGTTCCAACTCATGTTTCCTGTGAACGTAAGGCTGAGGAGTTTAAAGGGTGTATTTTCAGATAAAGAGTCATTGGCCATTGCTATTGGTGGTAGAGAAGGCTTCTTGTAATTATTGAAGGAAACAAGTTTAGTCTTGGCAGAATTGAAAGGAACCATCCATTTTTGTCACCATTGCACTACAGATCGGAGGTCATCCTCTAGTGGTTCTGCCATTTCTTTAGATATGAGTTAGATATGATATTTGTTTTCCTGTCGTGTCTATTATAGAGCGTGGTGTCATCAGCATATATACCCATCTCACAAACAATTTTGTCAGGGAGGTCATTTATGAATATTAGGAATAATAGAGGTCCAAGGGTAGACCCCTGAGGCACTCTCGCATTTATATCATATTGTTTAGATGTACGACCATCAAGGACAACCTGGATTTTTCTCTTATTTAAGAAGGATTTAATTATGTTAAGTATTCGTTCAGTGATACCGTATGATCTAATTTTCCTGAGAAGACCTTCATGCCATACCCTGTCAAACGCCTTAAATATATCTAGAGCTACCGCACTACCCTCTCCTGCTTTGTCCAGTGAATGGTACATGCGTTCAGAGATTACAGTTAGGATATCTGCAGTGGAACGGGCTTGCCTAAATCCATATTGTTGGTCGGTCAGAGGTTTTGCATCTGTAAGATGATGGACTAGAGCTTGATTAATTATGGACTCAAATACTTTGGCGAAAAGTGGGAGGAGGCTAATGGGGCGATCATTTACTGGGTCAGTTCTCTCGCCAGAATTCTTGAAAACTAGTACCACAGAAGCAGTTTTCCAGCAGTTCGGAAAGCAAGATTCATTAAGGCATTTGTTGTAAAGTTTGGAGAGAACTGGAGCTACTTTGGTGGAGCATTTTTTTAATAGCACAGTCGAGATGAGATCAGGTCCACATGCTTTTGAAGTGTCAAGATTTTTTATGATAGCATGCACTTGAGAAGGGGTGATTTTCAGATCGTCTAGCGTGGTGTCTCTCCGCAAAGTAAAGCCAGAAAGGGGTTCGTTAGCAGGGTTCAGTGTGGAGTTGGAGGCAAACCGACTGGCGGGTATGTTAGCCTTCTCGGTTGCTGGGCAAACGACCTCATGATTATTGGTTAGTGGGGGAATTGTTGATTGGCCATTATTTACTACACTGTTGTAGATTTTCCAGAAATCACGGGTTCCTAATTGTTGTGCTTCGATGCGTTTTTTTTTTTTCGTTGTTTCAGTAAATTATCTCTCAGCTGTCGCTATTTATTTCTTACAGTAAGTTCTAGCTTCTATATACTTCTGTCTGTTTGAACTGGACTTATGTCGGTTAAATATTAGGTACGCATGCTGCCTTTGCGCAATGTCAGTTGCACAAGTAGAAGTAAACATTGGGGAGAGTGGGGCTTGCTACAAAATTTCTTCGTGGGACATGTGCTTCAATTGCCGTTTTGAACCATTCAGTGGTCTCATTTGCGCACTGTTCAGCAGGAAGAGAAAAGATATTTCCCCATGCAGCATCTCTAATGAGATCCCTGATGGCTTCCCGATCAGCCTTTTATAGTACCTCGTTGTTTTGAGCAATGGCTCTTCAGTGTAAGCTCTAGAGTTTAGAGTGATTTCGACCATTTTCACTGCATGATCAGCCTTCCCAAGTGGGCTGTGAGGATTCGTTATACAATCATCGGAAACTGTCGTCAGAAACAGATCTAGAAGTGATGCATGTTGTTCTCGCTGGTCTGGGAAACGCCTCTGTGCAAGTAGAGAGGCCAAGCCAGTTACTGTGGTGGAGATTGAAGTCACCAAATACATGTACTTGTGCACTAGTGTCGAGGGAGAGTGCTGTATATAAACTGTCAGAGACTTTGTTTATTAGGGTGCAGTCCTGGGTCGAGGGAGAACGGTAGAGAAAATAAAAGTAACTAATGTTATGTTGCATGTTAAGTCTAAATCACATAAAGGCTTGATTATCCGATTCTAGTTTTGTTCCAGTCAAGTGGAGGGTGTTTCGAATATAGACCCCGTGCATATGTCTGTCAGAGTCCTTACGGCAGAATGGGAGATATACAGGCATGTTAAAGTAGTTAGAGGGGATGAAGGAGTGTAGGTTAGTCTCACTTAGTGCTAAGTAGATAGGATGTTCGTAAATGCAAGCCTTAATGGAGGAGGCAAGTTAATTTTGTTTGAACCTAAGCCTGGTTTTAGCGCAATTGTTTATTGTACAGTCATTTTTTTTAAAGAGTTTCAGTTTAGGTAGGGGATGTTGAACAAGGGTTTATGCAGAATACCAGACATGCAACACAAGTAGATCATCAGCTGTCCTTTCATCAACTAGGATTGTAGCCTCAGGAAATTCCACCGGGGATGGGTGCAGGTTCCCTATCCATGCGCGACATGGCACTAGAAACATCCCGATATTATACAACTGTTGATGGAGCAGCCGCTCTAAGCGTTACCAAAGAGTTAGGGCTCTTATACTACCAGTCAGAAACAGCAGCCAAGAACTGTCAATCCGGTACCCTCAACCCATCAGACGAAGATCAACCCAATCTAATTCCACTGGCATATGTGGCACTCAAGCACGCCCAAATGACCAGTGTGTAGGGGTGGGGTGTGTCTGGAGTGGGGAAAACGGCGTTCATTGCCCTAGTCAGGGAACAAGATCTACCACTGAGTGTTTGTTGAATCCCTGTGATAGTACCTCTGCGCCTGGCTAATAGGCAAAGAAGGAGTATGAAATCCGAGCGATGAGAGCCTATCTATTTCTTAAACAGTTTAGGTTTGCAAACCGGTAATTTGTTTGAGTCACCAGCTCTAGGAAGGTTGTTATCCAAGACTGGAGAGGCCTCCCTCCCCTTAGGTTTAGTTTCAGAGTTTTCCTTCTCCTAGAGAGATGATCTGGGAAGATCTACTGGGTCCATCAGCACTGAGAGGGTTTGATCCGCGCCTGGTTTCTAATCAAGGTATTTCTTCGATTCTACGTGGGTAGTTAATGATACTGGGTTAGTTTGTAAATGTTATCTATCTACTGAATAGTTACACTCCTCAAAGTGATTTAGAGACATTGCTATTTCTTTGTTACTAGAAGAGTGGCTGAGTAAAGTTCATGCAGTGGAAGCAACTATATTTGCAAACAGGCTTGTTAGAAAGGTGTTAATATGTGATTTAAGATGTTTTCCTTTAGATTTGTAATTTTTTTCTATATATTTATATGTTAGCTTTGGAATAGGATAACGTTACAGCATGACTACGCATTAAGAATTAAATTAAAAAATTTCTGCCCAAGCTTTGTATATTTTAGATGACAGGAGGGTTAAGATGTAAGTGCGATACAGTATGGGTACAACTTAAGTAATGACACTTTATCAATTCTCCAATACTATTACTACACTATCCCATTGATTATTGTACACACAATAACCCTTATCCCCGAGTGGTCCTTGGGCCCTTGATAAGTGGTGACCTCCTTGTAAAAAAAAGTGTGTTTATGGGGACAAAAAATAAGACGGAAATTAAACAAAGAACAAGTCAATTTATTGGAAACCAGGAAAAATCATACATTGCAATAGAAAATGCGAGCATGAAAAGTAATATGGTTAAGATTAAACATGGAAAAGTAAAGACTAGTTGTTAAAACTGGAAAGAAAAGGAAAAGATATTCTAGTAAAAAATATAATACATTTAATACTTAAAATATTGCAGCATAAAGGATCATTTTTTAATTTAATTTATAACATGATATAATCAATTCTTAATGCTGCAATAAATTTATATTTTTTCTATAATATAAATTTATTACATTTATATAATATATAATATATTTATTTATATATATATTTATATATATATTTATATATATATTTATATATATTTATATATATATTTATTTATATATTTATATATATATTTATATATATATATATATATATTTATATATATATTTATTTATATATATTTATATATATATATTTATATATATTTATTCATATATATATATTTATATATATATATTTATATATATATGTTTATATATATATTTATATATGTATTTTATTTATATATATATTTATATATATATATTTATATATATATATTTATATATATATTTATATATATATATAATATATTTATTTATATAATATATAATATAAATTTATTATATTTTTATTATAATATCTCGTCCTTTTCTTTTTCAGTTTTAACAACTAGTCCTTTACTTTTCTATGTTTATGATTAACTTTTCATGCTAGCATTTTTCTATTGCAATATATATATACATATATATATATATATATATATATATATATATATATATATATATATATATATATATATAATGATGAGAATAATAGACATAGTATTCCAACAAAATAGAGAAATGCCAAGGAACAAACCGATTTATGTGTTCATCACGTCTCGAAATAAAGGTGAAATATTGATGAACACGTAACTCGGTTTGTTAATTTTTATTTCTCTACTAGCAGTTCCGAACGGCTTTGCTCGGGCCTTGTTTATTTTCATAAGTTTATGTGCATATGTATATATTAAAAAGTGCGATTATGTACAGTAATGCCTTTCTATATAATAGATTTCCTTAACTACCACAGAGAAAGTTGGTAGCGACCGCAGACCTCAATGTTTTTTTTAATTTTGACCAGAATTTTGACCCCTTAACAGTTACTGTTTTTGGCTCAAATTGAATCAAAATGCTTGACCCATGTCCAAGTAACCTACACCTAAAATTTCAAGTGTTTAGACCCAAAGTTTGCGGAGGAGTTTGATAGAGTCTGAAAAGGTCAACTCTTTTAAATTTGACCTCTTGGCAGCCAAATTTTCGCCCAAACCCTTATTACAAAGCTTGCTACATGTCTGAATACCCTTTATGTTAAATTTCAAAGTTTACACCCAAAATTGGCTGAATAGTTTGCTAGAGACCGCAAAGGTAAAATCATTTGAACTTTGGCACCTTTGACGCCAAATTTTCAGAAAAAAAAACGATTTAAAAGCTTACCCTGTCTGAATATACTTTATGTAAAATTCCAAATGTTTAGACCAAAAATTGTCTGAGTAATTTGGTAGAGACCGCAGATATCATTTTTTTTTTTTACTTTGGCCCCAATTTTGATCCCTTAACATTTATTTTTGGTGGCTCAAATCAAATTATAAAGTTATAGCCATGTCCAAGTAACCTACATCTAAAATTTCAAGTGTTTAGACCCAAAATTAACGGAGGAGTTTGGTAGAGTTCTCAAGGGTCAAATCGTTCAACTTTGACCGTTTAACAACCAAATTTCTGGCAGAAAACCGATTTAAAAAATTTCCCCAAATCTCAATACTCCTTATGTCAAATCTCGAGTCTGTAGACCGAAAATTGACACAAGTCATTTAGTAGGGAAATGTACAAAGACAGACAGACAGACAGACAGACATGTTCACTTTTATATATATACTAGCATTTCAGCCCGGCGTTGCCCGGGTGTTTGGAGCAGTATGTTGAGCAATACAAAAAAGTGGTAGTAGTAAGGCAGGCTCGAACCCGTACCGCGAAGGAAGAAAAGAACGGGGAAAAAACGTGACATATTTGCTGTTACGAATACCGCCAAACCGGAATTGACTTGGGTTTAAATTAAGGCTAGACAATCGAAAGGAGAGGATGACTTTCGAAAATATCGGTGAAAATGCGACTACCCCCTGTAGAAAAGTGCCTAGTTGAGGGTGAAGAAATTAATGTTTTTAGCCAATTTTTCGGTATTTGTCGTCTATAGGGTCGAGCTTCAAAAAGATACTGATCTTGTGAGAATCCGTCACCTCTGTAGAAGGTTTTAGGTAGACATGCAAACATACATACATACATTTATATATTGGTAGCTACAATTTTTCGACCCAAACCGATTAAAAAAACTTGCCCTATTTCTAAATACCGTCTATATAACATTTTAAATGTTTAGACCAGAAATTGTCTGAGTAATTTGATAGAGACCGCAGAGGTCAAATCTTTTTTTTTTGACCCCTAGTATTACCCCTTAACATTAATTATTTTAGGCTCAAAGCAAGTTATTAAGTTAGATCCATGTCCAAGGAATCTATATCTAAAATTTCGAGTGTTTATACCCAAAATTGTAGGAGGAGTTTGGTAGAGTTCTCAAAGGTCAAATCCTTCAACTTTAACCTATTAACAGCCAAATTTCTGGCGGAAAACAAATTACAAAGAATTTTCCAAATCTCAGTACACTGTATATCAAATTTCGAGTCTGTAGACAGAAAATTGACAGAGTTATTGTGTAGGGAAATGTACATACACTGACAGACACACACACACACACACACACACACACTTTCACTTTTATAAATATACTAGCATTTCATCCCGGCGTTGCCCGGATATTTGGAGGTGTATGTTGAGCAAAAAAAAAAAGTGGTCAATTTTTTTAACTTTGACCCCTATTATGACCCCTTAAAATTTATTGTTTTGGGCTCACATCAAGTTATTAAGTTAGATCCATGTCCAAGGAACCTATATCTAAAATTTCAAGTGTTTAGACTCAAAATTGTCGAAGTTTGGTAGAGTTCTCGAAGGTGTAATCGATGAACTTTGACCACGTAACAGCCACATTTCTGGCCAAAAACCGATATCATAGATTTTCCCAAATCTCAGTACCCTGTATATCAAATTTCGAGTCTGTAAACTAAAGGTTTACATAGTTATTGCGTATGGAAATGTAAACACACTGACACACAGACACACACACACAGAAAGACAGACACGTTCACTTTTATAGATATATAGATAGATTGACTAGCATGTGTTCCCGGCGTTGCCCGGGTGTTTGGAGGTGTATGCTGAGCAACAAAACAACAAAGAAAAAAACGGTCAATTTTTTTTTAACTTTGACCCCTATTATGACCCCTTAACATTAATTGTTTTGGGATCAAATCGAGTTATTATGTTAGATCACTGTCCAAGGAAACTTTATCTAAAATTTTAAGTGTTTAGACAAGAAATTGTCGTAGGAGTTTGGTAGAGTTCTCAAAGGTGTAATCGTTGACCCTGTAACAGCCAAATTTCTGGCCGAAATCCGATCACATGGATTTTCCCAAATCTCAGTACCCTGTATATCAAATTTCGAGTTGTAGACTAAAAATTGACAAGGTTGTTACTTATGGAAATGTACACAGACACACAGACAGACACACAGACAGACACACAGACACACAAACACGTTCACTTTTATAGATATAAAGACTAGCATTTCAGCCCGGCATTGCCCGGGTGTTTTGATGTGTCTGTTGAACAAAAAAAAGCAACCAAAAAATGGTAGTAGGAAGGCAGGCTCGAATCTGTACCGCAAAGGAGGAAAAGAACGGGGTAAAACCTGACGTCTATGCTGTTATGACCTCCGCCAAACGAGAAGCTGCATCTTTTTAAATTAAGGCTAGACAATCTAAAGGAGAAGATAACTTTAAAAAATATCGGCGAAAAAAGTGACCCCCTTCCCCCTATAGAAAAGTGCCTAGTTGAAGGGGAAAATATTAATGTTTTTAGCTAATTTTTCGATATTTGTCGTATGAACGGTCGAACTTTAAAACGATACTGATCTTGGTAAAAACCGTCGCCTCTGTCGCAAGTTTTAGGCAGACATGCAAACATACATATATACATACATTTATATATTGGGAACTAAAAATTTTCGACCAAAACCGATGAAAAAGTTTGCCGTATCTCTGAATCCTCTTTATTTAAAATTTCAAATGTTTAGACCAGAAATTATCTGTGTAATTTGGAAGAGACCGCAGAAGTATTTTTTTTTACTTTGACCTCTTTTTTGACCCCTTAACATTTATTGTTTTGAGCACAAATCAAGTTATTAAGTTAGATCCATGTCCAAGGAACCTATATTTAAAATTTCAAGTGTTTGGACCCAAAATTGTTGGAGGAGTTTGGTAGAGTTCTCAAAGGTCAAATAGTTGAACTTTTACCCCTTAATAGACAAATGTCTGGCCAAAAACCGATCACAAAGATGTCCCCAAATCTTAGTACCCTGTATATCAAATATCTAGTCTGTAGACTAAAAAATGACAGAGTTATTGCGTACGGAAATGTACACAGACACACAGACAGACGACAGACACACAGACATACAGACACGTTTACTTTTATATATATATATATATATATATATATATATATATATATGCGAAGTTTCTGTGTAGTTTAATTACCATAAATATATTTTCATAACAATACCTAGCTCGCTCTATTCACGTGTTGAGCACTTTTTAAGTGCTTAAGTCGATACATAAAATATATCTCCTTATAATACTTTCTGTATATACTTGAGATATATATATGTGTGTGTGTGTGTGTGTGTGTGTGTGTGTGTGTGTGTGTGTGTGTGTGTGTGTGTGTGTGTGTGTGTGTGTGGTATTTAAGACAGACTTTATATTTTTAGAATAAAAGCCAATAACATCGTATCTTGGTCAAAAGCTGAATACAGCTCATTGTAAGATGCTGCCTTAAGCTTCAGATCCATTGACCAAATTTGGGAAAATCGAAAAATTTTAACCTTAACCGAGCTTTTCAATGGTATGGTTGAAAGCACCGTGCCAGATGCCAGATTACATTGCCTGCATAGGAAAAACATCGAGTCGACACGGCGAACAGAATTAGATTTACCAAATTCTGTAACGTTTACCTTGATCACAGACTTATACATCCTATAATTAAATCAGTTCTAAGTTAAACAATGGCAGATATTATGACCAATTGAACGAACCCCATGTAACGAAGTTGATGTAAGTAATTAAAAATTACCAATTCAAGGTCATAAACTAATATTCCGACCCAGAAAACAGGAATTCTTCCTCCTTTGTCAAAAACATTGCTCATAGAATCTGATGACTAAAGGATAAAGTAAGAGAAAAAAATAAACATTTGTTTTGAAAACTACACTTTTACACCTTATCCCTTTCAAGTGACACTCATACCATGCATCATGTTTTCTATATCTTAGATACGCTACCGGATCTGTACTTAAACATAACGTCACGATTCCGTAATTCATTGCTAATGGAAATGGAACAAAATGATCAATCAGTTATTTATTTCATATTTAGGAGGTGAGACACAAGGTCAAGTGTGGGTTGGATGAAAGTGTTTCTGTGGAACAAAGTGGATTCGAACTTGGCACACCCAAGTTTTCAGTTTGTGCCGCTAGCCACTTGTTGTGTAATGGGAACCATATCACCATGCCGCGATATGTTGTGTAATGGGGTACCAACATGGCAAACAGCGATTATTTACTTGTGGAGAAGGGTTCATCAGAATGTGTGTATGTGTCACTAAATGTCTATGGTGGTTCTTCGCTATCTGAACCCTAAGTTATGTTGGTGCAGTCTATTTTAGTTCCAGTGCTATGATCGTCTGTCTAAATGTTCATATGCGGATGTGTGTGTGTGTGTGTGTGTGTGTGTGTGTGTGTGTGTGTGTGTGTGTGTGTGTGTGTGTGTGTGTGTGTGTGTGTGTCATACATGTATTTTGGACATACGTTTTTTTGTTTTTTTTTCATGCGTTGTTGATCTTGGTCCACCTGGAATTTGTTTGAACGAGTATTCATTCACTTCCAAGAACGCTGATTGTATTTTATATAGTTTTTATTCGCTTTCCATATGTCGATCGCAGAAGGATGGAAAGCGAATATCTTTGCTTGACTGCCTAATTTTAGGTCTCCATTTTTTAGACACGTCAGCTCTCTGCTCAACGTCCAACGTCCAACTCCAATTTGATCGCCAGCTAACCTGATCACGTGGTAACATACACGTAGTTCCGTCGGCTGATTAGATGCTTCCGGTAAACTTGTCTATGATATGATTTTATTATATTTTGACAGTTTTTATCAACATTCTTCATATTCATCTCTTGTTTATCTCTCAAGTTAGATAGATAGATAGATAGATAGATAGATAGATAGATAGATCGAGATGGGTAGATACAAAAATAAATAGATAACTAGATCGAGAGATATGTCGATAATACACATAGATAAATAGATAGATCGACAGACAGATAAATAACTAACAAATACTTTCTTGTGTTCAACCTACTACAACCACCGTCATCACCTTCATACATCAGTTATTGTTTGGTTTTCGCGGGGGACTACACTCTCCGAGTACGAGACGTTTGAACCAATTCAATCTATTAATCACATGACAATCACAGTCTTGTTGAAGAGAGCTATTTCTATAAACGTTATTACTCTGAAATCGATCCATTCCAAGCGTTTGTTCACTAGCAACGACTACAGCAGAAAGAACACCTTCTACATGAAAACTGGCTATGTCCAATCTTGAATTGTTGGGATCGATGGACGCTGGCGAATCATGTGATGTGATTGATTTGCCCGTTGGCGCTGTTTGCCGTTCAGGAGAGGTTTCAATCCGTAAATGACTTTTCTTTTTCTGCCAGGAGATATTTTGGCCGATATGTCAACCTTTTAACGCGTTTGGTGATCCGTAGCAATGTATATTGATATCACTAATCTATTGCGCGCTATAAGAGGTGTCCATTTGGTAACGCGTTTTGTTTCCAACAGTTATTTATAGCTTTATTTACTTGAGGCGTACTTTTTTTGTTTTTAATTTTGTCACCACAGTAAATCATTTCAGAAAACTTGATGTCTAACATGAGTCTTCGTTATGCTCTACAAACATAATATAAATCCGTTGTATTCATTAATTCCTGTTTCAACTCGTACGTTTTACGACATGTATACAAATACTAATGATACCTGTTGCTAGAGTAATTAGAGAAGTGGATAACGACGTGCACTAAGAACGTAGGCGTACCAAGTTCGAATCCTGTCAGTTCCGCAGCAACACTATTTACTTTTGTTTAAATAATCCAGTTCTCTTCCACTGCAAGAACTGTAGCATCAGGGTCGGAAAGTTGGATTGAAGAAGTCGGTGCCTCTGAGTAAGGACACTTTAACCTTTAAATGTGCCGTCGGCATTTTCCGGTAAGGGTGCCTCGGGCGATCAGCAATAAACTGACTCCTTTCTAAAGAGAGAAGGCAAAGCCTGGGAGGGTGAACCTCCTAGAATTGCACAGATATAGCATTACACACACTGCAATCAAGAGGGACCTGGTCATTACAGGAATGATTTATTCTCTGTTGATTTTGAGAACCGAGGATAAAAACCCCTAACCATTTTCTTTTTTTAAATTTTAGTTTTCTATACTTCTAATAGCCCTTAAAATGTTTCGACCAATGTTGCCTCAGACCTTCTTCAGCTACGTCTTGTCGAATTCGAGAATCTTTATGTATTTACTGTATGAACTTTCGAACTGAAGTAGACATGTTATTAAATCTAATGCAGTAGATTATTCTCATTTTGTCAACCATGACCGGGTAGAAGATTTAATTAATTCTTAATTATATCCTTAGTATCATCTGTACTGAGGATTGGACGTTCAACACCCAGAAGGTTCACTTTTTTATCTATATTCACTCCAAGCAAGTTACATTGTTATTAAAACATGAGAGATTACTGTGGATTAAGGGCCAGGTACAAAGAGGTATCTCAAGTGGGGAGTTTTGCGGCTGGATCTTTGTTCACATTACATTTAAATTTATTCATGTTTGTATAATCTTGGAAACAGAAATAATGAACGGAATTTTAAAAGTAAGCAGTTCGAGGAAAGAAGCTATTAGAGGATAAAGCATTCCGGCACCTAAGAACCTCTACCGTGAAGAGGTGTGAGTTTGCTGCTTGTCGAGCGTGGAACCACAAATCAGTGGAAAGAAAGCAGTAACGTTGCTTCTACACTATTCCTTTGTGTGTTTTGAGTCAAATCTTCACCGAATTTGTATGCATCCGCTGAGTCATGTTGTCTCGGTGTCAAGCTAGAAACACGTAGTCCTACAGGTTAACAACCAACAAGGAGGAATTCATGCAGAACAGATAATCCTGAGGTACAATCTTCGCGATTAACCTAACAAACAACCAAACAGGACTTCGAATTAGGATCAGAGTGTAATTAAAAGAGGTATATATATATATATATGTGTGTGTGTGTGTGTGTGTGTGTGTGTGTGTGTGTGCATGTGTGTGTGTACAGTTTAACCCGAATATAAGAAGCATTTATATAAGAGAGATTGTCTCTGGTCCCAAATTAGAGCCTGTGTTAATGTACAGTGTAACCCGGATATAAGAACCCCGGATATAAGAGAGCTGCAAGGACCAGATAATAAGTCTCTCATACCCGGGTTACACTGTATATATAAATGAATTTTTATACTCGCATTAAAATTTGAATCCCACAATTAATAATATAGCTATAAAAGGAAAACCTCTTTGTGTTCAACCCAAGAAGTTGAAGAGCGACGAAGACGAGAGTAGTATCATTAAAACGAACGATCTTTTGTCCTCCAGAATTTATTTTCCTATATAGTCGCCAACATTCTCAATGAACTTTTACCAGGAATTCAATGACGCATGTCTACTTCTGACGCACGTCCATGACAAGGATTGATTTATTAAAGTCTCGCATCGTCAATATTTGTAACATTTTTTTTTTAGTATGATGAAATAGGAGGTTTTATTTTTGGAACAATCCTCGTATATATTAAGGTAGAGTGGGTTTATAAATTAAATACCTGCAACAAGAGCTTACAGTCGGATATACTCAACGCCTCTTTAAAATAAACAGGTATACACGACATCAAATCCAATCAAATTAAACTTTACAAAATAAAGTCACTTCTCAACACGAACATTCTTTCTCATACACACACGCGCATACAAGGAGAATGTGGCAACCCTATTTGAAGTAAGCGTCCCTAATGATGCTGGCCTTAACAGAGCAGAGAGGAAGAAAATAAAAAATACCAAGGACTTATGTACGACATGAAAAGAAATTGGAATCTTAAGGTATAAATCATACCAGTCATTATAGGAGCAACCAGGCTAATGAAAAAGAATTTAAAAAACTATCTGGCGAATATACCCTGTGAACCAAGTGCAAATGAAATACAAACAATAGCACCTAAAGGGACGATTAGAATCTTAAAAAGATCTCTCGGTTGGAGTAACTAAACTAATGGGAGAATGTTGGGCATCTGGTAGAAAAACGAAGTTATAAGAAAATTAAAACAAAAGTGAAAAGCTTGCATAATAAACTAAACAGTATATTCTCGCTATAGGAAAAAATCACTACCAAGCAGAGACACAAGACAAAAATTTCAATTTCAAATATACTAAATGAGTGCACCCACGCCTGTGTATTTGTGTGTATGTATACTTTCGAAATGTGCGTGTGTAAAAGTCGGTAATATCATTTCGTCCCTTACCGGGATGCCGTTTAGATTCGTTGACCGCCTTAAAAGTTTTACCGTGCTTACCGACGCCAACATTGGCGAACTTCTCAAGTATTTTATCCGCAGAAGAGATACTTCATTTTAAGGTTATAAAAATAGAAATTATCCCCACAGGAGTTAAGATGAGAGCAAATAAAAGAATCAGACAAATAGATGGATCAGAAACATGTCTTTATTTATCCTGCCCCAGACCAGCCCCCCCCTACCCCTATTCCAAATGAAATACTTCTCTGTGTCCGCCTCCCTAATCCAAGAAAAGATTCTATTTTTTGTAGGTGATATAGGAGCATGATTTTGTATCTTGAGTTGAGTTTTTGAGGGAAATTCTTGACCTGAAGACGTAGTCTCCCCAATGACGGGTGACTACAGAAACTAGACGGTGGTTAGAGAACGTTCGTTTTTGCCTCTCATCTCTTATTTTTACCTTCTTTGCTTATTTATGCCGGAAATGAAATAGACTTCAGACACCAACGCGTAAAGAAGCTTCGTCGGCAACAGAGAACATTCGTTTTAATTCTCTCGTTTTCCTTAATTTGTTCATTGTAACTGGAATAGAAATAGACCGCAATCACACACACATATGACCGCGATAAGATTAATTTTAGTTCACCGATTTAAAAGAACTGTTCGCACTTAACTGAAGAAAGGAATGGTTCCCGAAAATTACCTACAGAAAATTCCCATCGAAAAAGAAAAACAAAACAAAAAATCCAAAATACTCCAATATACCCAGCACGAAATAGTAAATTTTGTTACTAGCAAAAGTACCCGTCGTTGACTGGGTTCACAAACAGCCTACAGAAAATGGATTATGATTTATTAAAGTACTAGCGGGGGGGGGTACCCGGCGTTGCTCGGGTGTTTGGAGGTGTGTGTGGGGGTTATATCAAAACAACCCTGTTTAAAAATAAAAAACGTGGACTGGGTGTTTGGAGGTGTAAAAGAAAAAAGTTTTAGTATAAAGGTAGGCTTGAACCCCGAACCTTTGACGCGGAGGTAGAAAAGAAATGAAAAAAAAACTGCGACCTAATCATTCCGACCACGGTAATAGATGAATTGATAATTGGGTTAAGTTGACCTTTATAAAGTTAAATTAACAGGTGCGAGCACGTTAAGTAGCGTGATGTTTGACCTAGTTTTGCGCTGGAAGCCAGTTTCTGCTTTCCCCGCTACGCGGCGATCAAAAATTATCTCGAAAATAGCTTGTAAAAGTCGCGTAAATTAAAGATAGCTGCGACCCGAGTTCCTTAGTCGTAGATATTATAATTTAGACAGCATATAAAAAGTTTTAAGAAGGAGCGAGCCAACCGAGAATCACGACGAAAAAAAAAAGCCTTTTGTAGATACACACAAAAAGCGAACACACATACATACATACATACATACATACATACATACATACATACATACATTTTCGCTTTTATATATATAGATGATTTCCATTTATTTATTCACCAATCTTTCGTCAACTGACTACACTCATAATCATATCAAGATAAACATAAATATAAAGGTACAATCGATTTCTAAAATAATTAAAAATTATTTTAGAATAGAAATTATTCTAGAAATGATGCATAGACGTCCTCGTATGTAGGACCTGACAATTTAAGCGAGTTAACTCACTCGTACCACTTGAACTTTGTCTCTATTGCCAAAACAAAACGATAACAAACAAAATTATATGTACTTATGTTGTTATCATTTTCTACGTTAGGTGCATATACGTGTATACGTATATATATATATATATATACATATATATATATATATATATATATATATATATATATATATATATATATATATTGTATTCGGGTATGTATTTAATATTATACATATACATATATATATATATATATATATTGTATGTAAATATATAGATGTGTATGCGTAAATGTATATACATGTGTGTATATCTATGTATATATTACGCAGATGTATGTGGGTGTATATGTCTGTGCATGTATATATTATATTGCTACATTTTATATTTTGTATTCTGATATTTTTATATTTTTATATTTCAGTGTGTATGTGTATGTATGAGGAAATCTACTAAATGTGTGCATCTATGCCTGTGTATTTGCGTGTACGTATACTTCCGAAATATGCGTGTGTGAAAATCGGAAATATCGTTTGGTCCATACTGGGTAGCCGTTTTGGAATTGTCGATCACCTTAAATACTGACCATCGGTTATAGGCGCCAAATTGCCAAACTTCTCAAGTATTTTATAATACTACACCGAAGAGTAGATATTAATTTTAAGGTTATAAAAAGAATAAAAATAAAAATTGTCCCTACGTGAGTTAAGATGAGAGAAAATATGATTGAGATAAATGGATTGATCAGAGGCCATGTCCTTACTTATTCCTCACCAGACCAACCCCACCCCTATTCTAAGACAAGATTCTATTTTTGAAAGTGATATAAGAAAATGTTTTTGTATCTTGAGTTTGGTTTTTCGAGGGAAATTATTGGCCTGAAGACGTAATCTCCCCAATAACAGGTAATTACAGAAACGTGTATGCACATATGTAGCCATCAATGTTTGTATAAATAAATTATATATATATGGGGGGTGGAGGATTTTTAATAATAGCTGACTTAATAATTTTATATTATTCGCACCATTAAAATCTTTGTGAAGGTGGTCACTGATTTTAGACTATTGATATATTAAGATGTTTTACCTATTGCGTTTAGCCCATATAAACCCAATTACTCATCTTTCCTTATGACTTTTAATTATAGACAAAATTTACCTTGACTGTCAGCTTATACGATTTAAAATAACTTCTAAATGTTGGAGACTACATCGAGATAAGCATCGCTTCTAGTAATTTCTTCATTATTTTAAGTATAACAGGACGTTGACTTCGCCGTGGCCGTGCAACATTTGAGAGTTAATCGAAAGTTATTTCTAGACGTAATTAAAGTGCGTAACCCAAAGTCAATAATTATTGTTATTTTATTGTTCCTATCCCGGAAGGAAAAAAAACAGTATTTCTCGAAAGCGCTACTATTTTATCAACGAATCGGGATGTTGATGAACAAATAATGAAATTGATTTCTTTTTTCTTTCGAATTAGCAGCTTTATTTGAAACGCAAGGTGCGATCAAAAAGTAATTAGACATTTTTGTGGTTATTTGCTTTGAATTTCCAAGCTATCAACACCAACCAAAATGTGAGGCGTGAACAAATTAAAAAAAACTGACCGGGTTTTATTATTATCGTCAGTAGTAGTAGTAGTAGTAGTAGCAGTAGTAGCAGTAGTAGTATACTGATTGATCTGTGCTCTCGCAACACCGCATGAGTCTTTGGCAATTTAATCGTTAAGCGATTCCTACGAACGCTAATAACCGAATGGCTACAGTTGCTTACCGTTTTTATTTTACAGTCTCGTTTACATTCGTTCTCTTTCTCACTTTCTAAAGCACATAATTTTTCACAGGAACATGTGAACTCAAAATAGTTTCAAACCAATGAAAATCCTCTCAAGATCCAAAAGATAACACGTCTTTGTGAAAATGGTATTCCGACACGAATTTAGAAACTCCTGTGAAACAAACAAAGACAGGGAGAATTCTCAAGTTGATGCGCCCTGAACAAGACTCCAGAACGTTAGATCAACACTCACTCCGGCCTTTGGTCGGGGGAGGCGGAAAGGATTCAATGACTCACATACAAGCTTTCTCAATCTCATGCGCACATTCTTACACACTAACAATAGTAAGGCGAACAGAAACGAATTGCAACTTACAACAATAACAAGAGCGCACACATATATACAATGCCACGCTGACAAATATTCACATATGTATATCACTTATGCATGCGTATTAACTGACACATTACTAAGCCTTGTGACTAATTCAACTTTCTTCACGTGTTTGTATAAATGTGTAACGTTATAAATGTGTAACGTTATAAATGTGTAACGTTATACACAGGTTTACATGCGGAACCTACACGTTGTATGCAATCTACCTCGCGAAGGAGACCAAGAAAAGAATAACTCTAACTCACGTTTTCGTGTTGTGACAACGATTTTAATTTCCGGATACTTTCCCCGAATAAAACGTGAGCGTGCTCTTTCTCTATGACCTCTGTCCTCTCTAACGGTATCTTGAACGTGCTCTCGAACGTGCTCGTTGATCTGTGCTCACGCTCGTTTTATAGGCGTTTACCTTCGCACATCGTTCGGCATTTTCATACGTAGATCCGCACAAATGAAGATCAACAAAAAGCAACTTTTGTATTTTTATCTTTTATATAAAAGAAGTTTTGTTATAAAGCTTCGTTTTGCTTCGTTTTTCATTTTACAAAACACGGTTTATATTTTAGGTAGCACTTGCTACTTCGTGACTCTTCTAATCCCTTGATGGTCCGGGTTTTTTTTTTCCCCCAGTTTTGTACGCATGTTCCATATATACTTTTCATTTTCTTCCTTCGATAAAACAACGTTTTATACCCAATTTGTATTATTTCTCGATGTGGTTTTTGGCTATACTCAAAGATGCGATCTTCGTTCAAAATTGACACTACCAAAACCACGAACTATGTCACAAGTCATTATCAGTCATCCAGTGATCGCTTACTGGCAACAACAGGTGGTATTCTATGGAATCCGAGAGACAATTCTCCTCAGATTTCCAGTATTTTCTGTTTCTCTTGACAGCCGTTCGTTTTGCAGACAAGTACCGGAAGAAACGGAAAATGTTGTACTTTGTGTTCTTGCAACAGTTGTTTATAGTTGATTTCTCTATTATTACTTATACTAAAAAGGTCATGTTTTCAGTCGAAAATGTTTCTTTCTGTACAGCCTGCCAACTATATCGCTTAACCGATCGACACCAAACTTGGTGAACATATCGGTTATGACATAACAACTTTTATTTAAGGTTATATTGGTCAAGTGTCAAGGTCAGATTAACGAAAAGATGAAAGTTACAATTTATGTAATAACTTCGGTTCTGCTCATCGTAGAGACTCGCATCCTGGCCCATATTGTAGCCGATAAAGTCTTGCATCCTATATGATTTCAACCTTTGACCTTGAAATTGAAACGTTTAGTCACGCAATTTAAATTTCCTGCTTTTTGATGTATAGATCCGATTCTCTTTGATAACAATAAGCACCGTGCAAAGTTTCACTATGGTCAGAAAAACAGTTTTTGAGTTATCAATGTTGACATCATATAATATCAGAAATACTTCATACAGTATAAAGACGTAAGGACAAGATAAGACTTTGACCCGTCCTTACGTTGTCAGGTGGAGGTATACAGCCTCATGTATGTTTTATTATTATTGATCCACTGGGTGTTTTCACATATGTGCATTATCTATGATTGCTCACTAGCAACAACATGATGTGTCCCCCTCTTTGAGGGAAAATGAATTTTTTTTTTTTTTTTAATTTTTAACAAAAAAAACAGAGATTTTATATTACTTTGGGGCGAAAAAGTCTACTATTTTGTACCTTCTAAAGGTATTAATTTTCAAAGAATTTAAAAGAAAGACAAAGAAGTGGATATTTAAAAAAAAAAAAAGACTTAAAAAGCATGTTTTGTATTTTTGCATGTCACTTGCTTTTCCGCATTATAATCAAGGAAGACTATTTTTTTGTTTAAGAAGAAAAGCAGAAATATTTCCAGCCTTTCTTCAAATTGTTGCTATCGTTTCAGGTCAATCTATGGTCCCTCCTCACCAAACTTTCACGAAAAACACTCGTCTAGCCGAAACCACTATCAATAAATTCCCCTACTCTTTATCTGTGCTTACACTTAAATGTAGATTCCATTAACAAAGCTTCTTTGTTAGAACTGCACGCCTGTGGAACTCTCTTCCGATTGCCTGCTTTCCAGCTGACTACAATCTGATTGTCTTCAAGTCCAATGTAAACAAGTTCTTGATGAACCTATCCCCCTAAGTAATCCAATTTACAAAATTTCCACTATTTATGTTTATTATGCTATAATTACATTGACTAATGTATACCCATTATCCCTTATCTTCGAGTGGCCTCCGGGCCTTGATAAGTGGTGATTCCTGTGTAAAAAAAAGGTGATACGTTAACTTATTCACAAGAGTTGATAAAACTTTTTTCGGGGATTGTATCTTAATTAGTGACTACTCTTTTTTATGTATGCTTTATGGTTTTTTTTTTATTATTTTTGTAACTGTTACTATGATTAAGCTTAATCTTTGCTTTAGGAAACAAAAAGAACGGCCTTTTATTCCATTAATAAAAATTGGACTTGATTAATTTGCTTTCCGGTGTGGGCTGATAAAAATTATCCTAAACTCAGTTTTTGTGAAATGCTGACTGAGATAAGTAAAGGGGTTGGGGGTCGTTTCTCGACTTGACTGAACAAGTGGATGCATGTTTCTCTCCTAAGATTGCAGACTTAGAATTGAATTTGTAGATGCGGATGCTTCTAAGGTCGATACTTATTGAGAGAAGATGTAATGAAATCTATGGACAATTAAGCCAATAGTAAGCAAGACAATTCTGTTAGTGCTCTGTAATACATTAACAATTATGTCGGTTAAGGTTTCCACTCCTCAGCCAGTATGTTTGATTGCTGACACCTATACTGGCGAGTTCGAAAATTTAAAAAAAAATTAAGGATAGTTTAAAATTAACTACAGAGGCCTAAATATGACTAAATAAACTATATTTAGCTACGTATATTTAACGTTTGATTTGACGATTAAGTGAAGGGTTTAATTCTTTTTTCTTAAGCGATATATATATATATATATATATATATATATATATATATATATATATTGTGGACATAACCCCCGAAGGTAAGCAACAATGAGACTCGCCAGGACCAGATGGGTGATCATTTTGATAATGCTAGGCATCTCGTATGTGTTGAAAACAACTCCTACATCTAGTATCACGCTTGGTCCACCATAGATGAATCAACAATAAATTGTTGAAAGAAATTATCGTATTTTTAGAAACATGCGCAGTTATTTATCTTTTTTTTTTTCCTTTTTTTGGTATTGATTTTTCAAAGTATTTCCTATTTAATGGTATATTAACAATAGTGGGCTCACAAAAAGAAAATTATTAATTTATTTTCAAATATTTAAAAGTGGTGTTTTTCACAAAAATAATAAAGTCTTATTATTTTTTGCTAATCTGAAAGGTAATAACTATTATTAACATGTTCAACGAATTTATTACTTCAAAACATAAAAGATAAAAATAAAACAAAATTCGGATTTTCAACCTTAAAATCTGATACGTGCACAGCTGTTTTTTTTTTTTTTTTTTTTTTTTTTGTTATCTACAATCCTCACCATCTCCACAATGCAATATATTTTGGTCAGTTTCAGCTAATTACTTTAAGCATATTTGTACCTACAAATAAAGAAGGGGGGATGTGGGCAATATATATATATATATATATATATATATATATATATATATATATATATATATATATAGGGTGTCCACAAAGTTTGGCTACATAATCTACACGGTGCCCACAAAGTCTGACTACATAATCTACAGGGTGTCCACGAAGTCTGGCTACATAATATAGCCAGACTTTGTGGACACCCTGTATATATATATATATATATATATATATATATATATATATATATATATATATATATATATATATATATATATATATATATATATATATATATAAACTTTTTAGCAGAAACACATTTCACTAGAAATACTGCCCACATTTCACAGAAAATGATAAAAAGTTTCAATATATACGTTTTCTCGAAACGAACAAAACAAAGAAAAAACATCTTTTCTTTCACAAAGGGTACAAAAAGAGTGAACATTTTCTTCGTGTATGAAAACACTTAACTTTTATTTGTTTTTCATGCTACCTTTTTCTATTACCAAATCCCTGTCTTATGCACCACGAATGTTTAAACAACGACAACAAAAACATGGGTAAACTCGACTCCATTAACACACGTGGTGTAAATATTCTCTGCTACAAGAAACAACCGTCTCACAAAATTATCTCACAAAAAAAAATTTCTTTTCACCGAAAAGCAACAATTTTTTTCTACAAAACAAAAAAAAATAACTGTTTACTGAACATTCGAGTTCAAGAAAAGCGCTTTACTGGCGACTAGCCATCGAAAACACTTTTCACAGAAGAACACACTCGAAATATTTATTTTTTTTCACAACCTCCACCAAAGTAAACTCGTCAACAAAACAAATCGCCACTGACATTTAGCAACGAGCAACTTAACGACTTCAATTTCCATGGAAATAATTCAAATTTAAAGAAATTATATACAATTCTATGAAACAAATTTGAACACAGTCACAAGCATCAAGCCTCGTGTTGACATAAAAAACGGATTTAACAAGTAATTGTCACAGACGGACACATTACAAAATCCTCACTACTTTGAATTTTTTAAATTACAACTAGCATAATAAAAGAACTTTTCTTTTATTATAATTATCATTTTTAGTTTTTTTCTGAAAACCAATCAAACAATGGGGTATCTGTAGCAGTCAAAACTCGCTACAATTAGAGCCATGAGCTAATCGTTATGGTTTGAGATTTGAAATCCATTTTCTTCTTGGCTTGTCCAATCACGAGCCAGATTTCAGTCACATGACCAAGTGCATAAAAGGCAAAATCACAAACTTCTCTCTCTCTCTCTCTCATTCTCTCTCACTCTCTCTCTCTCTCTCTCTCTCTCTCTCTCTCTCTCTCTCTCTCTCTCTCTCTCTCTTTCTCACTAACTCCAGCTGGAAGTAGACTTTGCCTGGGGCTTTGATGTGGTGAAGTAGAAAAAAAAAAGAAATTAAAAAAATATATATAAGACACAGCTGTTCCTTCCAACAGGTTGAGCTCTTCAACGTCCAAAAATAATTCACCGTCACAAAAAGAATTCGCCGTCACTTCTTCCAACCGTCGTTTCACTCTTTGCGCTCTTCACCTGCTTTAAAAAAGTACCGTTTATATGCTGCCCATTTCTCCACTTATGCAAATTAACTATCAACCAGAGCCATCTAGTTTTCCATTTCTCCAAACAGCCAATTTGCAAAGGGGGACAACTCAAACCACACGCCCCCTTGATCTACACGATCATCACATGTCAACCCATCACGTAGTCGCTCAACCAACATGGTGGCCGTCTCTCTCGCTGCGATCTCCGCGGAGCCTCTTCGTGAACGTTGCTACTTGGCTCGACGTCGCTATCTTCCTCTGATGACACCACTACCGGCCACACATTTAGGATGTGTCGAGGGATGCCGTCGATAGATACATTGTTCGGGGACTGGACACTTGTCACAATGCCCCTCCCCCAGCATGTAGTACAGCGAGCATCAGGCGGTTTGATCCACACTTCCTCTCCCACTCGCAGTCGCTCGCTTCTCGCCTTCCTCCGTGGGTACCAGTGCAGTTCGGGGATGCCGCCACTCGTACTTGAAGACTGCCCTCTGTGGCACTGACTCCACATTTTGCCCTGACTTTGGAGCCATATTATACCAGAAGACAGCTTCTGGCGGCGAAATCTGGCCTCTTTCAGCTATAGCCTTAATGGTCCTGTGATGCCGCTCCACAATTCCGTTTCCGCCTGGCCTATATGCAGCCCTGAAATAGCGCCGCACTCCCCACTTATCCAACACATTCTCCATGGCAGCTGAGCGAAAGGCAGTTCCATTGTCCATTAGCACTTCTGTCACTGGACCCCTCTCCAAAAACACCTCTTCCAAGACCTTTGCAATTTCACCTGCATTTTCCACCTTGAATTCCCTCCAAATGGCTACTCTTCCTGGTCCACAGTCGACCATTGACAGATACGGCCTCTGTCGATAGTGCGTTACGTCTATCGCCAACCTGCTCCAGTTCTCTGCCACCTGAACCTCACCAGCTTCGTGTCTACTTGGCGCAGGGTCGATTGATTGACACCGGCTGCATCTCTCAACCACTGTCCTAACGGCCTCCTTTGTGATTCTGGGGTCCACCTTCCTGGCCAAGAACAAGGTTCTATCCACTCCAAAATGGTGCATGTCATGCAAATCCTTCAAAGTGTCTTCATTCAAACAACATATTGCAACAGCCGCCTCATTCGGCGCCTTTAGCCAGGTCTTCCGCACCCTCGTCATCACATCTGCTCTGTTCTTCACTGAAGGAACAATAGTGACCCTAAGTTGAAGATCAAATTCCCTAATCAGCTCCCTTAACATCATCAATTGACGCTTTACTAGCATCTCGGCAGCGCCTTTCGTCTTCACCCTCCTTTCTCCTGTAGCTTCGGACTGGATCCAAGAGAACACAGTGGCTGAGTCGGTCCTAACCTCAACATTCTGTAGCCCCCATTTCAAGGCTAAGTTGATGCCCTTCATAACCGCATCCAGTTCCGCCACATTTATGTGAGCCACGTCGTCCTTCTTCCACAACCAAGCAGCATCTTCTGCAGTAACACCACCTATCTCCAAGGTGACCCCCACTGCTATACAGCTTGCATCACACCAGACAACACCTTCTGTACTGTTGGGTATATGCCAAACACCTCTCACTGGATCCTCCCTCTTCACCTCTTCAATAATCTTTCTCATAATGTCCACAGTCTCTTTATCAACTCCATCCTCCCACTTCGCTCCACTAGCTCGCCTTTTGATATAGCTACATGCAGTCCGTAGCCATCCTGCAATAGTCTTCCACATATTGAGAAGAGTTCTCGCCTGCTCAATTTTTCCGACACCTCCGGGATCTCATTTCCCTTCCGGAACACTAACCGTCCTATCCGGTCCTTTCTTTGTTGGAGCCCTAACACAGCTCCTCCCTCCAACGATTCCGGGCGTTTTGCAATTAGCCCAGAGCTGTTGAGGTGTTTTACTACGTCCTCCGCAGTTGTTACCGTCTCATCCACCAAAATATCATCAATGTAGGAACTGGTGGCTCTTCTGACTGCGTCCTCCTTGCTTAGCACCGTTTTGAGGATCGCTGTCATGATTTTTGATGCAGAATTCAGGCCAAAATCCAACCTAGTCAGGCAGTACGTTCGGCCCTTGTATCTGACCAGCTGGTATTTCCAGAATTCCTGTGAAATGTGGATCTGTAGGTATGCAGATTTTAAATCCACAATCGTCGCAGCCTTCTGAATCTGCCTCCACTCTCGCATGGTCTCCCCGCACACGTCCATCACATCGCCTCCCGTGTGACACGCAACGTGTACGTGTAGCTCCCTGAAGTCCAATACTGGCCGAACTTTTTGTTTTGTGGGCTGAACAACCGCCATTTACGGCAGCACACCTTCCACCTTCTCCGTCCATGGTCTTAAAATCCCCTCTGAGATCCATCGGTCGACCTCCTTCTCAAATTCAACTCTTGTGCCTCCTCGCAACGTATGCTCGTAGCATTCCACTCTGTTGTTCAGTATGGGAGGTTCTCCCTTCCATGCTCACTTGACTGTCCATTTCTCACCATCAAAGTGTGCAGAGAAATCTTGGTCCTCTATCGTGCAACTTTTGTCTAACCCAGCCGTTTCTGTGACACTTTTTTCGAATTGCACACCTGCAGCCCCTTGATGTCCTCCAAATCTCATGGAGTTCCTATATACCATAACGCCCCCTAGCACCACATCGACACCCGTGACAATTTTGTTAATAAAAATCGCCTGGATTGTTAGTGACATCCCACGTACCATCAACCGAACGATACTTGTGCCATTGCACTTCACCTCTTTGCCGTCAACTGCCGTAATGCTGCTGGTTCCATTGTATGTGTCAACCATGTCTTTGGTGACAATTGTTGACGTACAGCCCGTGTCGACAAGGGCTGTTGCACTTCGTCCATTTAGGGTCACCTCTACTTGTGGTGACATACCCTGAAGCGCCTTCATCGAATAAGTGGGGTAGCCACCGGCGCAGTGGCTTCCCCCTGTTCGTTTCCCTGGGGGGCAGAATCTGCTGATGTGGCCGACTTCCCCACAGTGGTAATACGTGGCTTCTGGCTTTGGCTCCCTGCACTCCCTCGCCATATGGGGGCCTTGGCATCGGTAGCATCTGCCAGAGAACCTGGGTCTCTGCCACAGTCCTCTCTGCTTTTTGTCCTTCACAATTTCCTGCTGCAGTTTGCTTTGTAAAGCGACAGTTACGATTCCCTGCTCACTCTCTTTTTTCCTGGCCAGCACCCTAGCCTGTGTAATCAACTCCACCACCTCCATAGTATTTACACCGGGCAGTTGCTGCAGAGCTATATAAATATGGTCCGGGAAGCCATTGATAAAGGTCATCTTAACCATCTGTCGACGGCCTCCTCCATTGAGTCCTGCTAGTCCCGTCAACCTCCTGATATTGTTGGCGTAAACATCGACAGGCTCTCCGGTCCACACCATACGGATTAGTTTTCCATATGCCACAAACAGTCCTTCGGTAAATGCTTCCTTCAACTTTTCCTCAATGGCGTCAACAGACAGTCGATCCTCCTCCCGCATCTTCAGATATAGGGACAGAGCATCACCATCAAGATACAGCGGTATCAAGCTGGCTACATCCGCGATGTCCCACAACTTAGCGACAAGTTTAACCTTGGTCAGCCAGGTTATAACATCTCCCTCTCCAGAGAACGTCTTAAGCATTTCACTGCTGATCCTCTTTGCTTCCATAGTTCCCACCGAAATAGCTTGTGGTAAAGTAGAAAAAAAAAGAAATTAAAAAAAAATATATAAGACACAGCTGTTCCTTCCAACAGGTCGAGCTCTTCAACGTCCAAAAATAATTCACCATCACTTATTCCAACCATCGTTTCACTCTCTGTGCTCTTGACCCCTGCTTAAAAAAAAGTACCGTTTATATGCTGCCCATTTCTCCACTTATGCAAATTGACTATCAACCAGAGCCATCTAGTTTTCCATTTCTCCAAACAGCCAATTTGCAAAGGGGGACAACTCAAACCACATTTGGATCAGGCCGAACTTGAATACAAGCTACCATGGTGACCTAACTCCCATTTGTTTCCACGTGCGGTACCCAAACGAACGTTGTTTATCATGCTACCGAACTGCTGTCGTTCATACACACACACACACACACACACACACACACACACACACACACACATGCGACCACACATAAATACACTGAAGACTTTTCCCTTTCTTTTTCCTTTAACTAGCCTCCTTCGTCCCTACGACTACTAGCTATAAACATGTGTAAACGGAACTGAGCTGTTCTCTCCTCAACAAGTCGGCAATATATTAAATCTATCTTTACACAAGAACACTTCCACTTACTACACGCTACTAACGAGGATGACAAATAAAGTTGTTTATTAAATGTTAAAATGAGACTTTCATTCTCTTGTCTTAATTATTAACTAAAGTTCCCTGTCTGCCTTATAGCTTCTTACATTGCGCCTATTCATGTTATGTGACGCGGTAGGGTGCTAGCAGTGCCTCGGTAAGCATTTAATTTGTAATCCGTTGGTTGACGACGTACATGCCTAATACCGAGTCTGGGCGTGATAATAAAGTACGTTGCAGACGGAAGCCTCTGCGGGATGCGGGCGTCGTTGGTTTCTTTTGGAGCTTGTCCAGCAACTCGCCAGAGTGGACGCTTCATCCGTCATCATCTAGGTGTTAACTGACTCACGAGTTGAGGTCGTGAAATAACGGTCATTCGCAATCCTTTATACCGACCCCATCTGGCAGCATTCAGTCCATTCTCGAGTCGGAATCAAATTTTCGACATTTTCTTTTAAAAAAGAAATGTTTTATCGAAACAAACAAAATTTTCACATGCATAAATGATTGTTCAAAACTATTTATAAATTTTAAAAGTCATACACGTTGACAACTTTCATTCAGTTAAGAATTTTTTGTAAAAATAAAACTTTAAAGAGTGTTCTATTTTGTGTTATTAGAATTTTCTTAATTTTATTTTGATTCGATAAATGTTCAGATAATTAATGTTTTATTTTGTGTTATTGCATTGTTGTCGACATCTGTTAACATTTTCGATTTTCCCGATTTTAGAATTGCATTGACTGCCCGTGTTGTGCTCTTCAAAAAAAAAAAAAAAGAAAGAAAAAAAGTTCCGTGTCAATCCAGCTCCCTAAAATTGGATTGGGACAAAAATTAAAATTATTTCAGTCTATAAAAATTTCACTTTACCAACGAAAGACAGAAAGGATAACGTACAGTATCAGAACAGATGCTGCTGCACTGCCGTCTATTTTCGGCCATTTATGTACCCAACCAGATCAGGATTTCCACACTTTTCGGGTTTGTGATTGTGGGTTGGCGTAATTACGAGGAAACCCGTCGTCAACAAATAGAATTTAAACGGATGATCTTTAATGAAGGAACATTTCTCAAAATTACACCGGTTTTTAATACCGGCAACTAAGTTGGCCGACAAGTCACCTGCCGCGTTATTTATAGTTTATGTAAGTATAAACCAAATGACGTAATTCCTTTGTTTATTCAACTGCATTTTGCCTCACGTTCTCCTTTCAGTACATATTTTTTAATCTCGATCTGCGCATCTTTCTTTCGATTAGATGACGTTTAATCGTTTTCCAAAAATCATTGTTTTGTGTATACCTGTAACAACATTGAAATGAATCCATCCTGATTTAGGGTTAGTGGTGAATCAAAAAGTTGGTTAACTGCCCTAAAAGATGGAAAGGACCAGAAATTTTATATTAAATTTATTTATGAAACTGATCCCTACTCTAGATTATTCTATAATTGTTTGTTTGTTTTTTGTTTTGTGCCAAGTTTTTTAGAGTGTTCACCCGTAATCACCAAAAAAAAAAAAATAGAATTTCATTGGGGAGGGTAAATAGGATTCAGTGGAGAGTATCAATTTATAAATTTACACATTTAAAAAATTTATTTACTAATAATTGAATATTTGGTAAATGGTACTTGTAATGGCTAAACATCCAGAGAATTACAATACTTATGTAGTCAGTTCTGATTATTGACTAAAAAACCCAAATCAGTTTCGGAAATGGATGAACCAGTTTACAATTTGAAAGCTACAAAAATCTATAAAATTAAAGATGGCACGAAGCCTACAAAGGATTAAGTTATGGTTGGGGGGGGGGGGCATTTAGAAAAATTTACCCCCCCCCTCCAAAAAAAAAAAAAAAGAAAACGTGACTCAATAAGTATTAAAACCCTCTGGATATCCCTTTTTTATAAGTATCAAATATTGGATTTTGGGGATGAAATGGTTTCAAGCACCTCAGAAAATAACCAAAATGAGAGATTTACACTGGTTGATTTTTAAAGCATTTAGCATCTGTATATAAACAGAAAAAAAAACTCGACTTGTTTGTTAAGGTCAATTTTTAATACAAGGAAAAATTTATTTTTTCTATGGTCCTTGAAACTAGTATATTGGGGTGTGAGTTGGTGTTCACCAATTCGTAATCGGAATCCGTCATTTTCAGAGATCAAATGCAAGGATATCTATAAGTCGAATGTGATAGAGTATCACTGGGACCATTAAAGATAAATTTAACCAGATCTCCGATTTACAGAAGGGTTCTACCGAGTCACATCTACATAAATTAAAAAGGTGTGAATAACTTCAGAAAAATAACAACATTCGTTAAAGAACTCGAGATTTCTGTACTGGGATGAAATAATAACATTTATTAACATGTTTAAGAAACAATAATTCAAATCATTCCAACATTAAGGGATTTTGCAACAAATGTTCATTCTTTGCTAATAAGTTTCCTCTAGAAAAGGCAAAAAGCTTATGGTTACAGATTTTCATAAACAAAGGGACACACATGGTTATTTTCTGGAGGGAAAAGAAAATCATTAATTGCTTAAGTGACTTCTTTTTTTTTATCTTAATTTTCTTCCTTTGAAGATTGTAATGCTGGGTATGTGGCAGTCAAACCAGCTGCCAACATTGCCCTGCTTTTTATTGAAACCAGCCAACATTGCCCTGCTTTTTATTGAAACCAGCCAACATTGTCCTGCTTTTTATTGAAACCAGCCAACATTGCCCTGCTTTTTATTGAAACCAGCCAACATTGTCCTGCTTTTTATTGAAACCAGCCAACATTGTCCTGCTTTTTATTGAAACCAGCCAACATTGCCCTGCTTTTTATTGAAACCAGCCAACATTGTCCTGCTTTTTATTGAAACCAGCCAACATTGCCCTGCTTTTTATTGAAAACAGCCAACATTGCCCTGCTTTTTATTGAAACCAGCCAACATTGTCCTGCTTTTTATTGAAACCAGCCAACATTGCCCTGCTTTTTATTGAAACCAGCCAACATTGCCCTGCTTTTTATTGAAACCAGCCAACATTGCCCTGCTTTTTATTGAAACCAGCCAACATTGCCCTGCTTTTTATTGAAACCAGCCAACATTGCCCTGCTTTTTATTGAAACCAGCCAACATTGTCCTGCTTTTTATTGAAACCAGCCAACATTGCACTGCTTTTTATTGAAACCAGCCAACATTGCCCTGCTTTTTATTGAAACCAGCCAACATTGTCCTGCTTTTTATTGAAACCAGCCAACATTGCCCTGTTTTTTATTGAAACCAGCCAACATTGCCCTGTTTTTTATTGAAACCAGCCAACATTGCCCTGCTTTTTATTGAAACCAGCCAACATTGCCCTGCTTTTTATTGAAACCAGCCAACATTGCCCTGCTTTTTATTGAAACCAGCCAACATTGTCCTGCTTTTTATTGAAACCAGCCAACATTGTCCTGCTTTTTATTGAAACCAGCCAACATTGCACTGCTTTTTATTGAAACCAGCCAACGTTGCCCTGCTTTTTATTGAAACCAGCCAACGTTGCCCTGCTTTTTATTGAAACCAGCCAACGTTGCCCTGCTTTTTATTGAAACCAGCCAACATTGCCCTGCTTTTTATTGAAACCAGCCAACATTGTCCTGCTTTTTATTGAAACCAGCCAACATTGTCCTGCTTTTTATTGAAACCAGCCAACATTGTCCTGCTTTTTATTGAAACCAGCCAACATTGCCCTGCTTTTTATTGAAACCAGCCAACATTGCCCTGCTTTTTATTGAAACCAGCCAACATTGTCCTGCTTTTTATTGAAACCAGCCAACATTGCACTGCTTTTTATTGAAACCAGCCAACATTGCCCTGCTTTTTATTGAAACCAGCCAACATTGTCCTGCTTTTTATTGAAACCAGCCAACATTGCCCTGCTTTTTATTGAAACCAGCCAACATTGTCCTGCTTTTTATTGAAACCAGCCAACATTGCCCTGCTTTTTATTGAAACCAGCCAACATTGCCCTGCTTTTTATTGAAACCAGCCAACATTGTCCTGCTTTTTATTGAAACCAGCCAACATTGTCCTGCTTTTTATTGAAACCAGCCAACATTGCCCTGCTTTTTATTGAAACCAGCCAACTGACGTGAGTGTGTGTCTGTTCATTACATATGAAAACGGCAGTTCGAAATAACTTATGGAAAAGAGTTAATTCTCGTTCGATAATGGTAACTTTCCATGCTAAGAATTCAGATGTATGGTGCGTGCAAAGTCATGTTGGTGGTTTAACATCCCGCAAGACGGAATCGGGCAGCGATGATGTTTACTCGTAGAACTGCATTCTTGACTGATTTGATTTACGCGTGCAAAAGCTTATACACCTGTGTTCTAGAACATTCCAAACTATTTGTTGTATAACTGCACATGAAATGTAACATAGTTCCTTTATCGCATGTGTGCAGATGGGCAAATTACAACGTTGTGTCTTTAAGCATACTTCATACCCGTATATGTTGAAGACGGTGATTGCTATAAAATCTTTCTGTTAAATAGTTGTTCCGGTCATATATAGCAGTCGCTACTAAACCTAACTGATCCAGTTTTTTTTTTATTTTTTTTATTTTGACAATGTTTATCGAATATTGATTGAAATAAACAATGCAATAATGAAACGATATTTTAAAAATACTGCAAACTTGAGCTTTAAGTGTTTTGTAAAGTATAAACTGACATTTAATGGTTCTGTTGCACTCAAGTTGTGCACACATTTTTCTGTGGTTTTTCTTTTGTATATTGCCACCCTGACTGAGGGTTAGTGTTACAGATAACAAAGGGTTTGTGTTTTTATGACTTATAAGCTAAGCTTAAATTATATTCTTTTTTAGATTTCAAATCAGATTTTTGTCTACCATGACTGAAAAGTCCTAAAATAAACACTTACACATTCTTAACCTTTGTAGAAATGTTTTTCTTTTTAATTTTCTTGTGCCATTGTTGCAACTACAAAAAGAAAAAAAATATCCAAATCGTCACAACAATGATCATCACTACCAACTGTGCCAACTACTTAGAAGTTTTAATGAGACAAACAGCTGTGTCTGTCAACAAGAATATTACTGTGGTTGCTAGAAATGTTACACTTGTCTATAATTGATATTGATCGGTTTAGTTGTTTTTATGGCACACCAACCCTTCTATGTTATTTAATGTCATGTTCAGTCATTTTAATAAAAGTTTTTTATACTTCAAATATTTATTCATAGTGTTTGGTTTGGCTCTTTTGTTGTGGAATTTAATTAGATTTGTCTTTTATACAATCAACAACGAGCTCAAACATAGAATTTTCTCTCTTAGGACAATCACTCCGGACTTGACATCACCAACAAAATCAGGGGAAAAAATTATTATTCAGTTTTCTAAAGTTTTCAAATTTTTATATATATTATATATTATATAAATTACCTTATGTTATTTATATATTTATATAATTACTTTTTTATTTATATAATTACTTTGTTATTTATATATTTATATAATTATTTTATGTTGTTTATATATTTATATAATTACCTTATGTTATTTATATATTTATATAATTACTTTGTTATTTATATAATTACTTTATGTTATCTATATATTTATATAATTACTTTGTTATTTATTTAATTGTTATTTATATATTTATATAATTACGATATGTTATTTATATATTTATATAATTATCATATGTTATTTATATATTTATATAATTACTTTATGTTATATATATATATATATATATATATATATATATATATATAATTACTTTGTTATTTATATATTTATGTAATTACTTTGTTATCATGCTATGCTTAATTTCTTAAAACTTTATAAAATTTCATATAAAACATCGATTTAAAAAATTGTTTAGACTTAAGATTCAAACTAATGTGTGCTTTGCTTATTCCTTTTTTAACCAATCACATTCGCATACAAACAGGTAAACTCCAAAGAATGCTGTAACTTTTTAATGCTGTATAGATGTATTTGACTATTAATCTCATCTTGGTTTTCATTTTTCACAACATTTCGGATGATGTAACCACCAATCTTTTCAGGTGCATCTTTATAGACTTTGGAATCTGGTACTTTTAATGAACAGGCACCCAGAGAGTTTCAATACTAACTTAGTCCGTTCCAGGTATTGACAGAGAATACCAAGTTAGCCTCTGAAATGGCTGTTTACAATGTGAAAGCCATTAAAAAAACATTTAAAAGTATTGACAGCTTTAAGTATGCTATTTTCTCAGAAAAAGAAAATAAGGTGACTTTCAAAGTATAAACTGTTTCGGCTATTTCCGAAACGAATTTTGGATTCTCCGTTAATGTGCAAGACTAAGTAGAAACTGAAATTCTCTCTAGGTGTTTATTCATCATAATTATCGGCAATCTTTATGTCAAACTTGAAAACCTATACCAGATTTCAATCTGAGTTCTTCATGTGATCCACAGGAAAAGATTGTCCTCGTTCTGTCAGCCATGACAGAGTAGAAGTGTTAATTATTATGCTGTTATTGCATATAGTAAGGATTGAACCTCTAGAAGACCATCACTTAGAGCTGATTGATTTGTAATAAACTTGTTTAACCGTCTACGTACCATGAACAAGAACAATCTACCTCGGTGGATTCAATAAAGGGTACTGCTAGAGTATGTGATTCATACCAAAACTGGATTTTTATTGGCATTTTCTAACAGTTTCAACTGGAAAAGCTGATGCGTTTAGTCAATCAGATTGCAGCAGATGATAATTTGCAACTGCGAATTGAATAAATTGTCAAATTTATTAAGACAATTGTTTAATGAATTTCAGTGGTTTAGAACAGACAATTCAGCTTGACAAAGGATTAAAAAAAATTTTTAACTTTTTTTCACCCTAACCCCAATTCTTAATATAATGTAAAAAAAAAAAAAAAAAGAAAAAAAAAAAAAAAAAACCCTGTTTTTCTTTTACACCCAGGGTCCGCACAAACTTGAAAAGTCTTTGAATTTTGACTTTTGCCTTGAAAAGGCCTTATTTCTATTATTTTCTTGAAAAATTCTTGTATGTGGAAAAATTCCGTGAAACAGTCTTGAAAATCATATTTATGTTCAGTAAAAATTTCTGTTGCAATACTAAAAATAAAATCGAAATAAATTCTATTAATTTTTTTTTTAAGTATTAATAAAAATACCATTAAAATATTTATTAAATATTGAAAATAACATTGAAATAAATTCTTCTGAAATTGCTTCATATCATTGTGGAGCTACATCACTTTATCACAAAACTTGCTTTTACTTTAAAATTTTTAATTTCTTGTATTGTAGATACAAGAGTTATGTCCCTTTATCAAAAAACTACTTGATCGGTATTGGCGTATCCCGATTCTTTCTGTTATCTGCCTGCTCATGAAAGTTTGGATTTATCGTGGTAACAAAACTGCATAAGTACCATGAGTTTTCCGGATGTCAATTAAGATTTTTGGTTTATTATATTGTTGTTCATACATCAAATTTTGTTTGAAAACTTTAAGATCAATGTTCCCTGTTACGCCAACTTAAGACGCCTCAACATTTTCTTTAAAAATTACGACTTTTGAAGAAAACAATTATCGCAGGAAAAATTAGTTCAGGAAAATAGTTTTTGAGATATAAGTCCCTGTATTTTATTACGTAATTTCTAGTAGTTTTATTTGGCCACCATCTTTGTTGTTTCAATGAAATAGTATATTGAGCATACGCACGCACGCACGCTGCAGTGAGCAGACGATCTGTGTAGTTAACTCAACGCAATTCCGAAAGCCATTCTTAACATGGGAAGGTGAGGGGGTTTATTCCGAAAGCCGTTCTTAACATGGGAAGGGGGGTGTTTATTCCAAAAGAAATGACACTGAACAAACATTTGCATCTCGTAGACTTAACTACACACATCGTCTGCGCATGCTTACTGAACCATTTCATTGAAACAACAAAGATGGCAGCCAAAACAAACTACTAGAAATTATGATGCATAATGCAGGTATTTATGTCTCGAAAACTATTTGTCTGCACTAATTTTCCCTGTGATATTCATGTTCAGCGTAGCCGAAAACCTTTAAAAGTTGTTAATTTATCAAAAATGTTGAGGCGTCTTCAGTTAGCATAATGGTGAACATTGACTAACTTTAATTTTGTCTGGAGGAAAAACCTTGAAAACTCTTTGAAAAGGGGCATTGAAAATCTGTGTGAACCCTGACACTGTAACCCTAAAAAATGTTGAACATTTTTGTTTCACCACAGCTCTAAACTTACCCTAACAACACAGTAGATCTGGTTCAAAAACTGTATCAGTATAAAAAAGAACAAACAAATTATTAAAACAAAAAATATAATAATTCAACAATTCTTGACTTTCTTAAAAAAAAAAAAAAAGACTTTTAGACATTTTGTAGTTTAAACAACAAAAAGAAAAAGTGGTAAAAAAAATATAAATATCCGACAAAGAAATGTCAAGGTTACCTTTATTAAGTGGGTTTCTACTAGTAGTTGTTTAATTTTCGATTTTTGTGCGATTATAGAGATTTCCCAAATGACCATCTCATGTCGGCTGTCTTTTTTTTTTCGTTCTAACTTAAGACTTGGCTCTAATTGTGCTTCAAACCAAATAAACGCTTTGAAATAAGTTAAAACACAAAAAAATTATCTACGTAAGTAAAAGAGTAATTTATCTTACTTTTGGTAATATTATTTGTTATATATATATATTACCACTTTTCGTTTTATTATATATACTGCAAAATAACCAAACTTGTCAATTTGGAATCTTAAATTATTATTCTAAGGGAGGTAAATTTACTTTACAAAAAATTGGGGGGAAAAAAATCGACTACTTTATTTTATATACCAAAGTTTTATAACATTAATAATAAAAAACAATTGTTAAATGCGATGATATTGTAATTTTTCTCAAACAAGACATTCGAATAATTGGTAGAAAAATTGAGTTTTCAACTTCCTTAGTAAAATAGTTACCTCCCTTAGAACAATAATTTAAGATTGCGAACTGTCCCAAACAAGCAGTTGTTTCTTAGATTTTCTTTGTTAAAAAATACATATTTTTTCATAAAATTTTACATACACTGGCATTTTTTTTCTGCTTTATGCTTGATAATTTTTACCCTGTTTGATAACATAGTCTCGTTCTGATTTTGAGGACAGGAAATTTTCATTCAGCATCTTCCAGATGTTTATATAAACGGCCAGAAAATGCAGACGAAAAATCAGTTACAGCATGTGTCACAAACTGTACCAGTATCAATAAAAGGTTCAGGTTGAAATTTTATATAGATGCCCGAGTTGAACATAAATTTCCTCACTTCAGAAAAAAAGGCAGACGCTTACATTGGCCATCTGTTCTTCAGATGCTGCACTTCCATTTCTTGTTCTCTTTCGGTGGAGGATCAATCCTTCACGACTGAGACAATTTTTTATTTTTGTACCTTTTCTCCACGTTAAAAAACGACTCTGGTGTCTAACTCTGTCCCGTGGGGAGGCATAGTAAATAGGTACATAATACAAACATTACAAATTATCAATTCTTATCTTTAAAAAAATTTGACATACAAAAGTTAAACAGACTGGCTAAGATTTAAAAATTATTTCAAGTTGTTCTGTAATCTTAAGGACAATTGTAGAAAACTTTATTCGTGCAAGGGAGATAATACCATGTTTCGTCTATTGATAATTACCTCCCCTTTATTAGTAATAGACATACGCATATAGCAGATAAAATTTATTGTTATTTCGTTTTTAAGTTTGGCAAATTTATTTGTTATTTAGTTTTTTACTAGCCTGGGTGCCCGGCGTAGCCTGGGTGTTCGGCGGTGTGTTGTGTGGTAGTAGGCAGGCAGGCTCGAACCTGTGCGGCAAAGCAGGAAAAGCACGTGAAAAAAAAATGTGACATCTAGGGAAGGCACCTCCAAAAGTCACCACAGAATTACCCCCCCCCTATATGAAAACGATGTAACTTTATTATAAATTAATATTATCAATATAACTTTTGTACTATTTAAAAGAAGGGCAAAATAAACTATTTTTAATTTTTTTTCATCGTACGAAAATAATGAAATTGAGAGACGAAAATCGTGTTGACATAATTGGCGCTTTAAAATAACGTTCCCATTTTGAACGTGAAAACATACCCATGTTTAATAAATCTAGCAAAAATCAACTAATGGTCAAATTTTCGTGAAATTTTCGATACTTATCCATTTTAGAATGAAATTACATATAAAATGCAGTTTCCTAAAAATATACGAGGGAAAATATTTTTTTAGTACGTGTCCCCACCCCCCGCCCTTATTTATTTTTTCGAAATTTGAACAAAATCTATTTACATCTATCGAAATTTCTATTTATTATGAAACATAAGAGTTCAAATAATTAACACATTTTTTTTTTTGTTTTTTTTTTATTTAAATACACGTATTGGACAAAAATTTACCTTGAAGTTGCAATTAAAAAAATGATATAAATTTAATATTATTGTTTTTTTTTTAAATAACGTTTTTTCGAATTAATATATACTATAATCAGTTGAATTGCCAAGAAAAAGAAACTTTGTAAACATTAATTAAATTTTAAAAGATTAAAACGATTAAAATTCCATTATTTCAAAATGTTCCGTTATAACATAGATTTTTAATTAATCGTGTTTAAGTTTTTTTTAAATATTAAGTTTTAATATAAACATGGTTCTTGTCAGCTATTTTATCTCCAGATTAAAACCGATTTGAAAATATTATTGCACAAATATCAGCATTTTGTAGGCCCCCCCCCTCATATTTTGTTTGTCTCTTTTTACCGAACAAAATACGGAAGCCATAGTTAACCAAATGAACATTCAGTAAAACCGTATTTCATATTTAATATACAAATGTTTATAATATTATTAATCATTAAACTGTGTAAATCTTAAAACCTAACAAAATTATAACAAAGATTAATTACTAATTGCAGTTTGAAGAAGATAAGCAAAGGTTTTAAAAAATCATTAAGTCACTTCTGCTTTTCCATAGTTCATATAGGTAACACAAGTCTGACGTCACGGAACCATGCTTTCTTTTTTTCACATTGTTTTGAAGTTACCTAGTAACGTCTTTGCTGTTGCATCTGTCACCAAACCGGAAGTAGCAAAGGTTTTAATTAAGGCTAGTCAATTGAAAAGAGTCAATGACTTTCGAAAATATCGGTGAAAAAAGCGACCCTCCTTGTAGAAAAGTGCCCAGTTGAGGGTGAAGAAATTAATGTTTGTAGTCCATTTTTCGATATTTTTCGTCTGAAGAGTCTAGCTTCAAAACGATACTGATCCCGTGAAAATCCATCGCCTCTGTTGAAAGTTTCATACATACATACATACATACATTTAAACAGACAGGTGAGATTTAGCCATGAGCTTGCCACTATCCCCAGTACTGGCTTTATGTTGTTAAGCAAAAATAATTTGCTTTGAACTAATGTTGAATAACTTCCTTCTAACTTTTTGCATCTTAGCAAAAAGGGGTTGTTTAGTTTTAAAAAAAATATATATTTATATACATTTTTTTTACCCTGTGCTATCTTACTTTCTTTAAATTTATATCAGAGATTCGAACTCGAGTATTAGCATTATAAAAACTTCTGCCTTAATGTGTACTCAACCTATTTATTTTTTTTCTCAACCAATCAAATGTTTCTATTTGTGCACGAACAAACTCAATAAACACCATAACTTTTGAATAACATATAGCTTAGTATATTAAGTCTTTTCTTTTTTTTTTTTTTTTTTTTTCTCTTTCCTTTTGCATATTAGCAAAAAAGGGTTGTTTGGTTTTGAAAAAAATAGACATTTATATACATTTTTTTTTATCTCATGCTATCTTCTTTTCTTTAAATTTAAAACCACACAAAATTCAAATTCGGGTATTGACGTCATAAAAACTACTGCTCTAATAATGTGTACTCTACCTATTCCTCTTTTGTCAATCAATCTATTTATGCATCAACAAACTAAAAAACACCATAATGTTTTCATAGTATATAACTTAGTTTATTAAGCCCTTCTTTTTTTTTTGTATCAACAGGTAAATAACAGTTAACGAAAAATGGCCAAAGTATCCACTGAAAATATTGCTCTCATCCTTATTGATCTGCAAAAAGCGTTTGTGTCTGGTCAGTGGAAACACTTCTTTGGCAGCTCTGAGGTTGCCCCTATCAAAATGGCTTTTGACAATTGTATGACGCTCCTAAAACACCTGCCGGTCAATATTCCTGTTCTGTTCACTCAAGTTCCTTTCCCCAGGCCATCTGACTTTGTCCTATACGATGGATTAGAATCTATCCGCCAAGAAAGGCGGTATCCCACATTAATAAAACCTAGCACGAACATAATGAAAGCTTCAGGCATTGATCAATGGTTGGAGATGATTCATCACAAACAAATATCGACTGTGGTTATTGGTGGCTGTGTGACCACCAGCTGCATAAGAGTTTCCTCTGTTCAGTTGACCAAGCATTGCAAGAGAATGCCGTGGTCACCTCAGTTTGTTGTAGATTTATATCTTTGTGCTGCAAGGGCCCATAACTATATTCCCCGCTGTCCATCTTGTATGGTCAAGTACTTGAATTCTCCTTATTATGTAACTTCATTGTGTGGTCAGTGCACATTATCAAAATCACGTCTGGAGTCACCAGTTAGCAAGGCAGTGTCTGATATGGTTAAAAACGGAGTCAGTGTAGTCAAACAGTTTAACTGGAGCCGAGTTTACGAATAATAAACGTTTAGTATTGTAGAATCAATGTAAAACTAAGTCACATAAGAACTGCGGTCCCATCTTTTTTCTTTTTACGGAAATCGATCTAACTACTTGATATAAAGAACTAAAAAAAAGAAAATTTTTAAGACTACTACATAGTTAAAAAGTTATCAACAATAAGTGTGAGATTCTGACTCAGAAAACAGCAATTTTCCCCCCTTTGTCAGAAACATAGCTCATGGAATGTAAGGAGAAGAGGAGGAAATAAAGGAATCAGGAGTTACGAGGCTGCCGAAAGTAAACCCAAGGTGCACTTTCTACTATCCTTTAATAAACTAAGTTGATAGAAGAACTATTGCTAAGGTAATTTCATGTTTGTATGTATGTTATCACCATCCACTTTTTTTTTTTTTTTTTTTTTTTTTTGAGATAAGATCACCAATTGCCAACAATGCAATACAACACAAGTCATTTTGAATTTTTATCTAGCGTGAAACTCGAGCGAAAATGCACTTTCTTGGCCTACAGGATAGGATCAATGTGTAGTGTCTGCTCTGTTCAAAGTTGGTACACTGATATGGTGGGGTCTGAATGTGTGCTGGATATTCATAAAAAGGAAATCTGTCACAAGCTTCTACAAGAGTTTTGATGATAACTCTCGAAAATCAGACATATTCTGAAGCTACATTTCAGAAGGATATGACTGTAGAATTTCCACAGGTCCTGCAAGTATTATATAACAGGGTATCTACTCAACAACTAACAACCAATCAGAACTCAGTGAATGAACTTACTCATCTAAGTGTAATGGAGTATCCCAGCTTGTTTATATACAAACTCCCTGACTTTTGATGTCAATCTATTTTAGTTCAAGCTCATTTGATTAAACAGGTGAGCAATGATTACTAAATTCAATAATTATTAGTTGGAATGCTGATTGATATAGTGTGTGTGTGCATGTTTTCTTATCAAAAACAATGACTGTTATATAATTGATATGTAATTGTTTAATACTGACTTCCCACTGAAAGACTTATCCAGACTTGATATTATGGAAATAAACTGATATCTTTTTTTATTGCATTCTGTCTTGATTGATGTCCGATTTGGCTTGTGGTCAAAGAGAAAAGAAACCAATTCTAATTTTGCCACATTTTTTTTTTTTTTTTCACACCATGTGCATGTCTTTTGACCTTTTGACCTTTTGTCATTTAACCTTTAAAACTGTTTGTTATTTTACTTGTGTTGCTTTATGTGCCTGGAGTTTACTCATGATTGTATGTTGTTTTGTAACAGCACCGGAAGTCACTCAATGTTATATCCTGGATGCATTCCAAAGCTTCTACAACTGTATATGCTCCAACAGGTTGCTCTGTCAATTGTTGTATGCCCACAGTGTGTTTGAAGATACGCAGAACTTTAGGTGTTGACATAATTTAATCAAAGACTTAGTTCAGCAACTTCTTCTATGTTTTTTTTTTTTTTTTCGATCAAAGTGTTATTTTGGTCTGCAGTAAATGTTTACATGTAAAAATGGAGGATCTTTTTATTTTTAAAAAGTACTTTCTTTAATGAAAATTACTCTAGACAAGGCGTGAAGCCCCTTGAAGCTAACAAAAGATAATTATCACAAAGACAGGAGATGACTCTTGAAAAAAGTCTTGTAAAAAAAATTCTATGCGGTGGTTTGAAAAAGCTGGATAAACTCTCTGACATCATGAAATCACTGAAATATTAACACTATAATTTCACACTCTCCCAATACAGCATTGAAGCGGTTGTTAACAGCCAAATTTATTCATGAAGTTATATTGTTCAATTCAAAATGGTCGTATTTAAAATCAGATTATAATTTCCAATACATAAATAAGCAGATTAAAAGTGGATTGATATTTGTTCAAAAGACGGTTAGGGAAAACGGAAACTTTTTTGACGCTTTTGTATTTGTTCAGGTTATACTGTAACACGTTGGAATATTTATGTTCAAGTTTGGTGGTCTCATAGTTAATATTTTGGAGTTTATGCTTTCTTAATTCACTGTAGTTGTAGTTTTTCTTTTATTTCTATTATTGTAGATAGTTGTAAGTAGGAAGAAACATTCAGGAGAAAGAGAGTTCTACAAGCTTGCAGTTCTTGGGAAGAAGCTACTGGATTAGAAAGCTGTATTACAATGCTGTATCAAAATACAGTATAACTCCTATAATTTGAACATCCGCTTCATTCAGATTAGAGGATGTTGTTCAAGTTTTGTGATAAAAAAATGTGCTGCAGTTAACTTTAATTTTCTAAGAATTAAGAAATAGTAAATTAAATTCATTGCTATATGTTACTTCAAGTATATATTAAGTTAAGTTTAGGATATATTGCAAGTAAGAATTGTTAAATATTATTACCAGGAACAAAAACATTGAAAATAAATCAAATCTACTCTTACTTGTTAGGTATTTATTACCTAAGTTATCATCTACAGAAATCATACATTTACGTAAAATACAGTTTTTTTATTTATTCATTGAATGAGTCTCATTGCATTTTCTATTTTCATCGATTGAGCTCCCGGGCACTGCCATTGTATTCTAAGCGATCACGAAAATCTACAATTTCTTGGTTTTGTAGCTTCTTTATGAGTATATCTCTTCGAAGTGACATTGCTTGCAAAACATAGTTGTCACTAAAGTAAGGACTTTTTTCTAGAAATTTTATAACCGTCTCCATAGACTTTTCTGCATCATCACATGATATTGCTTCATCAGAGTGTTCTTGGTAATTTACATTAGGTTCAAGAGAATGGGAGCTGTCGCTATTTTCATCACCATTACTGTCTTCAGGATATTGATCAGTAGTTTTCTCATCTTGTTGCACCCACATTTCAACATCATTTGCGTTAAGTGATTTAAGAACAGCGTGGTTGGTCGGTAACCGTTTGGTTTCAAGAATTTTTTCTCAACCAGATGTATTCGTTGATTTTAGAGTTGCAAGCCATGTGATGGGTTGTTTTACACTATTTTAAATATAGCAATCTGAAAAAAATTACAGTTAGTGTAAATTAATTATCAATAGCTAAGCTACATTAATTACATAGTACCAATATTAACATTTCTGCACAATATCTGACTAAACCATGTAAAAAGTTTTACTGCAACTCCGCATCAAATATGCTAATACAATTTCAATGACGAGACAGTTCAAGTTTAGAGAAAGTTCAGGTTTAGAAGTTCAAATAAGAGGAAGTCCAACTTTAGAGAAAGTTCAAATTAAAGGAGTTTTACTGTAGTTAATTGGTGGAGACCGCTAAACCAACGGGTCAAACAAGATAAAATGAAGAAAGTGGGGAATAGATTAGGCAAATCTGAAGAATACACGCTATAATAAAATTCCCAAAAAAGACTGTGACTAGCACATCACAACTGTGAGAGAGGAGTTGCAGAGAAGAAGGGTGGGACTAATCAAATTACAGATACGTTTCTGCACCTTAATTAATTCTTAGCAAGAATCCTCAAATGGAACAGAGATTCACCAGCCAAAATACAATAACAGTACTTCATACATGGTAGATCTGGTAAGATAAAGAATAACGTCAGGTGTGAAAAAGTGTTTTAGAGCCAAAGAGAGCACTGATTTTATGAGAATCAGAAAGAACAATGGACCTAATATATGAATTCCAAGAAAGGTTTAATGAGAAAGAAAAACCAATATATTTTTTTACAACTTAAAAAACATGATTGATAAATTTTGTTTTGCTTGAAAAGTCTAAGAGGATGAAAAGATCTAGAAGTTAGTGCGTCCCATTTTTTATGTAACAAGTAACCACTTATCAAGGCCCAATGGCCACTCAAGGACCAGGTTTAATGATTTTGTCAGGTAGAGACAGAATTTTATTATTTAAGGGAATACCACCACCATAGCCTTGAGCCACTAAGGGGCATAGACCATCTACAACTTTGTAGATGCTTTTGTAGCAACTGAGTTCTTTTTATGGGGTAAGGGTGCTGGCCCCACGCCCAACCTTCCCAGAAGGAATACAGCGCCTAGCCTTTCCAAATGGTCACCCATCTGGTACTGGCCAGGCTCAACATTACTTAACTTCGATGATCTGGTGAGAACCAGTGTGTCAACGTAATTGTGCTGTACCTTTTAAGGGAATAGCTCAGCAAGAATTTCTTTCATTGAACTTGAAAATACTTATATTGTAATCAGCTGGGAAGCAGCTCTATAGTATTGGGTTCCGCAGACAGGAAGGCCTAGGAAATGTTTCCTCTGTGGATTAAATAAAGGACTCTGAACTGCAGAGGTTAAATCAACGCAAATTGGCATCGTCAATTTTGGAGACAAAATGTCAGAACGAAGAAGCCGGCACATCCAACAACTAAAAATAGCCCGTGTGATTTAGTTAAATATTTGAGTACAAGTTGGTTAGATAAATCCAATCTTATGATCATAACATATTGCATTTGGGTCAATAAATGATAGAGGAGAGCAGTAGTTCGAATAATACAAATTATTAATCTTCATCTACAAAATTTCCAAAACACAGTATGAAGGGAGCATAGAATTTATACATTTATGGCTTGTCATCTTTGTGAGTGGATTTTATATGTACCTAGCGGATGTGCTCGGCGTTGTCTGGGTGATTGGAGGTGTGTGTTGAGAAAAAAAAAAGTTGTAGAAGGCAGGTAGGCTCGAAACCAAAGCCTTGACACGAAGGCAGAAAGGAAAGTGAAAGAAAATGTGACATTTTACCGCGACGCCACAACGGGACAGGAAGTGACAAAGCATTCTAATTTAGCGATCAAAAAATTGACATGCAGAAAGTGTAAGTTAAGTGAATGAGTTCACGCAGGCGAAGAAATAAAATCCCACACTTAAGTTTGCTTAAGCTTTCAGCTTTCCACCATATTCCGCCATGATGGTGGGGGAAACAAACTCTTCCCATCCAAGAGGGGGAGCTCTGGTAGTGTTTTAATAAATAGCAATTGTCTGATATGAAGGGCATTCTCACAGTGATCAAAGCTAATTGCTTCCAAGACGTGCTGGCCACGAAGGCCAGCGAGTTGCTTTTATTTCAATTCAGAAAAACAAACATTGGAAATCAGGTTTTTTTTAAAAAACTCGTTCAAAATAAATGTAGATACGACATCCCTTTGCAAATCATAGATATTATAATCTAGGGAGTATATAAAAATTCCTAAAGAATAGTAACCCCCCCACCCCACCTTGAAAAGCCCTGCGAAAAAAGCCTTTCCTGGACATGCAAAAATGCGCGTGGCTGTTTTGTCTTTTATATGTATAGACTACAAGGGACATAATTATGTGGGCTTTTTTTATTAACATTTCATCTGTCTATCGGCAACTTGTTTTAACTATTGACTATGAGAAATGTTTTGTAATATATTATAGAAGAGGTCAATCAAAATAAAGAAAAATGGGAACTTAGCACATTTGCAAATCTTTACTATATAGTAAAGAAGACTAGCGAGGGTACCCGACGTTGCCCGGATATGGTGAGGTGGGGGTGGGGGTATATTAAAACAATAATAAAAGGGAAAATAAAGAGTAAGCGAACAAAAAGAATGGCATGAATAACCCCATTTGAATGTTAAAACTTCTTAAAATAATCGGGGGGAGGGGGGGAAACAGTGAACGTGATTGAAAAAAAGGGAAATTAAATAATAATCGAACGAAAAAGATGTCAAAAATAACCCTGTTTAAATATTGAAACTTTAAAAATCGAAAACAAAAATCCGATATGTCGGCGCGAACATGCAACCTTAAGATAACGACATTGTCACTATAACCACTGCTCTACGATCGCATCAGCAAAGTAACGTTTTTTTTATACTTAAACTAATTAAAGAAAGAACGTTTTCCATGCATGTGTGTTTTGGCTAAATTGTCATGAAGGAACGATTTTTTGCTACCCCCCCCTCTCATTGCAAACATCTATTTGTATGGGAAATAATTGACCGTTCTTTTCTAATTTTCACATATTATTCGACCGAGACATCGTCCTTTTATTATAATTTCAACCCAGTCCGATGCCACCGAGAAAAGTTTTAGGCAGGCATACAAACATCCATGCATACATACATAAATACATTTAAACAGACAGGTGAGATCTTTATAATAGATGAAACACAAGACAACATAATTACATAGATTATAAACTGATACATCAGGTTCCGAAATTGATTGAGAAAATAATTGAGCAGCAAATAAGAAGTTGGATAAGCATAGATTTTTTTTTTCACAAAAGTCGCCACTTATCAAGGCCCATTGGCTACTCGAGCATAAGGATTAACGAATGTAAGGTGGTAGTAGTCGGTAATGGTATAGATTGGGAAGAATTTTGATTATTTAAGAGGACGGCTCAACAAGAACTTATTTATATTGGACTTGAAGGCTATCATATTGTAGTCGGCCAGGAAGCAGGCCAGTAGAACAGTGTTCCATAGTTGGGCAGTTTTAGGAAAGCAGCTTGTTCATGGTATCTGCATTTAGATTAAAGCACTGATAGAGAGTAAGGGGAATTGTTAATAGTGGTTGTAGCTAGTTAAGTGATGTTTATGAATGTTTGGCAAGGATGGAGCTCAGACAAACACTAAAGAGTGTGGTGATCCCCTGGTGCAATCAAGTGGCTGCTGCCAAACCCTGGGTGTGGCAGCAGGACTTGGCGCCAGTCCACAAGTCCAAAGAGACTCATGCTTGGCTTCAGAAAGAGTGAGTGGTCTGACTTTGTACTCTTCTCTTACTGACCGTCCTCCTCTCCCAACCTGAACTTGCTGGATTACTTTGTTTGGGCATACATTGAGTACATCACTAACATGACCTCTCACAACATCGAAGATAGCCTGATCACTACCGTCCGCCGAGTATTCGCCGAGCTCTCACCAGCGCTTGTGGAAAATGTATGCTCCCAGTTCCGGCCTGTACAAGGCAATAATTGAATAGATGTCAGCTCTACTACATAATCAAGTTACTCGTACCTGAATTGATTTTTTTTCAATAAAATTTTTAAAATAAAGCTGTAGTGTTGTTTTCTTTAGGGCGACAAATTTATTGTTCCTGTGTAAAATGATTAACATTTCTACCTCGTCCTTGTTGATGGAACAAGAACAATCTACCTCATGGATTAAATAGAGCGTTCAGTTTAAAATTTTGTATAGGTTTACAGAGATTTGCATAAAGATTCCAAAGTTTGTAAAGATGAACTGGGAAAAGGTCAGATATTATATTGGCTGAAATGTTATGAAAATAACAACCAAGATGAGAACAGTTGTCTGAATAATCTAAATAATGCAATGCCTCATCGTTCATCATCATCATCATCATCCTCATTGTCGTCGTCATCATCATCATCATCATCATCGTATTTGGTTTAATATCTGTTTATACGCTGGCATACATTGGACGGATTTTAGAAATTAACTTCCAAACTCCCCCATCTCTGGCCAGGTATTTATTCATCCCTTTTTTTTTTTTTTCTTTTTTTTTTTTTTTTTTTACACAGTGGTCACGACTTATCAAGGCCCGGAAGCCACTCAGGGATAAGGGTTAAAAAAAAACATGTTTGTATTTTAAAGGGAAGTAACTTTAATAGTTTGAGAAGAGTTACGTCTCTTACATTCAATTTTCATGATCAGAGCAGATATGAACGTGTGTTGTTGCACAGCGGAGGAGCGCTTCTCACTTAATGTCCTCATTGTAAAAATAATTTAACTTTTCTTTTGTACATATATTGAATATTATTGTTGATCTTCTACACCTAAGAATTTTTATCCAAATACATTTTCATATATCCGTTTTATGTCTAACGTCACTTCAATAGCTGGCACGGTCACATCAACTTGCGACAGAGAATTAGATATTGTTATTTTTAACGGGAAGTAACTCGTGCTCTTTTCGAGGTTATTTCTAAGATATGTTAATTCATCTCATTATATATATATATATATAATATATATATATATATAATAAACTTTATCAATAGTAATAACATCTTGAAATGTTTGTAAAGTTATTTATTTTAATAATTTAAGGATGTCATTAATGAAAAAAAAGATAAATAAAATAAAAGAAAAGAATTAATCAATGGAAAAAATAAATAAAATATAATAATTAATCAATGAGGGAAGGAAAAAGAAAAAATATTATAAATTGTTTAAATCTAGTTAGATTAATTTATCCCTGACAATGAATCCTGATGGACTGGAAAGTACTCGGACTTTTGATAAATATGGTGATTACATCAGCCAGTTCCTTCCAGAAGTGAAGACTGCTGTTCAGAAGTTGGAAAGGATCGAAAATATAATTAAAAGACAAAAAAAAAAAAAGTCTATTTTATTGAATGAAATATGCCTAAGAGAAAAAATGCAGCCTATATATATATATATATATATATATATATATATATATATATATATATATATATATATATATATATAAACGAGGTCTTTCTTAATTTGAAATTGTTTCATTGTTCGATCCATTATTTTATCATCTCAAATTATCTCTTGCAAAAATGCTTATTTATTGCTTAGTTGATGCTAGTTATCTCCCTTGTATAATCGTCTCGAACTCCGTAAGCGCCGCTCAACTCATATGTTGTATATAATTCCTAATCTATCTCTGTATTCTCTAACGTTTTGTTAATATTGTGCTTTCTTAGAATTTAATTTCACAACAGATAAATCATTTAAATGTTGTTAATACAGCAATATTACTTGGGATTTCTGTTAGGTGGGTATACTCAGAGTTTAATAATATTGGATATCATTAAATACTGCACATTTTATTTTTTTATTTATTTATTTTTTTTTTTTTTTGTTAACTGAAAATAAGATAAAAATAAATTCTTCTTTCAGTTGTAAATAAATGATAAACTGTTGATCTCTACCCAAGATTTTGCATTCAAATTCATTTTCATATAATGTTTCTATGTCTTAAAATATCAATTCAATAATTGCGATTGTCACATTAAGGTGTATTTTGCCAAATTCGTGAATCTTTATGTCGAACTTTTTTTATATATACAGAAATTTGAACTGCATGCTTTATTATACTTCATAGGAATATATTTTGTATAAATTTCTGAGTATGCAAATGTACACCTGAAGAAGGTTGGAGTTTACTGTTACTAGTCATGTAACCTGCCAGAATCGAAGGAACGCTTCATGGTGAATGAAAGGTGAACCAGCTGGCTCTACTTTGTGCAGTTGTGGGCGAAGCTTTTCTCTGTCCAATCAAGGATGTTGTTGAACCACTTCCTCTGTCTGCCTTGTCTTCTTTTTCCTTCTGTTCGTTTCAACATGATCTTTGCAAGATCATGTTAAGTGTCCATACCATCTGAGTTTGTTCTTTTTCACCATGGTCAGTAGTTCTCCATAGTGACACACTTGTTGAGTGATCTTTCTGCAGACGTCATTGTCGGTGATATGGTCCTTGTAGAAGATGCTTCTGAGGCACCTCATTTTTACTGATTGGATCCTCTTTTGTACATCTGCATTCAGTGTCCATGCTTTGCATATGTAAAGAATGATTGAAATAAAATGTAAAGAATGATTGAGATAACTAGCACGTTTGGTAGCTTCACCTTGGTTCCAAGAAGGATTATATTGGCCAAATTAAAAATAGTAATTCAACTAATCTAAATAATGCAATGCCTGTTGTAAACGATTCATCAAACACAAGCTGTTATTTTATTGTTTATTTATCTCTCTAGCACTGAGATTCATACTTCTCTTAATATTTCAACTTGGATGATTTGATAGTTTGTGACAGTATCTATTAGACCTATATAAAAACGCAAACAAAACACACGTATCTAATATTTCCCATGTTTTATTTTCACAGGTAATGACCAGCTAACGTGTCCGGCAAAAACAATGGACAATGTGGCCCTTATCCTGATTGACATTCAAAAATCCTTTGTCTACGGCCAATGGAAAAAATACTTTGGGGACAGCGATGTGGTCAAAATAAAATCTACTTTTGATAGGTGTGCATCTCTTCTGCAGGACTTGTCGCCCCAGATACCAGTTCTTCTGACCAGAGTTCCATTTTACAACCCAGACGATTTTGACTTTTATGGGACTATAGGGGAATTTGCCAGTGAGCGCCATTACACATCAATCATCAAACCTTGCAATGATATCATGGATGCGGAAGGAATCCATGAATGGATTCAGGATGTCGTCCTCAAGAAAAAGATCTCGACCATCATAATTGGGGGCTGCGTCACCACCAGCTGCATCCGGGTATCCTCTATTAGTCTTGTGAAACACTATAACAATATCCCCAACCGACCTACATTTGTCGTCGACTTGAGCCTGTGTGCGGCCCGTGTCCAAAACTATGTCCTCAGATGTCCAATGTGCATGGACATGTATTTACAGGATGGCTGCAATTATTTATGTGGTCACTGTGAGAGTTCTGGTTTACCCCTTGAATCTCCGGTTGACCGAGCCGTGTCTGACATGAAAAAGAGTGGTGTTATGGTGGTCGATAGTCACAATTGGCAATCAGTTCAGAAAAACGTTACAGAATGAATCATTTTCAGCCCATAAAAATAATATCATTTTTTCTAATACTTTATTACATAATATTCACGTTATTATATATTGCAGGTGATGGTGGCTAAGTGGTTAACGACACAGACTAAAAACCTGGGTGTGAACATTTTCATTAAAATTTCTGATATACGTCATATCCAATAGATTAATAAATAAGCAAAAAAAAATGTGTTTTTCAGTTGAGTAACCGTCTTGTTCATCAGATTTAACCCCATCCCTCATTTTTCTGTGCGGCATTCCGAGAGACAAATTTTACGCAGCAAAGCATCAAACTTGAGAAACAAATGCAAGCTGCTATTTCTCAAGTGCCATTGGAACTGTGCACCGCAGTATTCTTTTCAGTATCTGAAAGACTAGCCAAGTTTATTGAGCTCCGTAGAGAGCACACAGCGCTTTAATAAACATTGTTTTATGTTGCAAAAAATATAAGTGTACAAGTTTTATCAGTTTCTATACTGCAGCTACATTATTAATTTGTTGAAATAAAATTATATAGTTAAAAAAAAATTATATAGTTACTTATGATGAACATTGTATCACAAACAATTAGTTTTTGTGTTTTTCATTTTATGCATTCCCTCATAATATTACTAGCCTGGGTCCTAGACTGAAAACCTGGGTGTGCCAAGTTGAAATGCAGTTCGTTCTGCAAGAACATTTTCATTAAAAACCCACACCTCATGTTGCGTTTAACCTCTTTTGGAAAAAAGATAAATATATTTGCACTATGGATTTTACCATATTGCCTACCTAAGTTTAATGCTACAGCAGCACAACATTTTCACAATTCTATCTTTTGTGTTCCTCCTTATGTCTTAAATAGGCCATATTTTTGGATGGATACCCCGACAGCAATAAACTCAGCACATTCATGCATGGTCTGCCATAAGTAACTATATATTTTCTTTTAGTTTCTAACTTTGTTAACACTTAAGCGTTTCTTCCATTTCATGAGTCATTCAAAAGCAGAAATTGTATTTTTTTGTTTGACAAAAAATTTTATAACTTGGAAAATTTGAATTTACTTTTTAAGAAATCTGACTGACCTAAATTTATTTTCTGAAACTATTGTATATTGTATATGGTATGTTTCTATGAAAGAAGGGATGAGAGTTCTAGAGTTAGTTGATGTAGAACAGTTGAGGGAGCAGGTTCAGTTCATGGGGGAAGGCCAAGAGAAACATAAGAATAAGTGATAAGAATGTTCAAGAGAAAGAGGGATGAATAAATACCTGGCCAGAAATAGACAAGTTTTGAAGTCAATTTCTAAAAGCCGTCCAACACATGCCAGCATGTAAACAGATGTTAAACCGAATATGATGATGATGATGATGATTATGATGAAGATAAATAATTTACAATAGGCATTATGACTTAAATCTATTATCTTAAACTATTGTATATTAAGACATATACTAGTAAAAAGACATATGGTAATAAAAAAATATATACGTATGAGAAATAAGCTATCCATAATTATTAATGTTATTTATTGCAGACTATTATCCTCATCTTTCTTAGTTGTTGTTACATGACGTTTCGACCAACTATTCCTCTGACCTTTGTCAGGTAGAAGCCGCAATGAGATAGGAACACCGAATCTCCTAACTGCATCCTTAACAATTACTGCCTTCCATAGTTATTGTTGTCTCACCACATTTTGGTTGGCTTTCGTGAGACAACAGCAACTATGGAAGGCAGTAATTGCTAAGGATGCAGTTAGGAGATTCGGTGTTCCTATCCCATCACGGTTACCACCTGACAAAGGCCAGAGGAATAGTTGGCCGAAACGTTGTGAAACAACAACTAAGAAAGATGAGGATAATAGTCCGCAATAAATAAATTGATAAATAATACTCATCTCATTAATGAATTCCCATTACATGATATATATTTAAAATGACTATTTGTCTTTTATTCCAGATAAAAATTATCAAGCTAAATGCATGAATTTACAGTCTATTTTCATTTTTATACTTAAGCATTGCATACTCTTTCAGTCAATCAGATTGTACACGTGTATTTGTAAATTTTAATTTTATTTATGTTTTTATTTCAGATATATCTTATGTCCAATAGATTAATAAATAAGCAAAAAAAAAATGTGGTTTTCAGTTGAGTAACCATCTCAATCGTCATATTTGACCCCATCCGAACATTTTCCTGTGGGGCATTCTGAGAAACAAATTTTACACAGCAAAGCATCAAACTTAAGAAACAAATTCGAGCTGCTCAAGTGCCATTGGAGCTGTGCAACACAGTATACTTTTCAGTATCTGAAAGACTAGCAAAGTTTATTGAGCTTTGTAAAGAGCACACAGCACTTTAACAAACATTATGTTTTATGTTGCAAAAAAATATAAGTGTACAAGTTTTATCAGTTTCTATACTGCAGTTGCATATTTAATTTGTTGAAATAAAATTATATAGTTACTTATGGTGAACGCTGTATAACAAACAAGTAATTACTTACTGTTAGGACAATCAACCAATCAGAAGCCTCCAACTTTATTTTAAAAATATTGAATTTTGAATTCAATTCAGTTTGCTGTCAACCTCCATCTTGAAACGACTGAATCGTGATTGCATTGATTCTTTGCTGCCATCTTTGTTATTAAGAATTACTCAATACTCAAAATCCTGACTGTAGTGATTCTTTACCAATTTGATTTACTACCACCATCTTTGTTCAACATAATGCCTCAACATGTAACAGGTTATGGGCCTAGAATTTTATGCCAAGTTTCCCAGTCGTGACCGGCAGTTTTTGAGGGATTCATACTTTTTAAATAATATAGTCAGCTATTTTCTTTAATGTCAAATACAGTTCCATTTGGGTATATCAATTTTGACTTGTTATGGCCAAACTTTATATTCGTGACTTGTTTAATGGCGGTCTGTACAGAAAATACGTTTTGCTTAAATGTAGGTTTGAAAAGAGCATTTTTAAGAATATAGTTACAAATGTCGCCTTTATTATTTTTAGTGATATTTTACTCTCTATTTATTTTTATTTATTTCTATTTTTTTTTATTTACTTTCTAGAAGAGTGTAACTCACAACTGAAGTTTACCAAGTACTTTGTCCACTATGGATCTTTACGAACTAGAGGGTGAAGGTTCAATCTTTAGTGTGGGCGATACTCAAAATACAATTGCTAATTACTTACAACTTCTGTGCAGTAATATCTGATGAAATCAAAGTGTAATTAAATAAAGGTTCTGTTTAAAAATGTGTACAGATTCTTGAGTTCAACAGAAAAATTTTCAATTTCAACAGAAAGATTCCTGGGTTTGATAAGATGCACCTGAAGAAGGTCAGAGGTTACATCGACTGAAACGTTGTGAAAATAACACTCAATGGGAGAACAGTGGTCCGAAGAATTCAAATACTACGAGAGGGACACTTGTAAAGATCATCATTTTGTAGACGGATAACTGCATGTGTATTCATCTTAACTGGTCTTGTCTGAAATGAAGAAAAAGCGCCACCAAGTCTTGTCTTGAATAAACACCTTCTCTTCATATGTTATTTGGATCGTTTGAACTACTGTTTTCATCGTGGTTGTTATTCTCACAACGATTTGACTGACATAATATCCGACTTTCTTCACATGTATCTAACAATGGCTTTTGATTGGTGGAAAGAATGTTTTTATCTTCCCCCCCCCACCACCACCACCACCATTCACCAATCAAAAGCCAGTGTTAAGATATACATGAAGAAAGTTCAATGTTATGTCAGTCGAAACGTTGTGAGAATAACAACTAAGATGAGAACAGTAGTTCGAATGATCATAATAATCGATATTATCAATCCACATCTAAAAAAAAAAAAAAAACTTTAGAAATATCTTCTCTAGAATTTAAATCAACTTTATTCCATAGTTTCGTCAACACAGAACATGGTCGTTAAAGAGTTAGGAACATAAAAATATAAGACAGGTTGGTTTAGCCAGCATGTATTTGCTATAGAAATGGAATTGAATCCGAAAGTTTTATCTCATCTTGCCATGCCATTGTGAAAGACAAAAAGAGAGGTATTTGACATCTCCAAAGGATGCTATGACGAACTACAAACACTTGTACCCCCTTGACATAAATACCCCCAACAAACCTGAGTAGCAGCAAAATCCCGCCCCTACACAGTAGAGATCCCTAAATGTAAGAAAGCAGTCTACTCTAATAGTTTCTTCACCAGAACTGTTAGATTCTGGAACTCCCTTCCAGTATTTTGCTTTCTTAACTGTACTGACATGCAGAAGTTCAAGTGTAATGTGAACAGACATCTGGCTGCTCATCTACCTACATAGTATCCCTGCAAATCATGTCCCCGATAGTGGCACTCTGCCCCGTTTGGGGTGAAAATAGAATAAAAATTTTTAAAAAAAACTTCACCTCCTGCCCAACATGGCAAGAGATATGCAAAATAATATGTCTTGTGAACGTGCCACTCAAAGTCTGACTTTAAAAGGCACAAAATGGCTTGGAACAGAAATAGAAATAGCAGCATGTGTACAGAGTTTCTAATCACCTGAGTAAGAGTATGCTAGTGCGTTCTTCTCAAATCGTGTATGAATCGCTCACTGACTTACAATTGCAAACGAATATAACTTTTAACTGCTTGTATGAGTTTGTTATTCAATTCTTTAGTATGCGCTCTCTGTATGGTGATCTTTTGTAAACATCTTCTTTTTTATCCAAGTTTTCCCTTCTCTCTCTAAAGGCTTACTCCATTTCTAATTGCCTAATTGCAAATGCCGATGAAACATGCCCAGGCATCCAGGCACGTTTTGCAGGCCAACGTGTTCTTTCCTATAGAGTGCTGGCTGTTGTAATCACACTTTCTGACATTCGTATCACATCATCCCTTCATGGAACGGAGATAAGCACTTCATCTTTTCTCTCCAGATTTGCAGTGAGTCCACAATTCATACAGAAACAAGAAAATTACCAGGTAACGTAATAGTTTTTGCATTGACTGTGATGTTTCTGTCATTTCATATGGTACTTAGTTTGGCAAAATTTAGAAAAGATTCTTTTACACAGCGTGTATATTGGTTTTTGAACTATTCTATATGACAGAAAATATTCCAGATGAAATTCATATTATTTTCATTCACTTGTTCATAGTGTCCAGAGCTCTACATTGCGAGTGAAACAGTTGCATTTGTGTGTGATTTTTCAAAGTGACGACGAGAAATAATGAAACGCTTATCTTTTGGCAATTGTGTTTCTTTCATTGACAATCTTCCAAAGCTCATTATTGAATGAAAAATATCTTTTCAACTTTTTTTCTTAATAAAACGAACAAAGTTAAATTATTTAAACAATAAAAGTTTAATAGAATAATATACTTTTTTCTTAACGAAGGCTGTTTAAAAAATATCTGAAGAAATTAGACTGTTTAAACCTTCAAGTATCAACATAAAATTTGTTGTATATTTAGAATTACACTTGTTAAAAATAAACACAGGAATTTCGAGTCTGTAGACTTAAACTTGACAGAATTATTGCGTAGGGAAATGTACACACACACACACACTCACACAGACACACACACACACACACACACACATACATTCACTTTTATAGATTTAAAGATTTTTAAAAAATGTATTTAATTAAAAGTAGTGTCATACTTAGATAAAGTAAATTATTTTTTAAAAATGTATTTAATTAATAATATCCTTATGTTTAAGAAAATATCTGCACATTTAACCTGTGTTTTTATGGCAATCATGAAAAATAACAACTTTATAGTTAAATATGTAGAGATTAAAAAGTATTGGAATCGGTTATTGTATCGGAATCGGGAATTTAATACAGAATCGGTAAAAATACTGGAATCGTACCATCCCTTATATGTACATATATATATATATACATATATATATATATATATATATATATATATATCAGTTGAATTAAAAGTCGCTCAATTTAGCTCTTACGCACAGATCGTCATTATGACTAAATCACTCTGACTGACGTTAAAAATATTTAATGAAATAAATGTTTAAAATTCAATAACATCTCTCATGGTTAATGGTAGCCAAATAGATATGGCCTTGCTAATGGAGCCAGAGATGGCTTCTGTCACCGGGTTCAAATCTCTGGACTGGTGTTAATTGTGACATCCTGCACTGAAGATTCCCAAAAGGATGAAACACTAGGGTCTGTAGGTATTAATAATTATTATAGTAAATAATTATACATATATATACGAAACTGATTCCCCCACCACTAAACTTTAAAATAATTATTTCTTTTTCTTTTTTCTTTCTGCAGAGTTTTTTCACACAAGAACAAAGTCTTTTAACTTCCTCATCAACTCTTAGCCGTTTCCCGTTTTCCTTCTAGAAATTAATAAACAATCGTGCTGCACACTTAACGTATGATAAAACTGTAGCATGTATCATTATTCATCAGACTACCGTTCCCATCTCGAGTGTGATTTTCACAACGTTTCGGTCGATATAACCTCTGACCTTCAGGTGTATCTTGTCAGACTCTGGAATGTTTCTGTCGAACTCGCAAATTTGGACGGAATTTTGAGCGGAACCCTTTATTTACTTCAAAGGGGTAGCATACTCTTGTTCTGTAATAGTAATTCTTCTAATGCACTCACCTCCAAAAGGCAGAAAGTCTGTTCTGTTTGCTGTCAACACACAGGGGCTAGGAGAGGAAGAAGAAGAAGAGGTAGACATATTTGGTTTTATGGGTAAGAGGGCGAGAATTCCCGAGATTTGAGAGGAATAAAAGACCAAACTCGGACGGTTAGGCAACTGCGCTTTTGCTCAAGCAGAGAAAACGGTGAAAGGAGAGAAAAGTCCCTCCCTAAAGAAAGTTCCGGCTCAAGGTGAGAAAGAAAGTGAGGCTGAAGGACCCAGCAGTTTTTAAAAATGGACGTCATTTTGTAGTTTGCAAACCTTGAATGCATATTATTATGCATAATGATGTGTAAAATATTATGCAATAAATAATAAAGGGATGTAACTTCATACTAAATACACCATTTTGTTAACAGCCACTACAAAAAAAAAATGCATTTAAAAAAATATACTTAAAAGAGACAATTAATTAAGGGGCAATAACTCTGTAATAATTTCTCTAGGATTATTTCCCTATAAGCTTAAGTGCTTTTAAAGTAATTGATTTTTCTTTTCTGTTTGCGATTAAGATCGTGTCTACCGAGAAAAGAAAGCCAATGAACAGAAGAATCACGTGACGCATGACATAGCGGGCACTTTGATCTTGAGCATTGAGTATGATATTTTTTAGTCATTTTTGTTTTTCGATAAAGAGTGGTAAAGTATAGGTATGACCATATTAAAGGCGGAATTTTCGACCCTCATAATAAATAATAACAGTAAAACTTGTAAAATATTTACATCTTAGTTTGTTTGTTTTTTTACATATAAAAATATACTGAAATGATGAGATGAAATTTATTTAATTTTGGGTCACAAACGTTGCCGATTTATCGACTTTTATCAATGTTTCGGGGTGGGGGAAGAAATTTGAAAATATATTAAAATTATTTAAGTTTTATGAAATTAAAAAAAAATGTATTATTTACACTTCATAGATTTTACCTGTGTAATTTCAAACGATTTCCGAAATTCTTTCTTTTTTGTTTTTTAATGATTGAATTTTTCAAGGTTCATAAAAAATGTGGAAAATTGCCTCTTTAAACTTATGAATAAACAGACAATCTTATTGTTAATAATTTAAACAAAAAATTAATCGATGCAGTTTTTTAATAATGAATAATTAAAAAATATATTTAGAAATCGAAGTGAATAATTTTTTTTTTTTTACAGAAAGCCAATGATGCAGGCATCTTTTCGCAAAGCGTGGATAAAAATCGTAGCATTACTCGTTTCTTTTGTCACAACCAAAAATATAATTTCTAACCAACTAACTGAAACCATTATGATTTAAGAGTTAATTAAATTTCTTTGTGCACGGCATGTTTTAAAATCTGTTAATATTACATAAAAATGTGACTTTTAGTCCATACAAAAATTTCGTACAGAAAATAAGCTTCCAATAAAGTTAAAATTTATATTTCCTAGAAAAAAGGGGAATTTGATAATTATAATTTAAAAATTACTTTTTTAAGACTACGAGTTACAGTATTGAAAATTAATCTTAAATGAGATTCTGTCAGTTAACGGGTTCAACACCAAACTAGAAGTTAAGTGTTTTAGTTGCTGTCTGCTAAAATATGATTTTTTTTTTATATCTTATCTATGTATGTTTTTTTTATAATATTTCAAACCAAAAGTAAAACTTTTACTATCATATTTCACTTGAATAATGATTGAACAAAACTGTAAAAAGATATTATGTATATTTGTACTATTTTTCCCCCTTATATTTTTAATGTTTTATATTACCTGTTTTCCATATACATGCGACGCCATGTTAATTTCTATTTTTTTTATGTTTTGGTTATTTATGGACGTTCAAATAAAATTTCGTCCGTTTTATTTAATGTAAAAAAATTAATGTTTATATGTGATTTAAATCTTGGTCCTTCACTTCAATATAGAGTAAAAATTACGATGAATTAATTTCATTTTACTAATGTTTACTTGTACTTTTTGTTATGAGGTTTAGAAAGTAGTGTCATACCTAGTAAAGTAAATTATTTTTAAAAAATATATTTAATAAAAGGTAGTGTCATACCTAGGTAAAGTAAATTATTTTTATAAAATATATTAAATTAAAAGTAGTGTCATACTTAGGTAAAGTAAATTATATTTAAAAATGTATTTAATTAAAAGTAGTGTCATACTTAGGTAAAGTAAATTATTTTTTTAAAATATATTAAATTAAAAGTAGTGTCATACCTAGGTAAAGTAAATTATATTTAAAAATGTATTTAATTAAAAGTAGTGTCATACGTAGGTAAAGTAAATTATTTTTATAAAATATATTTAATTAAAAGTAGTGTCATACCTAGGTAAAGTAAATTATTTTTTAAAAATATATTTAATTAAAAGTAGTGTCATACGTAGATAAAGTAAATTATTTTTATAAAATATATTTAATAAAAGGAAGTGTCATACCTAGGTAAAGTAAATTATTTTTATAAAATATATTTAATTAAAAGTAGTGTCATACTTAGGTAAAGTAAATTATTTTTAAAACATGTATTTAATTAAAAGTAGTGTCATACGTAGGTAAAGTAAATTATTTTTATAAAATATATTTAATTAAAAGTAGTGTCATACCTAGGTAAAGTAAATTATTTTTATAAAATATATTTAATTAAAAGTAGTGTCATACCTAGGTAAAGTAAATTATTTTTAAAAAATATATTTAATTAAAAGTAGTGTCATTCCTTGGTAAAGTAAATTATTTTTAAAAAATATATTTAATTAAAAGTAGTGTCATACCTAGGTAAAGTAAATTATTTTAAAAAAATATATTTAATAAAAGGTAGTGTCATACCTAGGTAAAGTAAATTATTTTTATAAAATATATTTAATTAAAAGTAGTGTCATACCTATGTAAAGTAAATTATTTTTAAAAAATATATTTAATTAAAAGTAGTGTCATACCTAGGTAAAGTAAATTATTTTAAAAAAATATATTTAATAAAAGGTAGTGTCATACCTAGGTAAAGTAAATTATTTTTATAAAATATATTTAATTAAAAGTAGTGTCATACTTAGGTAAAGTAAATTATTTTTAAAACATGTATTTAATTAAAAGTAGTGTCATACTTAGGTAAAGTAAATTATTTTTTTAAAATATATTTAATTAAAAGTAGTGTCATACGTAGGTAAAGTAAATTATTTTTATAAAATATATTTAATTAAAAGTAGTGTCATACCTAGGTAAAGTAAATTATTTTTTAAAAATATATTTAATTAAAAGTAGTGTCATACGTAGATAAAGTAAATTATTTTTATAAAATATATTTAATAAAAGGAAGTGTCATACCTAGGTGAAGTAAATTATTTTTATAAAATATATTTAATTAAAAGTAGTGTCATACTTAGGTAAAGTAAATTATTTTTAAAACATGTATTTAATTAAAAGTAGTGTCATACGTAGGTAAAGTAAATTATTTTTATAAAATATATTTAATTAAAAGTAGTGTCATACGTAGGTAAAGTAAATTATTTTTATAAAATATATTTAATTAAAAGTAGTGTCATACCTAGGTAAAGTAAATTATTTTTAAAAAATATATTTAATTAAAAGTAGTGTCATACCTAGGAAAAGTAAATTATTTTTATAAAATATATTTAATTAAAAGTAGTGTCATACCTAGGTAAAGTAAATTATTTTTAAAAAATGTATTTAATCAAAAGTAGTGTCATACCTAGGTAAAGTAAATTATTTTTATAAAATATATTTAATTAAAAGTAGTGTCATACTTAGGTAAAGTAAATTATTTTTAAAACATGTATTTAATTAAAAGTAGTGTCATTCCTAGGTAAAGTAAATTATTTTTATAAAATATATTTAATTAAAAGTAGTGTCATACGTAGGTAAAGTAAATTATTTTTATAAAATATATTTAATTAAAAGTAGTGTCATACCTAGGAAAAGTAAATTATTTTAATAAAATATATTTAATTAAAAGTAGTGTCATTCCTAGGTAAAGTAAATTATTTTTATAAAATATATGTAATTAAAAGTAGTGTCATACCTAGGTAAAGTAAATTATTTAAAAAAATATATTTAATTGAAAGTAGTGTCATACCTAGGTAAAGTAAATTATTTTTAAAAAATGTATTTAATTAAAAGTAGTGTCATACATAGGTAAAGTAAATTATTTTTATAAAAATATTTAATTAAAAGTAGTGTCATACCTAGGTAAAGTAAATTATTTTTATAAAAAATATTTAATTAAAAGTAGTGTCATACGTAGGTAAAGTAAATTATTTTTAAAAAATGTATTTAATTAAAAGTAGTGTCATACCTAGGTAAAGTAAATTATTTTTATAAAATATATTTAATAAAAAGTAGTGTAATACCTAGGTAAAGTAAATTCTTTTTAAAACATGTATTTAATTAAAAGTAGTGTCATACCTAGGTAAAGTAAATTATTTTAAAAAAATGTATTTAATTAAAAGTAGTGTCATACGTAGGTAAAGTAAATTATATTTAAAAAATATATTTAATTAAAAGTAGTGTCATACTTAGGTAAAGTAAATTATTTTTATAAAACATATTTAATTAAAAGTAGTGTCATACCTAGGTAAAGTAAATTATATTTAAAAATGTATTTAATTAAAAGCAGTCTCATACTTAGGTAAAGTAAATTATTTTTATAAAATATATTTAATTAAAAGTAGTGTCATACGTAGATAAAGTAAATTATTTTTATAAAATATATTTAATCAAAAGTAGTGTCATAAGTAGGTAAAGTAAATTATTTTTAAAAAATATATGTAATTAAAAGTAGTGTCATACCAAGGTAAAGTAAATTATTTTTAAAAAATATATTTAATTAAAAGTAGTGTCATACCTAGGTAAAGTAAATTATTTTTAAAAAATGTATTTAATTAAAAGTAGTGTCATTCCTAGGAAAAGTAAATTATTTTAATAAAATATATTTAATTAAAAGTAGTGTCATTCCTAGGTAAAGTAAATTATTTTTATAAAATATATTTAATTAAAAGTAGTGTCATACCTAGGAAAAGTAAATTATTTTTATAAAATATATTTAATTAAAAGTAGTGTCATTCCTAGGTAAAGTAAATTATTTTTATAAAATATATTTAATTAAAAGTAGTGTCATACTTAGGTAAAGTAAATTATTTTTATAAAACATATTTAATTAAAAGTAGTGTCATACTTAGGTAAAGTAAATTGTATTTAAAAATGTATTTAATTAAAAGTAGTGTCATACTTAGGTAAAGTAAATTATTTTATAAAATATATTTAATTAAAAGTAGTGTCATACCTAGGTAAAGTAAATTATTTTTATAAAAATATTTAATTAAAAGTAGTGTCATACCTAGGTAAAGTAAATTATTTTTAAAAAATGTATTTAATTAAAAGTAGTGTCATACCTAGGTAAAGTAAATTATTTTTATAAAATATATTTAATAAAAAGTAGTGTAATACCTAGGTAAAGTAAATTCTTTTTAAAACATGTATTTAATTAAAAGTAGTGTCATACGTAGGTAAAGTAAATTATTTTTAAAAAATATATTTAATTAAAAGTAGTGTCATACATAGATAAAGTAAATTATTTTTAAAAAATATATTTAATTAAAAGTAGTGTCATACGTAGATAAAGTAAATTATTTTTATAAAATATATTTAATTAAAAGTAGTGTCATACGTAGGTAAAGTAAATTATTTTTATAAAATATATTTAATTAAAAGTAGTCTCATTCCTAGGTAAAGAAAATTATTTATTCGATGGATTTCTTTTAGAATTTTTTTTTTTTTAGAATGTTTTTTTTTTTAAGTTTTAAACTACTTCTCGGGACTCAAAAAGCAAGAGAATCATGGCGCCATGTTTGTTTTCCTTTTAACTTTAGCACTTGCAGATATACAGACCAGTCCACAGATATAACAATAATACTTGAGTGAACTGGGTGACAGACCATTCTCATAAAATTGTTGGTTTTGCCAAACCTTGTGCGACTTCCCATAGTTCACCAAGCCAGCAGAAGAAATCTGCTACAGAATGTACATTTCAGATCTTCTTGAAAGGCGCCAAATTCATCCTGCTTTCTATTTATATATATATATATATATATATATATATATATATATATATATATATATATATATATATACTAGCAAAAGTACCCGTCGTTGAATGGGTTCAAAAGCAGTCTACAGAAAATGGACTCTGATTTATGAAAGGATGATAGGTTATGAAAAGGAAGAGTTGTAAAGAGATAGCTTCGAATTTGGGGGTATCAAAACCAAAGCAAAATATGATGAAAGTAAAAATAAAATAGATAAATCCCATGATTTATTGTACCATACCTGATCACACTAAAACACTTATCACAATATTCTATGCATCTATATTAAAAATACCTTCTTGAACTTTGTGACATATTTCCATTATATGGAGGTCAGGTGCGAACGAACACCCATTAATTTTATTATACCATATTCTTCTGCGCGTATGCAAACACCACCATTTCAATGAATCATCATTATGCCAGATCAAATATACGCATTCCTGAGTCTCGATACATCTATCATTATATGTAATCAGTTTTCTATAATAGTCAATCATATGGGAAAAAATATCACTAAAATAATCAACCAATGAAAAAATAAATAACTAAAATAATCAACCAATGAAAAAAATAAATAAATAAAAAAATCAACCAATGAAAAAAAAATAAATAAAATAATCAACCAATGAAAAAAATAAATAAATAAAATAATCATCCAATGATAAAAAATAAATAAATAAAATAATCAACCAATGAAAAAAAATAAATAAATAAAATAATCAACCAATGAAAAAAAATAAATAAATAAAATAATAAACCAATGAAAAAAAATAAATAACTAAAATAATCAACCAATGAAAAAATAAATAAATAAAATAATCAACCAATGAAAAAAATAAATAAAATAATCAACCAATGAAAAAAATAAATAAATATAATAAGTAACCAATGAAAAAATAAAAAATAAAATAATCAACCAATGAAAAAATAAATAACTAAAATAATCAACCAATGAAAAAATAAATAAATAAAATAATCAACCAATGAAAAAAAAATAAATAAATAAAATAATCAACCAATGAAAAAAAAAAATAATAATCGGCCAATGAAAAAATAAATAAATAAAATAATCAACCAATGAAAAAATAAATAAATAAAATGATCAACCAATGAAAAAAAAATAACTAAAATAATCAACCAATGAAAAAAAAATAACTAAAATAATCAACCAATGAAAAAAAAATAAATAAAATAATCAACCAATGAAAAAAATAAATAAATAAAATAATCAATCAATGAAAAAAATAAATAAATAAAATAATCAACCAATGAAAAAAATAAATAAATAAAATAATCAACCAATGAAAAAAAAATAACTAAAATAATCAACCAATGAAAAAAATAAATAACTAAAATAATCAACCAATGAAAAAATAAATAAATAAAATAATCAACCAATGAAAAAATAAATAACTAAAATAATCAACCAATGAAAAAATAAATAACTAAAATAATCAACCAATGAAAAAATAAATAACTAAAATAATCAACCAATGAAAAAAAAAAAAAATAAAATAATCGGCCAATGAAAAAAAAAATAAATAAAATAATCAACCAATGAAAAAAATAAATAATTTAAATAATCAACCAATGAAAAAAAAGTAAATAAAATAATCGGCCAATGAAAAAATAAATAAATTAAATAATCAGCCAATGAAAAAATAAATAAATAAAATAATCAGCCAATGAAAAAATAAATAAATAAAATAATCAGCCAATGAAAAAATAAATAAATAAAATAATAAGCCAATGAAAAAATAAATAAATAAAATAATCAGCCAATGAAAAAAATAAAAATTAAATAATCAAACAATGAAAATAAATAAATAAATAAAAAAATCAAACAATGAAAAAAAATAAATAAATAAAATAATCATCCAATGAAAAAAAAATAATCAGAAAATGAAAACAAATAAATAAAAACATCGACCAATGAAAAAATAGATAAAATAATCAACGAATGAAAAAAAAAATAATAATCAACCAATGAAAAAATAAATAAATAAAATAAGCAACCAATGAAAAAATAAATAAATAAAATAATCAACCAATGAAAAAATAAATATATAAAATTATCAACCAATGAAAAAATAAATAAATAAAATAATCAACCAATGAAAAAATAAATAAATAAAATAAGCAACGAATGAAAAATTAAGTAAATAAAATAATCAACGAATGAAAAAATAAATAACTAAAATACTTGACCAATGAAAAAATAAATAAATAAAATAATCAACCAATGAAAACATAAATGACTAAAATCATCGGCGAATGAAAAAATAAATAAATAAAATAATCAACCAATTAAAACGATAAAAATAAAATAATCAACCAATGAAAAAAAATCAATAAAATAATCAACAAATGAAAAAAATAAATAAATAAATCAAATAATCAACCAATGAAAAAAAAAAAAATTAAATAATCAACGAATGTAAACATAAATAAATAATCAACAAATGAAAATAAAATAAATTAAAACATCAACCAATGAAAAAATAAACAACTAAAATAATCAACCAATCAAAACAATAAATATATAAAATAATCAGCCAATGAAAAAAATAAATAAAATAATCAACCAATGCAAAAATACATAAAATAATCAACGAATAAAAAAATAAAATAATCAACGAATGAAAAAAATAAATAAATAAAATAATCAACCAATGGAAAAAATGTATATATAAAATAGTCAACCAATGAAAAAAAAAGTAAAATAATTAACCAATGAAAAAATACATAAATAAAATAAACAACAAATGAAAAATAAATAAATTTAATAATCAACCAATGAAAATAAAATCAATAAAAAAATCAACCAATGAAAAAAATAAATTAATAAAATAACATAACAAGTAAAATAAATTAATAAAATAATAACAAGTAAAAATATAAATAAATAATCAACAAATGGAATATATAAATAAATAAAATTATCAAGCAATGAAATAAATAAATAAATAAAAGTATCAACAAATTAAAAAATAAGTAAATAAATAAAATAATCAATCAATGAAAATTAAAAAAATAAAATAATCAACCAATGAAAAAATTAAATAAATAAAATAATCAGTCAATGCAAACATAAAAAAATTTAAAAAATCAACCAATGAAATATATAAATAAACGAAATAATCAACCAATGAAATAAATAAATAATATAAACAACCAATGAAAAAATAAATAAATAAAATAATCAACCAATAAAAAAATAAATAAATAAAACAAACAACCAATGAAAAAATAAATAAATAAAATAATCAACCAATAAAAAAATAAATAAATAAAACAAACAACCAATGAAAAAATAAATATATAAAACAATCAACTAATGAAATAAATAAATAACTAAAATAATCAACCAATGAAATAAATAAATATATAAAATAATCAACCAAGGAAATAAATAAAATAATAAACCAACGAAAAAATAAATAAATAAAATAATCAACCAATGAAAAAATAAATAAATTAAATAAACAACCAATGAAAAAAATAAATAAATAAAATATTTAACCAATGAAAAAAATAAATAACTAAAATAATCAACCAATGAAAAAAAAAAATAATCAACCAATGGAAAAAATTAATATATAAAATAATCAACCAATGCAAACATAAATAAATAAAATAATCAACCAATGAAAAAATAAATAAATAAAATGATTAAACAATGAAAAAAAAATAAAAAAATAAATAAATAGAATAATCAACCAATGAAAATTAAATAAATAAGATAATCAGCAAATGAAAAAAAATTAATAAAATAATCAACAAATAAAAAAATAAGTAAATAAATAAAATAATCAGTCAATGCAAACATAAAAAAATTAAAAAAAATCAACCAATGAAAAATATTAATAATTAATCAATCAATGAAATATATAAATAAATGAAATAATCAACCAATGAAATAAATAAATAAATAAATAATATAACCAACCAATGAAAAAATAAATTGTAAAATAATCAACCAATGAAAAAAAAAATAAATAAAACAAACAACCAATGAAAAAATAAATATATAAAATAATCAACTTATGAAATAAATAATAACCAAAATAATCAACCAATGAAAAAAATAAATACATAAAATAATCAACCAAGGAAATAAATAAAATAATCAACCAATGAAAAAATTAATAAATAAAATAACCAACCAATGAAAAAATAAATAAATAAAATGAACAACCAATTAAAAAAAGTAAATAGATAAAATAATCAACCAATAAATAAATAAATAAATAAATGAATAAAATACTCAGCCATAAAAAATAAATAAATATAATAATCAACCAATGAAAATTAAATAAATAAAATAATCAGCCAATGAAAAATAAATAAATAAAATAATCATCCAATGATAAAAAATAATCAATCGACGAAAAAGATAAATAAATAAAATAATCAACCAATGACAAAACAAATAAATAAATTAATTAATCAACCAATGAAAATTAAATAAATAAAATAATCAACGAATGAAAAAAAATAAAATAATCAGCCAATGAAAAAATAAATAAATTAAATAATAAACCAATGAAAATAATAAATGAATAAATAAAATAATTAACCAATGAAAAAATAAATAAATAAAATAATCAACCGATGAAAAAATAAATAAATAAAATAATAAACCAATGAAAAATACATAAATTAAATAATCAACCAATGAAAAAATAAATATAATAATCAACCAATGAAAAATAAAAAAAAAATAATAAACGAATGAAAATAAAATAAATAAACTAATCAACCAATTAAAATAAAATAAATAAACTAATCAACCAATGAAAAAAATAAATAACTAGAATAATCAACCAATAAAAAAAATAACATGAAATAATCGACCAATGGAAAATTAAAGTTTGTGCCTATTTCGATTCTATGGAGACCAGGCGCGAAAGCAGACCCTCACAATTTTATTTATTTATGAAAAAATAAATAAATAAAATAATCAACCAATTAAAAAATAAATATAAAAATAATAAACCCAAGGAAAAAATAAATATATAAAATAATCAACCCATGGAAAAGATAAATATATAAAATAATCAATCAATGAAAATAAATAAATAAATAAAATAAGCAATCAATGAAAAAATAAGTTTAAAAAATAATCAACCAATGGAAAAAATAAATAAGTGAAATAATCAACCAATGAAAAAAATAAATAAATAGAATAAACAACCAATGAAAAAAATTTTTTGTAATCAACCAATGGAAAAAATAAATATATAAAATAATCAACCAATGAAAAAAATAAATAAATAAAATAATCAACCAATGAAAAAAAATAAAATAAAATAAAATAATGACGGGAGAAAAAGTATGAAAAAATAAAAATAAAATCATTATAAGTTGTTCAAAAACAGTTAGCTTAATATATCCCTGATGATGAATCCTGAAGGATTGGAAAGTCCTCGGACGTATGATAAATATGGTGATTATATCAGCCAGTTCCTGCCAGAGGTGAAGACTATTATTCGGAAGTTGGAAAGGATCGAAAATAGAATTAATAGACAAAAAACGTCTATTTTATTTAATAAATATGCATAAGAGAAAAAAATGGTGTGTGTGTGTGTGTGTGTGTGTGTGTGTGTGTGTGTGTGTGTGTGTGTGTGTGTGTGTGTGTGTGTGTAAATGAGGTCTTTCTTTACTTGAAATTGTTTCATTGTTTGATCGATTATTTTATCACCATAAAATATCTCTTGCAAAAATGTTTTTTCTTTTTTTTTTGCTTAGTTATCTCCCTTGTGTAATCATCTTGAACTCCGTGCGTGCCACTGTCGCTCAACGCGTATATAATTCCTAATCTCTGTATTCCATAACGTTTGTTAATATTGTGCTTTCTTAGAATTTAATTTCACAACAAGTAAATCATTTAAATGTTGTTAATACAGCAATATTACTTGGGATTTCTGTGAGGTAGGTATACTCAGAGTGTAATAATATTGGATATCATAAAATACTGCGATTTTTTTAAACTGAAAATATGATATTATGCACTTACAAAGGGAGATAACCTGTATTGTTGTTCTATGGATTAACTCCCATTGTTTGTAATTGCATGTACGTAAAAAAAAAAAACTTGGTAATTCCTATGGCAGTACAATTATATTTTAATTTTGGCTTTCGGGATAAGATCAAAGGGTAGTATCTGTTCCTCAGATGCTGCACTTCTATTTCTTGTTCTCTTTCGGTGGAGGAGAAATCCTTCACGACTGAGACAATTTTTATTTTTGTACCTTTTCTCCACGTTAAAAAAACGACCCTGGTGTCTAACTCTGTCCCGTGGGGAGGCATAGTAAATAAGTACAATTACATTTTAGTCTATTGACTAGGAACAGTGTGTAGTATCTGTTATGATGCTACACTTTATCCTTTCTGTACTCGGTCAGTGAAGAAGAAATCTTTCTAGACTGAAGCAATGTTAATTTTTGTGTCATTCCAGAGTGTCCAATTTTGGTTAACAGTATTTTTCTTGCATTAAAAAAAAACAAATTTGTGTCAAACTCTGCCCTCGTGGGAAGAAGTAAATTGGTACTAGAAATACCTGTGTGGGCATCCATTGAGTTCGGGTTGGATTGTTTGAATCTGTAAGAATTTAGTTTACAAAACCAATGACGTAATTTTAAAGTCGTTACCAAAAGTTGTCTTTGAGTAACATGAAAAGAAAAATCTAGTTGGAAACAAAAAAGACACAAAACAAAGAGTAAATAATGAACGTAACTCGGGAAAGCTTTTTACTTTTTTTATTATTAATATTTAAAGGATTCTGGACTGCTTTTCTTCCCAAATGCATGGTTAACAACCAAGATATAGAAGACATTGCCAAAGCTGACCCAAAGAAATTGGGCTCTCTCTACCATGATAGAAAATTATTCAAACCTGAGAGTATCCTGTATATCTACAAGGCCACCATATGCCCATGCAAGGGATATTGTTACCATATCTGGGTTGGTACATCAACCACTAGTCTCTCACTCTTAGACAGGGTCACAAAGAGTGTCTCTAATTTAATAGGTCTTGAACTGTTTACAAAGCTCCAACCCCTCATGAACACAATGTTGCATCCCTGTGTCTGTTTTACATGTATTTTAATAAAATTTGCTCTGACAAATGAACAGCGCTCGTGCCCCCTCGATGTGAATACCTCCAACTAACCAGACAAATAGCACCATCCTACCCCTTTACTCTTTAGGTTACTTGATGACAGAAAGGTTTCTACTCTAATAGTTTCTTCTCTTGAACTGCTAGACTCTGGAATTCTCTCCTGGCCTCTTGCTTCCCTGACATGCAGAAATTTAAATGTAATGTAAACAGACATCTTACTGCTCAGCTGGCTACATAGTGTCTTTGTAGATATGATCCAAAATGCTTTGTTTGAGGTGAATAAGAGTTTTAAAGAAAAATATAACAATAAAAAATATAACAATAAAAAATATAATAATAAAAAATATATAAAAAGCTCAATGAAATGAGTAAGTCAGTTAGAGCACTAAAAATATTACAAATAAATCCCTACAATTCTTTCAAAACGTTTATAGTTTCAAGTGATATAAAAGGTTATATAAACTAATTATTCCAATAAATATTATTGCAGTAAACAATAAAAAAAAAAAATTAGAGAGTAAAAACGGAAACTTATTTTCGTTTTTCCACCAAAATATGGAAAACCAGTCTTACGATTCTGAATTTTAGAGATGAGGATTGATTATTCATATTATTTGGATTTTTCGGACTACTGTTCTCATCTTGAGTGTTATTTTTACAACGTTTTGGGCGATGTAACCTCTAATCTTCTTCAGGTGTATCTTGTTGAACTCGGGAATCTGCACAGAATTTTGAATAGAACCCTTTATTTAATCCACGAAGGTTGCAGGCTTTCATTTCATCAGCCATGATTGGATAGAAGTTTGTAATTTGAGTGCCACCCAGCACTGAGGATCGAACCTTTAACTTCCAGAATAATATAATTTTACAACTGAATTTTATCAAGTACTTTATCCACTACGGTCCTGGTCCTTGCATTATGAAAATGACATGTAAGATGAGAATAGAACTCCGAAAAATCTAGATAATAAAAAAGAAAGTCCTAGTTGAAAGAAAGAGGCTGAAAAAAGAAACATACAAAGAAACTTCAATACAAAATGTCTTGCATATAGCTAATTCTTCAAAAGGTCATTTATTTTCAGCTTTTCTTTTCTTTCAATGTTTGTTTCTTTTAAATATGGACTCGTATTTTTTTTTTAAACAAAGCTTTCTCAAGGTCAATAGTTCATGTGTTTTTCTTTTTAATAATTTTTTTTTTCAACTATCCTTTGTTTTATTCAAAAGGGGATTCTTTTAGAAAATGTCTCTGAAACTGTTTTCTTTTTTTTTAACTAAGAGCCGCCAACCGACTAGCAAGCTAGGTAACTAGCTTCTTAACTAATCACTAACCCGTAGTGAGGCAACTCCTTTTATACATCCTAACTCTCAGTGGCGAGAATTCCAACGTGATTTCCAACGAGATTGGAATGTCCATTTAACTTAGTAGAGAATAGATACCCAGTTTCTCCGTAATGGCAAAACAGCAGTTCAGTGTCTTTTCTTCCCTCCAACCCACCCCCGGTAAGTCAAATCAATTTCAAGCCAGATATAGTAATATGGAACCAGCCCAAAATAACTGCACTCATTATCGATGTCACAGTCCCAAATGATTTGGGCCTTAATAGAGCTGAACGGGAAAAGATAACAAAATATCAGGACCTAAAAATGATCTAAAAACGACATGGTCTCTGAAAGAAATAAACATTATACCGGTTGTGATGGGAGCAACTGGCCTAATAAAAAAGAACCTTCAGAAATACTTGGAAGCAATCCCTGGAAGACCAAGCTGTAAGGAAATACAGATAGCAGCCATAAAGGGAACAGTGTCTATTCTTAAAAGAGCCCTCGGATATAAATTGAAATTTTAAAAGAATAAACTGTTAGCTCCAGGAGGGAGCCCCTTGATCTCTTCAAACTAACGAAAGTAAATTAAAAAATAAAAAAAGATATGCACACATCATGATATGAACAACAAACGCAAAATTGTTCTCTAAATTAACCAGGGTTTCATATAACATTATGTGAATGTATTATTAAATCATTTCTCTCCGATAGGCTCATAAGAGTAGTGGTAGATGGACAAAAATCGGAGGCCTGCAATATAAATGCTGGAGTCCCTCAGGGGTCAATCCTGGGCCCAACTCTCTTCCTGATCTACATCAATGACCTCCCTAAACACATACTTAAATCATTCGTTGACATCTATGCTGATGACACGACCATCTACGGCAACACACCAAAGGCTGTAAATGACAAAGTTCTCTCTGATTCTCTCTCTTCTGATCTCGAGCACGTGGTTCAGTGGGGGAAGACGTGGCTGGTTACCTTTAATGCATCCAAAACCACATTCTATCCTTACATCATCAACGCTCTGATCCCCATCTGGCATCAATTGTGATGGATGGCTTTCTTCTGGGTGAGGCCCCGTGTTTTGATAAGCTTCTGGGTTTGACCTTTACTCCTGATCTGAAATGGAACATGTACATCAAGTCTGTTGCCAAGGTCGCTGGAAAGATGGTGGGATCCTTCTACCGCTCCAGAAGATATTTCACTACTGATGCAATTCTCTATCTATATAAAAGCCAAGTACGTCCAAGGATGGAATACTGCTGCCATATCTGGACAGGAGCTGCTAAAAACAGCCTATCCTGCCTTGACAGAGTACAAAATAGAATTCGTGACTTAGTGGAGAATGCCCTTTCTCTACCCACAGAAGAGACGTTGCGAGCCTATCCTTGTTTTATCGTTATTTCCATGGCAGGTGCTCGTCTGAACTCCAATCTCTGGTCCCCCCTCGCCAATTCTTTCACGAAAAACACCCGTCTAGCTGAATCCAATGTGAAAAATTTCCCCCACTCTATATCTGTGCCTAAATTAAAACGTGGATTCCATGAACAAAGTTTCTTTCTTAGAACTGCACGCCTGTGGAACTCTGTTCCGTCTGCCTGCTTCCCACCGGACTACAACTTGGATGTCTTCAAGTCCAACAAATTCCTAATGAACCGCTCCCTTATTAAGTAAACACTTCATCAAATCTCCACACTAACGTAATGTACTTGCAATAACCCTTATCCGTGAGTGGCTTCTGGGCCTTGATAAGTGGTGATCACTGTGTAATAAAAAAAAAAAAATTCACACATGAGGTTAATATCTCAACAGTGCTATAATAACAGCACATAACTAGATTTAATTCATGTTAGGGTTTGTGTTCCTTGAATAGAAGCACTGGTTGAGTTTGAATAAAATAAATACGTATTAGATACGTTTGAAGCTAAAACAACGCATTATTACAAAACAAACAGATATTTATTTTGTTTAAAATTTATATTGAAATTTATAAATATATACACTTTATCATCAGTATGTCTTTCTTTCTTTCTTTTTTTTGCCATGTCGTTGGAGCATAGAATCAGTAGAAGTCCGTTTGTTGTTTTTACGATGGTCTTTTCAAATGTCGGAATGGTACATTGGTCACGCGGAATTCACGTTAGGGTTTGTGTTCCTTGATTGATCGCTGATTGAGTTTTCTACTGATTCTATGCTCCAACAACGACATGGCAAAAAAAATAGAAAGAAAGACATACTGATGATGAAGTGTATCTTCGAAATAAATTTATAAATTTCAATATAAATTTCAAACAAAATTAATATCTGTTTATTTTGTAATAATGCATTGTTTTGGCTTCAAACGTATCCAATACGTATTTATTAGATTTAATTAATGTTTATTTTAAAGTTTTTGTAGTCGACTGTAGGAAAAACAAGATTAATATATAACTAAGAAGGTTTGAAACAGAAAGATTGTGGCTTCAGAAAATGATTGAAGCAGAAGAATTAGAACAAGCATCCTACAGAAATCAAACTGAAACAGACTGAAGTTACTGAAGAAAGATTGAAACAGAAAAATTAGAATTGCAGAAAGAACAGCTTGCACAGAATAAAAGATTTGAGCAATTGTTCAACCATATCCCAAAACAATAACAGAAACAAGCCGTGCGTGTGCATGGTCCTCCTCTGGTGCTGCATGTAAGGTGACGCCACAAAAAATAATGAAGAAATGATGAATGTGGAACGTGTGAAGGGCCAACGTTGCCTTCACATTTTTGCCAAGTTTCAGAAAAATCTAATGGATGGGGCAAAAGTTATGGGGTAAAAAGTGTCATTTTTTGCAATTTTGGGGCATTTGTGATCGCTTTTGAGCTTCTGAGAATGCCGAATCCCAGTGAAAATGGACAGACGGTGCAGTTTTATGCCTTAAGACATATTTGAATTCAGCACCATGAAAAACCACTATATTTCTGCTATTACTAATATTACTATATTTCTAAAATTACTATGTTTCTTTCTGGTGGACTTGACAGATATAGACATACATACCAAGTTTTTGAGTAATATGAAGACAAAGCTCCAAAAAGGCATGTTTTTTTAGCCCTAAAAGTTCCAGACAGATGCAAACCAGAATTTTACCAGGGTCGCTCATACTGAATCTATATTAAGAACAATGGCCTCCACAGTTTGACAAAGTTTCAGGAAAATCTAATGGATGGATTAAACGCTATGGGGCAAAAAGTGTCATTTTTGGCCATTTTGGGGCATTTTTTACCTCTTTTGAGCCCCTGGGGACGCTGAATCCCAGTGGAAATGGATAATGGTGCAGTTTCAGGCCTAAACACATGTATATTTGAGTTTACTACCGTGAAAAACCACTATATAATCAGACATATCAAGTTTTTGTTAAGAAATATGTAAAAAAAAAAAAAAACATACAAAAAGGAGCGGTTTTAGCAATAAAAGTCCCTGGGGACGCGAACCAAAATTTTGCCAGGGTAACTCGTACTGGATTTATATTAAGAATAATGGGCTCCACATTTTCGCCAAGTTTCAGAAAAATCTAATCGATGGATCAAAAGTTATGGGGTAAAATGTGTCATTTTTGGCCATTTGGAGGCATTTTTGACCTCTTTTGAGCCCCTGGGGATGCAACAGGAATTTTTGAAAAAAAATCTTTTTTACTGTGCACATCTATTTGTGGCAAAATTTCAGGAAAAACTAATGGACAGTTATCTGACAATCATCCGGAATAACGGATGCACACACAGGCGAATAGACGCCACTGAAAACATAAGTCCCTCTCTGATAAATCGGGGGACCAATTATTCGAATTATCAAGTGTATAACAAGGTAAGTCACAATTTTTGTTTCTTTCTGGTGGTCTTGACAGATGTTTATGACATTGAGCTGAAACCGGGTATACGACCAACTTCCAAAAAGAAGTGAAGTGTTTTCTTCACATCAGAAAAAAAAATTACAGTGCTATTCAAAGTTGAGCATAATGCAATCTGTCATGAATTATGTTTCAGAAAGAGCACAAGTATGCGAAGCTGAAAATGGACAACATTCTGGATATCTTGTGGGTAATTTTTTGCCATTTCACCACATAGATCATATCCCCAATTCTTTTATCCACAATCCAAATTTCACAAAACGACTTTTATTCTTGAATACTCGGGAATAAAATCAAAACTTTTCTCCGATTCGAAAATGTTCCGATTTCTGATGAGTCAGTAACAGTCTATTGAAAATCGCCTTGATATTTTTTTGAGCAGAACCTCCACTGGTGAATGCAAGATGAAATGCTATCATTAGACATCTTTCTAGACATTTGCAGAAAATCCTGCCTGGCTTTCTCCTTGCCTTTAAATGATCTCGTTGTCTTAAGGAGAATTGCTTCCCATTACCGTGGAAAACCTCATCGATATTTAAAAATTCATATGATCAGTAATTTCCCTCTCAATATAGACCAACCAGTCTCCTGTGCATTGTGAGTAAGTTGCTAGAATCTGTATTAAATGGAGAAGTAGTCAACCACCTCAACAAAAATAACCTCCTCAGTGACATGCAATATGGCTTCCGTTCTGCTAGATCTACAGCAGATGTTCTAGCAGTTATATCTCATAGGATTAGTGAATCTCTTGACGGAAGGTTCCTTTCGAGGGCAATTGCTCTTGACATATCAAAGGCCTTTGATAGAGTATGGCATAAAGGTCTACTTCACACAATCTCCAGCTACAGTATAGCTGGAAATGTCTTTTCAATTATTAAATCATTTGTCTTTCATAGGTTCATAAAAGTAGTGGTTGATGGGCAGAAATCAAAAGCTCACAGTATTAATGCTGGAGTCCTTCAAGAGTCCATCTTGGGCCCCACTCTCTTTCTGATCTACATCAATGATCTCCTAAATCACATCCAAAGATCATTTGTAAACATTTATGCTGATGACACTACCATCTATGGCAACACTTCAATGGCTGTAAACGACCAAGTTCTCTCTGATTATCTCTCCTTTGATCTTGAGCATATGGTGCAATGGGGAAAGAAGTGGTTGGTTAAATGTAATGCAGTTAAAACCAAGCTTCTATCTTTACATCATCAACGCTCTAATCTTTGTTTGGCATCAATTGAAATGAATGGCTTTCATCTTGGGGAGGCTTCATGTTTTGACAGCTTCTGGGTCTGAGCTTTACTCCTGATCTGAGATGGAACATATACGTCAAATCTGTTGCCAAGGTCGCTGGGAAAATGGTGGGATCATTCTACCTCCTCAGTAGATATCTTATCAGCTGATGCAATTCTCTAACTGTATAAGAGACAAGTACGTCCAAGGATGGAATACTGCTGCTATATTTGGAACGCAGCTGCTAGAAAGATCTTATTCTGCCTTGACAGAGTTCAAAATAGACTTTGTAGCCTAGTGGGGGATGCTCTTTTCTGTAACCTCTTTCCTACAGAAGAGACTTTGTGAGCCTGTCTCTGCTTTATCGTTATCATAGCAAGTGCTTGTCTGAGCTCGAATCTATGATTCCCTTCTCACCAAACTTTCATGAAAAACAATTGTCTAATTGAAACTAATAATTAATTACTTAATCAATAATTAATAACTAATTAATAATTTCTTTTGCTCTTTATCTGTGCCTAAACCTAAACGTAGATTCCATGAAAAATGCTTCTTTCTTAGAACTGCACACCTGCAAAACTCTCTTCCATTTCCCTGCTTTCTAGCTGACTACAACATGGTCATCTTCAAGTCCAACATAAACAAGTTCTTGATGAACTGTTTCCCTTAAGTAATCCAATTTATCTAATTTCCACTACTAATGAGTACTACGATATTGTTTTATTGGTTACTGTACACTCATTAACTTTTATCCTCGAGTGGCCTCCGGGCTTTGATAAGTGGTGACTGCTTTGTAAAAAAAAGGTGCCAACAAAATGCTCTGCTTGACCGTTGTTTCTTGCACAATATGACGCGATTGTAAAGCATTCCACTAGAAACAACTGACAAAACCGTTTGGATTCACTTGATTTGAACGGCGTGTCATGATCTGATGCCCCACAATCCACGACTCTGAAACGTGTGAACAATTCACAAAGAAACCTAATTGTTGTGATCCATCTTTCACAGCCAGATAATAGAACCCGCCCAATAGTCCAGCAAAGTTAATATGGATTCTTGACGACAGTCAGTCCATTTTAGGCTAACACTCACATTTTACTATATTCACAATATCACAATTGATGTACGTTGGCATAACTTTGTATAAGACTCTTCGCCGTGATATGCATGGATTGTCAACATGAAATTCGCATAGAATACATTTTTCAATTTTGCTAGAATGACCACATGAACAATGTCCATTAATACTATCGAGAATTAAATATGCCCATAGATTTTTTGTTCAGTATCGCATTTTAAATATTTTATAGGGTCATCATTTATTACCTTTGTTTTTATCTCTGTTAATGCCACCGGAAGTTAATTTTGTGGTAGTACAAAACCTGGTTTTCACCTCAATTTCTGTTGGTAGAGAGGCTATTAGTGTTCTGAAGTAGTTCCACAGATTTCGGTATCAATCAGTACAGTCCATCCACATAACCAATCTTTCAAGGTTTAGGAAAATGATTCTACATCTTCACAATCTGTAAGCTGTATGTGCAGGAAAACCTTTCCTTGAACCATTAATTGCTAATCAAGGTTTATGGATCCTAGACAAAATGGTGACATTTTAGTTACCACAAAAAATATGTCGAGCACCTCTTTTTCTATTTTCTTTATATTTTCTGGTGCTGGCATATTTTTATCATGCCTGCCCCCCCCTCTCTCTCTCTCTCTCTCTCTGTCTGGGTCGGCCCTTCCTTGTATTCTAGGCTACTATTTGTCCCAGATATGTAATTTGTTGCATAAAACCTCACATTTCTCTTTTAGTTTGAAACTCTGTTCCGTCTGCCTGCTTCCCTCCGGACTACAACTTGGATGTCTTCAAGTCCAATGTTAACAAATTCCTAATGAACCGCCCCCTTAATTAAACACTTCATCAAATCTCCACACTAACGTAATGTACTTGCAATAACCCTTATCCCTGAGTGGCTTCCGGGCCTTGATAAGTGGTGATCACTGTGTAAAAAAAAAACAAAAAAACTGTAATCCTAAATTCTTTGGTTAACTTTATGTATGCACTCTTTCTGTTGCTCTGAAGTTTTACTAATTAATAAGATATCATCCTGATAAACCATGCAAACTATCTACCGTTCAGCATCCATTACTTGCTGAAATATAACCTGTCCCACTTTTACTTCAAACGGTGGTCTCTCAAATTTGTATAAATCCTTGTGCATTTATGTTCAATAATTCGAACATTCTTCATCTACCAGAATCTGCAAATATACATCAATATATAAAGTCTATTTTCGAGAGAAAAATAATTTTCCTCCATTAAACTTCACATTTTTTTTTTTTTTAGGTTAGGTAACGGATAATTCTGACGTCTAATATTGTTAGAATTTAAAAAAATAAACAGAGGTATAAATTTTCACAATGGGCTTTCCTCAGATACTGTTACAGCCTTGCAGGTGGATAACAGCAAAGGCAAAAAGTTGAATAATTAACAAGTGTATTAGTAAACGTGTGTGTCATAGAAGTACACGTCATGATTCTGGGGCTGTCGATGCTGGTGATCTGGTGTTTGATTGCTCATTGAGTAAAGTAGAACAGACATCATGCTGTTGTTAAATAGGTTCCGCATGATTCTGAGCCTCAAATTGATGACTGAGGGTGAGTCACCGAATAAGTGATCTTCATGAACAAAGATTCGAGGTTCCAGGATATTGGACGAGTAATGCAATTTGCAAATATACGATTGCATTAAACACCTAGTTCTTCATCTTTGGATAATCGCATAAACTAGTTGAATTGTGTGACTGACATAAAGAAAAAAGCAACTTTATGAAAGGAATTCATTCAAGATGAACAGAATAGAACGGCAATGTGGAGAATAATGAATATTTGAAAGAATATTTGCAGAATCTCTGGATTGCGATTTAAGTCCCTTATTTCGTTCTGCGAGCTGGCAGATCTCAAAACGTCAAACCCCAAACCCTGCAAGAATTGAAGGAAAACATCAGGAACAAAATAAGGGAGGTAAGTCGCAATGCAGAGATTATGCAATCTGTCATGAATAATGTTTCAGAAAGAGTACAAATATGTAAAGCAAGATTTAAAAGACATTATTTTTCATGAATAAAGATTGTTCAAATTTTAAATTTATGTTTTAAAAAAATTTCCAATGTCTTAATCAGATTGTGTTAAAATTACAGAATGATATCATCAAAAATAAAGAATCTATTTAAGTTCAAAAGCCTTCAGGGACTTTTTGGACCGTTTGTATTTAAACCAAATCAGGAAAAAATATTTTGATATTGTAGTCAGCACTACAGAAGAATTAACTGATTGAGACGTTCGACTTACCAGCACCACAATTAGTTTCTCAAAGGTGAACGACGAAAAAAAAAACACACTTCGTAGACGTCTATCCCAAGAGAAAAAGATATTAATTCTTTACGGAGTATAGGCTCAAAAAGGAAGGCGTTAGGGGTAAGCTGATTTGGTCATTTTAGTTATAATAGAATCACTCAGATATACATATAGAGTTGCATCTAAACACCATGGTAGTTACGGCCCCAGAATCATGACGTGTACTTCTATAACACACACGTTTACTAATACACTTGTTAATTATTCAACTGTGTTTGCCTTTGCTGTTATCCACCTGCAAGGCTACAACAGTATCTGAGGAAAGCCCATTCTGAAAATTTATACCTCTGTTTATTTTTTTTAATTTTAACAATATTAGACGTCAGTTTAGAAATATACACTAAATTCCAGGTACTTTGAAGTATTTTAAAACTATGTAATGAGGCATAATATGGGCACAAAAATTCATACGGAAATTCGCATATTTTAGTTGTGTAAAACTGTTCTGTTCAGGGAGTTATTGTTACGGATATTCTATGTTTTTTATGCATGTTACCAGCCGATTTCTTTATCAGTGTCATAAAAAGCGTAATTGAAAAGGTGTAACAAATCATTAATCCAATCTATACAAATTCATGAATAGTTTTTAGATAGAAAAGATACAAAAAAAAATAATAAATAAATGCTTTTTATCGACTGTGATCAAATGCAAGAGTATAAAACTGCAGACGGCGTTTCCGGTCTCTATTCGTTTTGAAAGTCAAAGGATAAAACAATTAACGACTCCAAAATATCGATTGGCTGACGTGCGAGGTTGAATGTCATTTATACCGAGAATTAAAGAAGGGAATAAATGTTTAGGAGCAAGTTGCATTTAAAGCAAATAGGCAGAAAATAAAGAAGTTAAAAATAATATATGAAATGTGTGAATGAGAGTAAGCGAGAGGGGGAAAATGTGACAAAGAATAAAATAGAAAGAAAGGAAATAGGCTTTATACACACACACACACACACACACACACACACACATATATATATATATATATATATATATATATATATATATATATATATATATGTATTATTACATTTTCACCCCAAACAGGGGACATTGCCACTTTGATGTAGGAAGCTATTATCAATGATATAATCTACAGGGATACTATGTGGGGAGTTGGGCAGCAAGATATCGGTTCACGTTACACTTGAACTTCTGCATGTCAGTACAGTTGAGGAAGCAGGAACCCGGAAGCGAATTACAAAGTCTAGCGGTTCTGGGGAAGAAACTACTGGAGTAGAAGGTCTCTTATATCTAGGGATCTCTACTGTGAAGGGGTGGGATTTAGCTGCTTGTCAGGTTTGTCGAGGGTATTTACGTCGAAGGGGTACGAGTGCTTGCAGTTCGTCAGAGCATTCACCGTTAAAGTACTTGTAGAACATGCTACATTTCATCAATGAGACAGAGGCTGGAGCTTAGATGATAGTTCAGGACCTATCAGGTTGGCGACTCCCCTTTTGAACCTTGTCTGGGAGCGAGAGACTAGTAGCAGATGCACCAGCCCAAATATGACAACAACACTCCATACATGGCCGAATGATGGCCTTATAGAAGTACAGGATACTTCCGGACGTTAGTAGCTTTCTAGCACGGTAGAGAAAACCTACCTTCTTCGCAGCAGTCCTGGCAATGCTCTTAATGTAATTGTTCCAACTCATGTTTCCTGTGAACGTAAGGCCGAGCAGTTTAAAATATGTACTTTCTGATAAAGAGTCATTGGCCATTGCTATTGGTGGTAGAGAAGGTTTCTTGTAATTATTGAAGGAAACAAGTTTAGTCTTGGCAGCATTGAATGTGACCATCCATTTTTGTCCCCATTCCACTACAGATTGGAGGTCATTCTCTAGTGTTTCTGCCATTTCTTTAGATATGTGTTCATTTGTTTTCCTGTCGTGTCTGTTATAGAGCATGGTGTCATCAGCATATATACCCATCTAACAGACAATTTTATCAGGGAGGTCATTTATGAATATTAAGAATAATAGAGGTTCAAGGATAGACCCTTGAGGCACCCCCGCATTTATATCATATATATATATATATATATTTTTGTTTGCAAAGAGATCTCAAAGTCTTAATATATATAGTTTCTAGAATTTTGAGATAGTAAAGAGAATGCGGGTTCCTAAGGATGGAAAAAAACTCGGCACTAAAATTCGAAGCACAAATATGATTATTTATAATATATATAATAGTAATAACATATATATATATATATATATATATATATATATATATATATATATATGTATATATACAGGGTGAGCCCCCCACCCCAAAAAAAACAAAAGCTAAATGGAGGCCGTCTAGAACATATGCTGTAGAACGGAGAAAAAAAAACCAACGACCCTAGTGTTTTGATGTGATGTAATAAACTAGTTATGACCAAAGTTTCATTTCATTCGGACAACATACTAAGAAGCGGAGCCTAATTAGAGTTGGGGCCCGTTTTTTTTGGGGGGGGGTCACCCTGTATATATATATATATATATATATATATATATATATATATATATATATAGACTCATACATATGCAGTACATGATAATGATTATGATGATGTTGACAAATTCACACATAATTTTCCAAATAACTCAACGCACGAATCGACGAAAAATAACAGTCCAATTGATATGAAATTACAGACGCTTGGATTTTTGTTTTGTTTTTTTTTAAATAAAAACTTTGTTTTAGGCTCACACATATGCAGTACATGATGATGATGATGATAATGATGATGATGATGTGTGAGTCTAAAACAAACATTTTATTTTAAAAAAAAAATCCAAGCGTCTGTAATTCATATCAATTGGACTGTTGTTTTTCGTCGATTCGTACGTTGAGTTATTTGGAAAATTATGTGTGAATTTGTCATCATCATCATCATCATCATCATCATCATCATCATCATCATCATCAACATCATCATGTACTGCATATGTATGAGTCTAAAACAAACTTTTTAATTATAAAAAATGGGAAGGGACGGAGGAAAAAAGATCAGGAAGGAAAAGGGACAAAGACGGTCCAGCCGCTGATCACTTACTATGTATGACTTTTGGAATGTTCCTTCATGTGTATTTTACATGTATATGTGTGTGTACGTGTGTATAGGCATATGTATGTATGTGCGTATTTGTGTGCCTCTACATGATTATGGTTGCATGTGTGTGCACATGCATGCGTATGTTGGCGTACATCTGTATGTACGCATGTCTTTATTGTCTGTGTATGTGGGGCGGAAAGGGCTCCCTTAAGCCGTGGTGAAGGCAACTCCTCCAGGAGAAGCAAATCTTAACATAAAGCGGGAGACCATTAAGTTGGTCTGCAGTTTGACTTGTTGCTGGCTATCTTGCTCTTGCTTGTTGCTGGATGACAACATTTTGAACCGAGAGAGAGATTTAGCTGTCGTACAAAGCTAAAACTCTGTAACATCATCTGTGTATAGATACTCCCTCAGCCATGGAAAAGTTGTGACACGTGTAGGCCTGAAATGCTGGAAACATGTAATAATTGATCTGCCATCATTATATGTATGTATGTATGTATGTATGTATGTATGTATAGGTGTATGAATATTCATGTACAGGTGTATGTATATGTGATTGTGCGTATATCTATGTGTATATGTATGTATGTGTGTATATGTATGTATATATGTATGTGTGTGTATGTATATATGTATATATATTGTTTGTATGTATGTGTATATATGCATGTGTGTTTATGTGCATATATGCATGTGTGTATATGTATGTATATGTAGGTAAGTGTATGTATATATATATGTGCATATGTGTATATGTGTGTGTATTTATATGTATGTACATGTGTATGTATGCGTGTGTGTATGTATGTGTATTATGCATTGTGTATGTATATATGTGTGTATGTTTACAGTTATGTTTTTTTTTTACACAGTGATCACCACTTATCAAGGCCCGGAAGCCACTCAGGGATAAGGGTTATTGCAAGTACATTACGTTAGTGTGGAGATTTGATGAAGTGTTTACTTTAGGGGGCGGTTCATTAGGAATTTGTTAACGTTGGACTTGAAGACATCGAAGTTGTAGTCTGGTGGGAAGCAGGCAGACGGAACAGAGTTCCACAGGTGTGCAGTTCTAAGAAAGAAGCTTTGTTAATGGAATCCGCGTTTTGATTTAGGCACAGATATAGAGTGGGGGAAATTTGTCACAGTGGATTCAGCTAGACGGGTGTTTTTCGTGAAAGATTGGCGAGGGGGGACCAGAGATTGGAGTTCAGACGAGCACCTGCCATGAAAATAACAATAAAACAAGGATAGGCTCGCAACGTCTCTTCTGTGGAAGAGAGGTTGCAGGGTAGAGAAAAGGGTATCCTCCACTAAGCCACAAAGTCTATTTTGTACTCTGTCAAGCCAGGAAAGGCTGTTTTTAGCAGCTCCTGCCCAGATATGGCAGCAGTATTCCATCCTTGGACATACTTGGCTTTTATATAGATAGAGAATTGCATCAGTAGTGAGATATTTTCTGAAGTGGTAGAAGGATCCCACCATCTTTCCAGCGACCTTGGCAACAGACTTGATGTACATGTTCCATTTCAGATCAGGAGTAAAAGTCAAACCCAGAAGCTTGTCAAAACATGGGGCCTCACCCAGATGAGAGCCATCCATCACAATTGATGCCAGATAGGGATCAGAGCGTTGATGATGTAAGGATAGGAGTTTGGTTTTGGATGTATTAAAGGTAACCAGCCACATCTTCCCCCACTGAACCATGCGCTCGAGATCAAAGGAGAGAGAATCAGAGAGAACTTTGTCATTTACAGCCTTTGATGTGTTGCCGTAGATGGTCGTGTCATCAGCATAGATGTCAACGAATGATTTAAGTATGTGTTTAGGGAGGTCATTGATGTAGATCAGGAAGAGAGTTGGGCCCAGGATTGACCCCTGAGGGACCCCAGCATTTATATTGCAGGCCTCCGTTTTTTTTCCATCTACCACTACTCTTATGAACCTATCGGAGAGAAATGATTTAATGATTGAGAAAACATTTCCAGTTATACCGTAGCTGGAAATCTTGTGAAGTAGACCCTTATGCCATACCTTATCGAAGGCTTTTGATATGTCAAGAGCAATTGCCCTAGAAAGGAAGCCTTTGTCAAGAGATTCACTAATCCTGTGGGATATAACCGTCAGCAAATCTGCGGTAGATCTTGCAGAGCGGAAACCATATTGTGTGTCACTAAGAAGGTCATTCCTGCAGAGGTGGTTGACTATTTCTCTATTTAATATTGATTCCAGCAACTTACTCATAACACACAGGAGACTTATTGGTCTGTACTGAGAGGGAGATGACTTATCACCTGAATTCTTAAATACAGGGCAAACTGATGAGGTCTTCCAGGGAGTCGGAAAGCACTTCTCCTTAAGGCAGCACTTAAATAGTTTCGTAAGTATGGGAGCAAGTTCTGGTTGAAGTTTTTTTAACACTATAATTGGGATGCCATCAGGGCCAGTTGCTTTACTGGAATCTAGGTTGTTGATTAGCTTGGCGACCTCATGCACGGATATTTGTATGTTACCTAGCTTGTTCTGTGTTATAGGAGGAAATATGGAGAGTTGATGGCCTTCGTCGCATAGGGTAGAATTAGCTGCAAAGTTCTTTGCAAATAGTTTGGCCTTGTCTGACGCTGACGAGATGACCTCTGGTCCATTGATAATGGTTGGGATAGAACGCACACTTTTGTTCAGGATCCTATTTGTTATTTGCCAAAACTTGTGGGAACCAAGCCGCTGATCAGCTACCTTGGATTTAACAGACTGGGCATATAGCTCTCTGGCATTTTTTTATTACTCTTTTACAGTGGTTGCTGGCAGTCCTGAAAGTAGCTTTAGTCTCAGTGCATCTATTACGTTGGTAGCTATGGAAAAAGTGATTTCTGTGCACGATAGCAGCAGCACATTCTGGGGAGAACCATGGCTGGCTGTTAGGTTTTTGTTGAAATTTTTTTAGATGGTATGAATTGGTCTATGCCTACAATTAACCATTCGGTCAGATCTGATACTATAGAGGACACTTCCTTTTTAAACATGGAGTGCAGAGGTAAATCAGATATGAATGTACGGAAGCTATTCCAGTCAGCCATAGAGTATCGGTATACAGTACGGTGGAGGGGTACGTTTGGGGGCTTCTTACATTTCGTTGTATGTGTGTATGTATGTATGTGTATATATGTATATTTGCATTTATATATATATATATATATATATATGTATGCCATTGACTTGTCTTGTGTATGTTTATGTATGTATATGTATGTGTATTATGTATTGTGTATGTTTGTATGCATAAATGTGTGTTATATGTATGCGTGTAGGTGTATGTACGTGTATATATGTATGTATGTATGTATGCGTGCATATATATATATATGTATGTATACTAGCGACCGTCTTCAGTGTCATGTCTGTTTGAGCGTGTGAATTTTGCCGGCAGGACTAAAGTCATTTTCGGCTCATGGGCTTTTAGTGCCTAAAGGAGTGCCGCTCGTCTGACAAGACGTTGTAATTATCATCGTCATCATTATCATATATATATATATATATATATATATATATATATATATATATATAATGTTTAGAAAATATGAGTGAAAATAATGTGTGGAAATTATATATATATATATATATATATATATATATAATTTTAAGGGGATTAGAACAGTAGCCTAATGAGCAGAGTGTCATGTGATAGTAAAATTACTAATTTAATTAAGATACAAGAAAAGAACAGTGCTCGTTGTAATCCAGATATATAATAAGCAAATATCCTAGAGCTACTTTAATATTTAGCAATGTGATTGACAATTTAAAATTCAAATTAGAATTAAAAATTAAAAATCTGTTTCATAAGAAGGAACAACAACAAAGGCAATAATTTGTACGATCGTTTCGGAAAACAATGTTTTTATTGTGTATTGTGATAGACATTAAGCCACGGACAATAATTTTGACATATAGTATTTTTTAAAAAGTAAATATATATATATATATATATATATATATATATATATATATATGCATATGTATATATATAATTCTTAACTTTTATTAAAAATATATTATTATAACCTTATATTTAAACCAAATTCAGATTTATAATTTTATTCTATTTTTATTTTTTATCCTCAACCCATATTAATTTGCTTTTCAAGTAAATATTTTCCTTTTTATTTTAATTTTTTCCGGATACATCTGCCTTACTTAAAAATGCTAGGTTTATTTATGGTCTCTTTTACATATTTTAAAAACTCCACCCAATAGTTTTGCTGATGAGGCGACGTTGTTTTAAAAAATACTATATGTCAAAATTATTGTCCGTGGCTTAATGTCTATCACAATAAAAACATCGTTTCCGAAACGATCGTACAAATTATAGCCTTTGTTGTTGTTCCTTCTTATGAAACAGATTTTTAATTTTTAATTCTAATTTGAATTTTAAATTGTCAATCACATTACAATATATATATATATATATATATATATATATATATATATATATATATATATATATATATATATATACAGGGTGCGGCATAAATAACGCCCTTTTATATCTTATTATATTTATGTATATTTTCTTTAACTAATTCTTAAACATTTATTTTTTTCAGGTATTTTTTAAACCATGAGATTAACAATTGAACAGAGAGTAAAAGCAATACAATTGTATTATCAAAATAATAATAATGGTGCTAAAACTGCAAGATTGTTATCAGATGAATATGACATCCCAAGAGTGCAAAGCCGAAATATCAAAAGCTTGATTAAAAAATTTGAATCCACAGGAAGTGTAAGGGATGCTCAAAGATCCGGAAGGCCAGTTGTCGCAACGAGCTTAGAAAAGTCCAATGAACTACAAGAATCGTTGCTGCATACTCCTCAAAAATCCAGTAGACGTCTTTCTACAGAGTTAGCAATCAGTGATAGGAGTGTTCGCAGAATATTGAAGAAGCTAAAGATGAGACCTTACATTCCACGTGTTCTTCAAAGTTTGCATGATGGAGATCAAGATAGACGATTACAATTTTGTGAAATCTTTTTGAATAAAGTTAATGAAGATATAACTTTCCTTGAAAAGATATGGTGGTCAGATGAAGCAACCTTTAAGTTAAATGGGCATATCAATAGCCATAATTGTGTGTATTGGAGTAATGAGAATCCTCATATCATCTTGGAAAAGGATGTTAATTCGCCAGGAGTAACAGTTTGGGCTGCCATTTCTTGTATGGGATTAATAGGGCCAATATTCTTCGAGGGTACTGTGAATCAAAATAATTATTTGCATATGCTTCAAACGGAATTTTGGTCAAGAGTTGAAAATCAGACTGATATTTTTTTTCAACAGGATGGGGCTCCACCACATTATGGGTTAAGAGTTAGGGAATGGTTAAATGAAAATTTTGAAGATAGGTGGATAGGACGAAGGGGACCAATTGAATGGCCATCACGATCTCCAGACTTAACGCCACCAGACTTTTTTTTTGTGGGGTATATTGAAAGATAAAGTTTACAATCTTAAGCCGAAAACAATTCAGGAATTAAAAAATGCAATTTCAGATAAATTTCATGAAATTACCATTGAAGAGTGTAAAAAAGTTTGTAAAAGTGTCGCTGGTAGAGTTCAAAATTGTATGGAACATGGTGGAGAATATTTTGAACATCTGAGTTAAATTTTAAAGTTAATAAAGTTGGTATCCTTTTTTTCATTAAATTTATTTTGATTTTATTTTTATTGACTAATTTTGTTCCCAAAAATCGTTTTTTTAGTTCAGAAGATCATTACTGTAAAGATCACCAATGTGGATATTGAATTAGATATTTAATAAATTTGAGATATACCTTTTACTTTTATTTATCTTTAAATTGCATTCATATTATAAAGAAAAAAAAGGATATTAAGAAAGGGCGTTATTTATGCCGCACCCTGTATATATATATGTGTGTGTGTATATAATAATATTATATATAAAAGAAAGAGAGAAAAGAAAAGACGCGACAAAAGAAAAGAAAGAAAGGAAGGATAGAAGGAAACAAATTGCATAAAAGGGGAAGAAAGGGAAGAAGCGAAAAATGGGTACAGGAAGTAAGGAGTGAAAGGATGAAAAGAATGGAAGTAGAAGAACAGGAAACAAAGGAAATAGGAAGGAAAGGATAGAAAGAAAAAGAAGAAGGAAATAAAAGAGTGAATGGTAGGACGGAATAAATGAAAAAAGGAAAGGAAATAAGGAAGGATAGGAAGAAGGAGAGAAAAGAAGAACAGAAAGGAAGAAAAGAAGAAAATTGGGAGGAAGGACGGGAAGGACGAAAAGAGAGAAACAAAAGGAAGAAAGAAAGGACCGGACGAGAAAAAAAAGGGAATAAAAGAACGGAAGGAATAAAAAGAGGAATAAGGAAAGGAAGGTAAGAAAGTAAAGCGGAAAGGGAGGGATAGAAAGGACGGACAGAATGGAAGGAGCGGGAAAAGGAACGAAAGAAAAGAAGAACAAGAAAAACAAATAAATGAATGGAATCTATTGCGTATTAAAAGGAAACTGAAAAGAACAGGGTTCGACCCCCCCCCTTTTTTGTTCTTTTTTCTTTCTTTTTTATGTTGATTTTTTTAAATTATTTATTTGTGGTGAAGGATTCGTGTAGTGCATTAATTAAAGGGCGGTTTGCAGATTGAGTCTCAAAACGGTCCACGTGCGCCGTTCGCTTGATCACTGAAGCAGAGGGACTATTTCTCATCCGACGGAAGGAACGGTTGAATGTTGGAAAGGCAGCAAGCGGTCGTTCCTGGCGTCTCGATGTCGCCTTACTATCCTCCGAACTCCCTCTTCCTTATTTTTTTTCTTCCTTTCCTTCCTTTCTTCTTTTTGCTTTCTGTCTTCTTTTGACGTCATCGTCATTAGTATTACTATTATTGTTGTTGTTCTTCTACAAAAGCACACGTGCGCATATGTGCAGGAAGTGGGGCTCCGATACAATATAACCCCCATCCGATACTTAGCCGAGGCCGCAAATTCTCACGCTCACACGTGCGCGCTTGCAAATCTATTTCCGTGTCATGTCGGCGCTACCGACGACCCACGCGCCATTTTCTTTCAGCGCCCCGAAGTTAAAAACAAAATTTTATTTTCTCTCATTCTATTTTCTAGCGATTTAACAAAAAGGAAAACGTCTCTATCATCGATGCTTTTTTTTTTTTTTTTTTTTACCTATCGTGTTTAGACGCTGGCTATAAAACGTCATTAAACAAACATCACGTGCTTCGTACTGTACTTATGTATCCGTAACAAAACGTATTCGTCTTCATCGTTGTTACGCTTAAATGAGATTGTTTCAGCATCACTGATTTTAAAAATACGATTCCCAGATTCAGTTACCGAGTATTTGTTTATTGCGAAAACGATACATTTGCAGCATTTTTAGATGCAGGTGTGTCGACTTCTGCATTTTGATGTCTGAAAAGATGTAGAACATAGTCATATCAACGGGGTTTCACTCGGCTCTAAAGCCACCAGAGCGGTTTTACTATTTATGTCCGACAAATTAAGGCACGACAAATGTACAACAGTGATATTTTGGAACGATGAATTTAGGTACGCCAAATTAAGGTACGCCAAATTTTTGCACAACAAATTGCTCGTGCAATTTTTGTTTTTCGCTCAAAATCTTTAAAAAAACAGAAAAAAAGAAAGAAAGTATTTTCTAGACATAGGGAGTATATGTCTAGAAAATATGAACCAGACATAAAAAGAAAAAAATGTTATCTCAAGGTAAAAGAAAACAAAAATTGTTTACTTTTTTAAATCATGAATGTTTTTTTTTGTTTGTTTTTTTTGTTTTTTGTATTTTTGTTTTTTAGAGTAGGTATTTGGGGGGGGGGGGTTGTAATAGAAATTCCCCGCAAATCTCAATCTGTTAGTCTGAAAAAGAAAAGAAAATTAAAAAAAAAAAATTTTTTTCCAAACTTTTAATGCAAAGAAAGACGGCATGACAGTCCGTTTAAATTAAAATCGGTTGCTTGTTGTCCTTGACATAAGAATCTAGGTAGCTCGAATGACGTGCCTAAATAGTATAAATAATGAACTGTTTTTGTGGCGCGTTGTCGTATTGCCGGGGTGGTTTGTTCTCCGTTAGCTGAGGTATGGTCCTGTGCAGTTCTAGGAGGTACACCCGCCCAGTCTTTACCGTCTCGACATAAGTACCCCCGATAAACCCGAAAAGCAGCTAAATCCCCACCCCTTCACTGTAGAGATCCCTAGGTGTAATAATAATTTACCCCAATAGTTTCTTCCCCAGAACTGCTAGACTTCGGAACTCCCTTTCGGGACTCTGCTTGACCAACTGTACTGACATACAGAAGTTCAAGTGTAATGTGAACAGACATCTTGCTACTCATCTCCCTTCATAATACCCCTGCAACTTATGTCCCGGATAGTAGCCGCCTACTTCAAAGGTGCACTATGCCTTGTTTGGAGTGAAAGTTGAATAAAAAAAAAGAAGAAAACTGACTAATGCACCTGCTTAGAGTATGGGGATATAATGGCTGAAGTGTTAGACGATCTAAACGTTCAGCGAAGCAGCGCAGGTTAGTGGACAACTTGAATGAGCTAACAGAATCAACTTAGAAAAACAGTCTTTCCAAAATGAAAAATCTTTGAAAAGGCACATTCTTCTTTTTTTTTTTTTTTATTATATACTTGCGAGGTAGCCCGGTTTGCCGGGTCGTAAAATACGCTTAAATATATTTTAATTTATGCAGATTTCAGATTTATTATTGCAAAGCCAATTCTCTATTGTACCTAATATGTAATAGTGATTTCAAAAGTTAAAAAAAAAATATGACTTTAGTGCCCTCAGCTAGAATTGAAGCCAAAACATTTAGCGCTCCAACCACGTTCCTTACCATTTGAGCTATCGACAGATAGATAATAATAATTTAAAATTAAATCACTTCAAGCTATGAGTAATAGAAATACGTCGGCAAGTTGAAATGAACATTTTGCATTTCAACTTTCGCCGACATACTTCTGTGCGCTTTATTCATCCATCCAAACAAAAATTTTAGTCGTTATAAATAGGGGTATGACAACAGCATATTCTTTTCATTGTTTTGACTCTCGAGTATATATCCGACACAAACACAATTAATCAACCGAGAACAGCATCACTCTACATAAAAACATATAGGATATCAATGGATATATACCTGAGAATTCAAACAAGGAAAAGAATATGCTGTTGTCATATCCCTACTTATAAATCATCCTTGGATAGGTGTATGATTACTATTTTCTGTAATTTTAGTGGCATGTGACCAATAGTTAAGCGTTTATCGATTAAATAGTCTCACACAGACACACACATGTGCATAGATCTAGTGTTTTATTTATATAAGTTACAACTACCAAGTGAGAAACGAAGAACCATAAATTTTAATTGCCACGTTACCACTGCGAATTCAGAATAAGTAGTTCTGTCGACGAGATGCACCACGGACAAGTTGTGTGGATCAAAGCACACCGTATACTCCAATACGTATTTATTGTTTTTACTCTGGATAATAAGGCATTTTTATCATTATGATTTTCATATGTTTACTCCACTGGTCTGTCAGGTGAATGGATGATGGAAAGGCCCTCAAGGCCGCTTTATTCGGCGAGATCACCATTAGCTAACAGTGAGACCTGCCTTACGCTGCAAGGATGTCTACAAACGAGAAGTGAAGGCAGGTGGCATCGATTCAGCAACGTGGGAGTTCGTGGCTAAAGACGGCATTCGTGGCTGACGTACTGTGAAGACATTCTCTAAGAGAAGCGGGAAGAGGAGTGACGAAATGTAGACGAAGAGGAGAGAGAGCTCAAATGCCAAGGAGCCGGAAAGTACTTACAGCAACAGAGCCTTTCGAACCAGGGTTGCCTTGTACAGTTACAGCCGACGCTGAAATTGGAAAATGGACTTGTCTGAGGTGCAGACTTCCATTGTCCTCTTAGACAGATGCGTACCAACAGCATACATTCAACTTTTCCAGCTCTCAGTAAAAACTGCTGCAATGAACATCAAATATAAACACTTCCAAGGGATCCGCACGTTATTCCAACAATGAATAGAGACGATGCTAGAGATTTGAATGCATCTTTTGATATCGACATATTAATAGGACAGCGTGTTTGTCATTTATTTTGTGTGTCGTGCTTATATCCGAGTGACTGTCGTTTAATTGTTATGGACCTTCAGTTCTTGTAATAAATAATTTTACTAAGAATTCTTCATAAGTTTTGGTTTCGGTATATATATATATATATATATATATATATATATATATATATATATATATATATATATATATATATATATATATATATATATATATATATAAAACTTCAGTGCCATCAGCTATAATAGAAATCGATACCAAACCGTATGAAGATTTTTTCATATAATTATTAAAAAAAAAAAAATGACTTCAGTGCCATCAGCTATAATCAAAACCGAAATCAAAACTCATGAAGAATTCTTGGTAAAATTATTTATGACAAGAAATAGAAGTACATAACAATTAAACGACCCGGATGTCAGCATGACACGGAAGATAACACACACGCTATAGTATTAATATATAGATATTAGCTACATTGGGTTCTAAACGGTCTGTGAACACATGTTGGCGGAAAATTATCTGTTTATAAATAGTATTTCCTTAAAGGATATATATTTTTTTAATATGTGTAATTTAATTAATTTGGAATTTTTGCGTTTTTGAATTCTTTACTTTATAAATCCCTTACGACTATTTTTTTCTATTTCATAATTTTATTCTTTTATTTCATTTTATTATTATTATCATCATCATCATCATTATTATTATTATTGTTATTATTATTATTATTATTATTATTATTGTTATTATTATTATCATCATCATCATTATTATCATCATCATCATCATCATTATTATTATTGTTATTATTATTATCATCATCATCATCATTATTATCATCATCATTATTATTATTGTTATTATTATTATTATTGTTATTATTGTTATTATTATTGTTATTATTATTATTATTATCATCATCATCATTATCATCATCATCATCATCATCATCATCATTATTATTATTATTATTATCATCATTATTATTGGCTCACATGGAGCTTTCACACAAGTCAACAAACGATCGGTTTGGAGACCTGTGGTGTTCTCTGGAAGCTGAGTGACAACAAGTCTCCCCAGACTCCAGCTCTCTCCACCTCCTTCGATAGCATTTGCAAATAAATCTGCGTCATCGCAACAGCCTCATACCATTGATTTCTCGCTGGTAGTGACCATTGGTTTATACTGGAATGTGAGTAGCACTAAGCCTCCCCACGATCCCAGTTCTCTTCGCCCTTGTCAAGCAGAGATCTGGCCAGCGCTCTCTCCTCGGTCTTTCCATTCTCCTTGACCCTTCTCGGCTTTTTGGGTATCACTTTTCTATTGGGGGGGGACGGTGATGAGACAATGAGAGGATGCATGATGATGGTGTAGAACTTGTTGATATGCAGCTTCGGCGTTCTTCATTCCCTGTAACGCTTCTTTGTTATATTGTATTGTGTTATTCCCCACATTCTAGGGTTTTCCTTAATATTTCAGCCGTTTTCTTTATCCTTAGGCGTTGTATTTTTGCAGTTATTCCTCTGATTCCAATTTCTGCCATTCTTTTTTCGAAGTTTTTCGGAATTGTTCCTAGTGCTCCTACTATATATATATTATTCCTTAATTGGAGTTCATTTTTGAGATGAGCATTATATATATTAATTTATTTTTATTTCGGACTACTAGTCTCATCTTTATTAGTTGTTGTTTTTCATCTTTTATTGGATTGTTTATTCACAACGTTTCGGCCAACTAATTCCTCTGGCCTTTTCGGCCAACTAATTCCTCTGGCCTTCGAAGGCCAGAGGAATTAGTTGGCCGAAACGTTGTGAATAAACAATCCAATAAAAGATGAAAAACAACAACTAATAAAGATGAGACTAGTAGTCCGAAATAAAAATAAATTAATATGCTCCTACTATTATCGGTACTATTTTGATTTTCTTCATCATCCAAATCCCTTTTAACTCTCTGGCTAGCTCTGTGTATTTGCTTCGTTTCTCCTTTTTTTTCATACTCACCCTGTGGTCAGCTGGGACAGCAAAGTCTACGATTTGACAGGATTTTTCTTTCTTGTTAATTATTATGACATCTGGTCGTCTTGCTTGGATGGGTTTGTCCGTCTGTATGCCCATGTCCCATAGGATTTTGTGGTTCTCGTTTTCAAGTGCTGTTGCGGGTTTATGCTTGTACCATTTGTCTGTACACTCCAAATGCAATCGTTTACATAATTCCCAGTGCACCGCCCCCCCCCATTGGTCATGCCTGTTTTTGTATTCCTTTTGAGCCAGTTTGCTGCATTCACTTACTATATGGTTTATCGTTTCGTCTCTTTGTCCACATATCTGCATTTGCTGTTTTCTTGTGTTTTATCGATCCTTGCTTTGATATGACTGGTTCTTATCGCGTTATCTTGTGCTGCAGTTATTAGAGATTCAGTTTCTCGGTTTATATGTCCTTTTCGCATCCCTGTCCAGGTGTTTTCATTATTCTCATCTTTTGTCATTCTTATGAATCTTCAGTGGAGTTGTTTTTCTTCCCATTTTTCTTTTCTCGTTTTTTCGTTTGTCTCTCTGTTTTCTGTTTTGTTGTTTTTTTTCGGTGTCTCTCACTGCCATAATTATCCTTTCAGTGTTTTGCATTATGTATTTTTCTAGTTCTTTTCTCGTATCCTTCAGACAGTCTTCTATACAGATCAGTCCTCTCCCACCGTCTTTCCTTTTCACGTAGAGTCTGTCAGTATCGTCCTTTGGGTGTAGTGCATTATGCATGGTCATGAGTTTCCTGGTTTTCTGGTCGAGTTGTCTCAGTTCTTCTTTTGTCCACCCTATAAACGGTCCAGAGTATCTTACTAGTGATACTTCCATGTATTTATGCCTTTTATTAGGTTTCTGCTATATAATTTTGTTTCCAGGAGTTTTCTTGTTCTCCTGAGGTATTCCTTTCCAATTTTCTCTTTCATTTCTGTTGCTCTGATGGTGTCCGCTTCCAGAATTCCCAAGTATTTATAGTCGTCTTGTTCTCCTAGTGCCCTCATTTCTGTTTGGTTAGGTAGTTCCATGCCTTCTGTCGTTTCCAGTTTTCCTTTTCTTATAAATAGTTGTGCGCATTTTTCCATTCCAAATTCCATTTGGATATCTTGGCTGAAGATTCTGGTAGTGTTAATTAGTGTCTCTAGCTCCTTTTCGGTCCTTGCAAAAAGTTTCAGATCGTCCATATACACCAGGTGGTTCATTTTTTCCTCTGTATTGGAGAACTTGTATCCGGCTTGGCACTTTCTCAGAATACTGTTCAAGAGCATTATGGCTATGATGAACGGTAGTGATGATAGTGAGTCTCCTTGAAAGATGCCTCTTTGTATGTTAATTTCTGTTATGTGTTGTCCATCAGCTGTCAATTCCAGTCTCCATGTTTTCATTGCATTTTCTATTACGTTGGTGATCCCGCTTGGTATTTTATACATTTTTAGGCATTCTATTATCCATGCTTGAGGGATCCTGTTGCACGCTTTTTTGTAGTCGATCCATGCCATGGCTAAATTATTTCTCCTCCTTTTTATCTTCTTTAGGATCTTTTGATCTATATATAACAGGTCATGTGTTCCTCTTTTTCCTTTTTGGCATCCTTTCTGCTCCTCGGGGATGAGTCCACGGTTATTCAGGGAGTGGTAGATTTATTCCCTCAGTTGCGCTGTCAGTATCTTCCCCATAGCTGGTAAGCACGTGATTGGCCTATAGTTGCTAGGGACGGTTCCTTTCTCCATGTCCTTTTGTAGCAGTGTGGTTCTACCTTTTGTCAGCCAGTCTGGTAGGCTTGCTTCCTGTATACATCTTCTCAGGTTTTGGGCTAGCCTTTCGTGTTAGGTTGAGAATTTTTTGAACCCGTATGCATGTATCCCGTTGTGCCCTGGTGCTCTCCAGTTTGACATTTTTCTATGGTTTTCTTTAGGGTTTCCTTGTTGATTTCATTCACTGTTCCTTCTTCTATTTGTTGTAACTCTTCTTTCATGTCTTTCAGCCATTCGGTATTTCTATTGTGATCTCGTCGCTCTTTCCATATTTTACTCCAGTAGAGGTTTGTTTCTGTCAGATTTGGTTGTTCTGTTTTTGTTTTTCCTCCATTCACATTTTGGTAAAATTGGCTTTCATTAGTTTCAAATGTTCTGTTTTGTTTGCATTGTTCAAATTTATACCTATATCCTCTCAATCTCGCTTCTTTTGCTTTTATTTTTTGGTCCAGTTTTTCAGGTTTTTTGTTTAGCCTCTCCCTGTCAGTTACATTTCTAATGTTCAGTTTTCTCCACATTGCTTTCTTCCTGTTGATCATTTTGGTTCCTTTTTTATGTTTGTGTATTTGGGTTTCTAGTCTTATTTCCCATCCAGGTTTTGTCGGTTCGCTTGTCCCCGGTTGTTTTTCTGATTTGAGATTCATACTTACCATTTTGGCGCCTGCGTAAATTAGGTTGTTTAAGTCTGTGATTGTATTTGTTGGGATATGTGGGAGAAGCTTGTTAACCTTCTCTGTTTCTGTTTTTAGTTTCTTCTGCTCTTGGTTCCTTAACGATGGGAGCTTTGTTTTTTCCTCGTTCATTAGCTGTATTATTTTATTTATTTTATTTGCTTCATTCTCTGTTAGTTCTGTTTCATTGTTCTCGGTTTCCACGTTTGTGGACTTCGTTCTTTTTTGGTCCTCGGCCTTTGGTGTTTTTACTTGTGGGACTTCAACTTGTGGTGTTACTCTACGTGCGGTTTCGTTGGGGGATGCTTCTTGTTCAGTTTCATTATTTATTATTATTATTATTATTATTATTATTATTATCATTATTTTTATTATTATCATTATCATCATCATTATTATTATTATCATTATTATTATTTTTTATTATTATTATCATTATTATTATTATTATTACATTATCATTATTATTATCATTACATTATCATTATTATTATTATTATTATTATCATCATTATCAATATTATCATTAATATTATTATTATCATTATTATTATTATTATTATTATTTGTATTATTATTAGTATTATCATTATCATTATTATCATCATCATCATTTTTATTACATTATTATTATTATTATTATTATTATTATTATTATTATTATTATTATCACCTATAGCTGCTATCTGCAAAGGGTTGTAGAGTCAGGACATGTCCCTCATTGGCTTGTGAAGGCAAGAACAACACTGATTAGAATAAACCCTGCAAAAGGAACAGATCCCAATAATTATAGACCAATTACATGTCTGCCATTGATGTGGAACCTGTTGACTGGAATATTTGCAGAGAAAATTTATGAACATCTAGAGAGTAATGGTGTTTTTCCTGACGAACAAAAGGGGTGCCGGAAAGGCTCGAGAGGTACTAAAGAGCAACTACTAATTGATAAAGCAATAATGCAGAATGCGAAGAAGAAGAAGAAAAAGAAGAAGAAGAGGAATCTGAGCGTAGCATTGATCGATTACAGAAAGGCTTATGACATGGTTCCTCATTCATGGATACGTGAAACTATTGATGATGAAGGTTGCTGAGAATGTGGTAGGGCTTTCGGAGACAAGTATGGCTCAATGGAAAACGGTGCTGACAGCAAACAGAGAGGAGATGGGGCAGGTTGGCATTAAACGTGGGATATTTCAAGGAGATTCGTTATCGCCACTTCTTTTTGTAATGATAATGATGCCACTGAGCATCCTCTTGAAGAGAGAAAACCTGAGGTATAACTTTGGATCGGGTGACAGACGCCAGAACCATCTACTGTTTATAGATGATTTGAAAATATTCGGTAGAAATGAAAAGGAAATAAAGAGACTGGTAGAACTTGTGGGGACATACTCAAAAGACATTGGGGTGGAGTTTGGGATTAGTAAATGTGCGGTGCTGGTGATGAAAAGAGGAGTAAAGAGGTGTGTAAGAGAGTTGGTGTGTACTGGAAAATGGTTTGAGGAGGTGCCTGATGAAGTGAGAACAAGTGAGGATGGCAAGGTAGAGGTATGGTGGGACAAAAGTGTCATAACAGCCAAGCAATTGGAACATAATCATCCGGATTTGATTGTCATTGACAAGGTCTCAAAAAACTGGCAGATTGTAGACTTCTCAGTACCTTGGGACAGAAATGTGAGAGAGAAGGAGAATGAGAAGTGGAGCAATTATGCTCCATTGGCCTTGGAGATAAGGCGTATACACGGGGTTAAAACACAAATAATCCCGGTCGTAGTAGGTACACTAGGAGTAGTATCAAGTCGTTTGGAAGGATAATTGAAAAACTACAAATCCCCAATGTTTTAGACAGCCTTCAAACCTCTGCAATTATAGGTACCACCAACATCCTTAGGAAAACCCTTGATCTTTGAAGCTCTTGGTTTGAAGCCGGGATTAAGGGAAATCCTCTGGAAATGAATCCCATTCTTTTCCAGATAGACGTTCTTTAATGAAATCAGAATTATTATTATTATTATTATTATTATTATTATTATTGTTGTTGTTGTTGTTGTTGTTGCTGTTGTTGTCGTTGTTGTTTTTCCTACTAGGATATCATCATAGATTACTTACTGATAACAACCAGTGCTGTTCCCTGGAGTATGCCTAATGACAAGTTTCCCCAGATTTTCAGTACACTACATCTCCTTCGATAACATTTGCAAATGAATTGGCGTTATAGCAACAATTGAGATATCATTGATTTTTTATTGGCAATGACTATTGGCCTTCACTGAAACTTGGGTGGCAATAAGGTTCCCCAAAGTCAAAGTCCTCTTCGCACTTAGCTACTGGAGATCTGGTTAGTGTTTTCTCTCGGTGTTTTCATCCTCCTTGACACTTTACGACTATTTTCTGTGATGGCAGCTTATACCGACACTACATTTTTTGTATATCTGTATGTGTGTGTGTGTGGGGGGGGGGGGGTAACTCACTGTTTTGGTCATTGTTGCAATGTTTCTTGCTGCGGTTATTAACTTTTCTGTGTTCTGCCTTATGTATTATTTTATAGGAGTTTTCTTCTTCTTCTGAGATATTTATTTTCTAATTTTCTCTTTCATTTCTGTTAATTTGATAGTGTCTGCTTCCAAAACTCCCTAACATTTGCTGGTGCTATATTCAAATAGTAACCTTATGTTCGCTCGGTCGTGTAGTTCCATATCTTCCGTTACCTTTAGTTTTCCCCTTCTTATGCAGTGCGCATTTTTCCATACCGAATTCTATTCGAAGATTCTAGCTGGAGCTTCTGGTTGGTAGAAGTATATATATATATATATATATATATATATATATATATATATATATATATATATATATATATATATATATGCTCATATAATTTTTTTGTATTGGTATTCATATTAAAAACTCTTTTTCTATTTATTTAAAAAAAGTAACTTTGTTTTATATGGGTCGTGGAATTGCATTCATCTGCAAAAGATCTAGCTAATTTGCATATTCTTTTATACATTCATTTTAATTAATGCCCTATTAGTGTTTTTTTTCGGTTTTCTTATGGGATGATCATCTTTAGTTAGCTATTACGTGTAATTATATCCATGCAGATATTCTACATGATGTATACTTGCGTAATATTTGTGTGAAAAGGTCACAGTAAACACAAACCTCTTTCTATATATATTTATGTATGTGTATGTATATCTGTTAAAAAATTTGCCTACCAAACTCCTCTGTCAGTTTTTGGTCTACAAACATTAAACTTAATATATATGGTATTCAAATCCATGCAAAACTTTATATTTGGGTTTTAGCCGGGGAAAATCGGTGCAAAAGTGCGGAAATTAAAATTTGCCAGGTGAAAGTCGAACGACGGGATTACGAATATACATGCGTAAGATAATAGCTATTGGTTCATGTTTTAATTTTTTTAGCCTTGCAGCAGACGTGTCTTCATAGCTCAGATATTAACGTCAAACGAAAAAGTAAATCATAAGCTAAACGTTTTAGTTCGATTCTCGGTGGTGGCGCACGAGTCATTTTTTTTTTTTACTTTTTAAATCATTTCTATATATAGGGTCCAATATAATCTGTATATCTATAAAAGTGAACGTGTCTGTGTGTCTGTGTGTCTGTCTGTCTGTGTACATTTCCCTACGCAATAACTCTATTTAGTCTACAGACTTTAAATTTGATATACAGAGTACTGAGATTTGGGACAATCTATGTGATCGGTTTTCGGCCAGAAATTTGGCTGTTAAGGGGTCAAAGTTCAACCATTTCACCTTTGAGAACTCTACCCAACTCCTCCGACAATTTTGGTCTAAACACTTGAAATTTTAGATATAGGTTCCTTGCATATGGATCTAACTTAATAACTTGATTTGAGCCCAAAACAATAACTGTTAAGGGGTCATAATAGGGGTAAAAGTTAAAAAAAAATGACCCTTTTTGTTTTTTGCTCAACATAAACCTCCAAATACCCGGGCAACGCCGGGCACCCAAGCTAGTATAATAATAAATACGAAATCTGCATTAATCAAAATATCGCACTTAAGCGTATTTTACGACTGGGCAATATATATACATATATATATATATATATATATATATATATATATATATGTATATATATATATACATATTATATATATATATATATATATATATATATATACGGTAGTGTTTGAATATATGGTGAAGTGACAGTTTTAGTCATTTAGAACTGCTTTAAAGATTCACTGTTCACGCATTTTTCGAGCAAATTTCAAACATTTATTACAGTTTATAGCTTTTCTCAGCTATACTGTAAAAAAAAAAATTCAATTTTCGTTCAGTAAAACCAAAGTATGGTGAATTTTCTGGTGTCCAAAATCGTAAAAATATGTAAGAAGGTGCGTGACGCTTTTTATGACTGGTTTCCATAGCAACATCTTCGCTTCGGCGACTCCTGACGCGAAAAGAGAAGTAACTCATGAAACAGACAGAATGAAAGCATGAAATGGAGAAAATTGGGGGTATGTTATTGAAAGCAGACGAGTGCCATACATTGTTATTACATTGTTATGGGGGCAAAAAATAATACTGAAATCAAACAAAGAACAAGTGAATTTATTGGAAGCCTGGAAAAATCATGGATTATAGAAAAATGCGAGCATGAAAAGTAATATGGTTTAGCTTAAACATGGGAAAGTAAAGGAATAGTTGTTAAAACTGTAAAAGAAGAGGACAAGATATTCTAGTAAAAAATATAATAAATTTATAACTTAAAATACTGCAGAATTAATTTTTTAAATTTAATTTATAACATTATATAACTTTTCCAGTTTTTACAACTAGTCCTTTACTTTTCCATGTTTAAGCTTAACTATATTACTCTTCATGCTCGCATTTTTCTATAATCTATATATCTATAAAAGTTAAGGTGTCTGTGTGTCTGTCTGTGTGTCTGTCTTTGTGTCTGTGTACATTTCCCTACGCAATAACTCTGTCAATTTTCAGTCTACAGACTCAAAATTTGATATACTGGATACTGAGATTTGGGAAAATCTATGTAATCCATTATCGGCCAGAAATTTGTCTGTTAAGGGATTAAAGTTCAACGATTTCACCTTTGATGACTCTACCAAACTCCTCCGACAATTTTCGTCTAAACACTTGAAATTTTAGATATAGGTTGTTTGGATATGGATCTAACTTAATAAAGTGATTTGAGCCCAAAACAATAACTGTTAAGAGGTCATAATAGGAGTTAAAAAAAAAATTGACCTCTGCGGTCTCTACCAAATTACTCAGACAATTTCTGGTCACAACATTTGAAATTTTACATAAAGGGTATTCAGAGATAGGGCAAGCTTTTTAATCGTTTGAGTCGAAAAATTTTAGTTACCAATATATAAATGTATGTATGTTTGCATGTCTGCCTAAAACTTTCGACAAAGGTGACATATTTTACCAAGATTAGTATCGTTTTGAAGGTCGACCTTTCAGACGACAAATATCGAAAAATTGGCTAAAAACATTAATATCTTCACCTTCAACTGGGCACTTACTACAAGGGGGGTCGCTTTTTTCGCCGATAAATTCTGAATGTCATCCTCTCCTTTCGATTGTCTAGCCTTTATTAAAACCTGAACCACTTCCGGTTTGGCGGTGGTTATAACAGCAAAGACGTCAGTTTTTCCCCGTTCTTTTCCTCCTTCGCAGTACGGGTTCGAGCCTACCTTCCTACCACTTTTTTTTTTTTGCTCAACACACACATCCAAACACCCGGGAAACGCTGGGCTGAAATGCTAATGTATAAGCCATAAAAACCAACTGATAGATCAACCTGGGGAAAGACTTTGAAAGGTACGCTGAAAGCCTCACGATAAAGAAATACCAGATCCGATCGCGAACACTCATTTTGTAAGGCCACATTAGATTATTATTCAAATACAGTAGCTAAGTTTAATAAGGTACTTCAAACCAGTGACGTGCAGAGAAGTTTTTCAAGGTAAGTGCTCAAGTAAAAAAAGATGGGGCACTGGCCTGTCATACATTCCTCTGAAAAGGGCACTTTTAAAACAGGAGTAAAAGGCACAGGTGCTTGATCACCTCTAGCACCCCATCTCTGCACGTCTTTGCTTCAAACAAATATATCCTTTCCGCGGGACATATGACTTTGCCTATATAAAAGTTCTTAATAATAAATATGGATGTTTACTTGTGCAAATAATTTAAATCTGTGTTCAGTTATTATATACTACCGTAACTAATAGGATCGATTAGTGTATAAAACCTGCTGTGAATCATTGTCCTGTGTTTGTAATTGGATACCCACCTTATAAAGAAGATCAGATAACGTTCTCCTGCCACAACTAATTTTTCACCATGGTTGGCATGTGTTGTGGTAGTCGTGCAGCAGTTTTCTTGAGTGTGTGCAGTGTTGCAGCAGGGAAGGTGCTGCTTTGCATGCTGGTGAATCGGGATTCAAATCTTTGCCATAGATATATGTTACTGAATTGCCAAAAAAATAGGGCGGAGTTCGAATTAAGGTTTGGTATGTGGAGGCTGTGCTGTATCTCCGATTATGTTTGGTATTTTTTGTCTGGTTATCTTTTTTTTCCGTGCACAGTGGATGATATCAGAAAGAGATGACGTCAAAAAATATGAGATCATTGGAGGTGAACAATACCGAGAAAACTTCTTATACTGTCACAATGGGATGACATCACAAAAGAATGACATCATTCATTGATTGAAGACACCTGTAAAAGTTCTTATGAATTACGAATATTTTTTTTTTTACATTTTCACCCCAAACAAGGCCCATTGCCACTTTGATGTAGGGGACTACTATCAGGGACCTAAGTTTAAGGGGTACTATGTAGGGAGTAGCAGCAAGATGTTTATTCACATTACACTTGAACTTCTGCATGTCAGT
>NC_136509.1:46014898-46032398 GCF_053919585.1 Euprymna scolopes
ATTCAAACATACCCGCCTATAATTATTATATCAACCAGTGAATCTATTTTGCCCTTAACTATTATATGAATCATACATTGATGCTCTGTAATTACGAAACACACACACACATATATATATACATATATATATATATATATATATATATATATATATATATATATATATATATATATATATATATATATATATATTGTATGTATATATATATATATATATCTTTTGGAGGGTTCATAATTTTATGAGAGGTAAATATAGACAAACTCTTTACATAATTAATTTTAAAAGTAGCATATGAAAGATGTAGCCGTCAGGTTTCGTACATCGCTCAGCAGAGATAAATCAAGGTATAATTACGATTTTTAAAAATAATATGAAATAAAAATATGACGGTATCACAAAAAGGCAAGGAGAAAAATAAAAGCGGGGAAAAATCAAACAGAAACTAAATAAAGTCCTAAAAGACTTTATTTTTGCTTGCAAAGAGGTTTCAAGGATTAATAAAAAATAATTCCTAAACTTTTCAAATGAAATAAAGAGTGTTACCTGCTTAAAATGGAGAACAAGTCAACACTGAATCTGGAGGCTCAAATGGCTATTTATGAGGTGTTCACATATGGCCGAATCGTATGTAATATTTAAAACATCTGATGGTGAATAATTTTCATGACGAATCTTAACTTAAATGTGTTGTTTCATGCAGGATTTCAATCTTTGCAGCGTTCGTCTAACGTAGTGCAAACTGCTACTACATTAAAATGGATAAGCAATAGAATTATTATGGGGAGGATGCCTTTTTGTGTGGACAACATAAGTCTAATAGAAATAACAACACGAGGATTCGGTGCAAATAACTCTGTCGAACAGCCAATGATATTTCTTAGGCAAATCTGTCACTAACATTATCTAGCCAAGGTAGACGAAGATAAATAGGACATCTATCTACTATAGTTTCTGTGACTTTCTAAAAATTAGAAACTTTACATTTTATTGTTGATCCCATAATGTCTAAGGGATAGCTACTGTTACAGAAGGTCCTTGTAACAAATTTAATCCTTCAGGGCCTGTGGCGCAGTGGATAGAGTTATTGAATCTCTACAGTTCCTGGTGAGAATTGTCTGAAGATAGCGGTGTCAATCCTACCCAATACCGGCCAGAGGCTTACTTGGCCAAAAACGTGGTGAGACGACAACAACTATGTACGGCAGTAATTGCTGAGAATGCAGTTAGGAGATTCGGAGTTCCTATCCCATCGTGGTTACCACCTGACGAAGGTCAGAGGAATAGTTGGCCGAAACGTCGTGAAACAACAACTAAGATAAGGATAATAGTCCGCAATAACTAAATTAATAAATAATACTCATCTCAATAATGAATTCCAATTAAGTAATATAAATTGAACCCTATCATCCAGATATAACTTGGTGCTGGATATGACCTAAAACTATATCCGATGGTGAGGGCCCCACCTTGCGGGCCTTAGGGAGTGTGGAGCCACCCTTTAATTGCCATTGCTCCCAGGTTCACTCTGACCCGGAGTGGTAGTACCTGTTAGGGTCCCAACTATGGGTTAAATAGAATCTGACTTAAAAAGAAATATCCTCCATTAAAAATCGTTCCTCAAAATAACTAGATTCGGCATTAAATAACCTGAAAAAGGTTGATATGCCGTAAAACAAAAACAACCAACCAACCAACCAGATATAACTTAGAAGCAATCTTTAGAGCCATATGTGCAAGGCTTTTAATTAAATTGAGTTTTGTTTTTTAGGACAAAAGAGAGCCCCAACGTGTATAAAGCCTAATAAACGTAGGTTTAAGATAAACAGAAGTAATACAGACAGATGTCTTGGAAACTAGTAGATAAAAACAAATGGGAAACTGGAATTAAGTTCTTTTTCCAATCGTAAACTGAAAGGCTGAATAAATATTATCAAGGGATGAAAAAACCGCCCGCTTTTATTTCGTTGCCAAACAAATGAAAGGTGTCATCAACGTAACGGAAGTAAAGATCTGAACTTTGAAAACCAGATAACAAGTCTTCTACATGGAAACCTAAAAGCAGCTGGCCCCAAGGAAGTACCCATCGCTACTTCATCTATTTGCTTACACATATTATTGAAACAGAATTAAACCGACATCGTGGCGAATTTCATTAATCCACGAAAATATTTTCGAGAAGTTGATAACGGCGTAAAGCATCTGCACATATATTAATAGTCTCCAAAAGTTGAACACAAGTGAAAATAGAATAGAAATAGTTCTGCATAAAAATCAGCAAATGGAAAAGAGCGTTTAATGTAAAAAGAGCTGTTCTGTTCTAAAACAGGTTTTAAAATAGTTGCGAGCCATTCAGTTTACTTGTGTCGAGAAGAACCTACTATCTATAATATAAATCTCACCTGTCTGTTTAAATGTATGTATGTATGTATGTATGTATGTATGTATGTATGTATGTATGCATAAAACTTTCGACTGGCGACGGGTTTTCATGAGATCGGTATCGTTTTGAAACTCGGCCCTTCGGACGAAAAATATCGAAAAGTTTGCTAAAAACATTAATTCCTTCATGCTCAACTGAGCACTTTTCTACAAAGTGGGATCGCTTTATTCGCCAATATTTTTGAAAGTCATCCTCTCTTTTCGATTGACTAGTCTTAATTTAAACCTTCGCCACTCCCGGTTTCGTGATAGATGCAACGACAAAGACGTCACGTTTTTTTTTTCACGTTCTTTTCTTCCTTCGCGGTACAGGTTCGAGCCTGCCTTCTGCCACTTTTTTTTTCTCTCAACACACACTTCCAAACACCCGGGCAACGCCGGGAGCTTAGACTAGTTGATAATATAGATCTGAATGATATCCCGTTCTTATGGGTAAACCATAAATACGAAGACGTATAGAACCAGTAGGTCTGGTCAAACTTGAAATAGTAGCAAGACGAACTCCGCATTTTAACTATTTGTCTAGAAATGTTTTGGCACTAGGCTTTAATAGATACAGTAGAATCATGTGTGTCCACTAGGCCTAACTCTACAAATTTAGAGGTGTCACCCAAGATGATCATCATTTTAATAATATAATATTAGTGATCAAGTATGACCACAACGGAACCTTTGTCAGAATAATTTGTAAAACTTGATTTTTTTTAATATGGTTGTTGAAACGAGTAGTATCGGGGCTGTGCCGTCAGGAAGTTTGGTTCCTGGTAGGCCCTCCAAGGCGGATTGGCTTGACACCCAGCGGTATCTGGACCGCAGCTCGGCAAACGGTGCTCTAGTGAAATCCAACTTCTGCAAACTAACTCACTGTGTCTAGCACCCGATTCCAGCAGCCCCGGCGGCTCCTATCGAGGTGGTACTCGAATGACAGTGTCATTAGGAACCAAATTGATCAAATTCTCGCCAAATTCCGATGGGACTCACATGTCCTGAACTGTCGCGCATTCACATGAAAGCCAACCCACCATCTAACCACTCTGTGAAATACGATATTTCAGGACTCATATGCTAGCAAACCAAAGCAGATTTCCAGTTCCAGTTATCAAATCACTTTGCCGGTCTCCAAGCACTTCAACCCATTGAGTGCTCAAAGGAAGACTCCTGGAAGTCATTTAAAACCAGCATTAACGAAGTCGCCTCACAGACCCTGATTAAAACCAGACGGCGAGCGAAGGTCAGGATATCTGGCTGCTCTATAGAACTTGCTAATAAAACCAAACAAGTCCGCTGCACGGAGAATGACGACTTCCGCCGATTGTATTGTGAGACTGCCCGTTCTACGAAGGCTGATCTCAATACCTACTACCCAAACATCGCTGAAGAAATGGAGCAAGCTGCCTCACTAGGAGATTCCTGAAAGCCTTACGAAACCCTTCGACCAAATGAAACAGCAGCCCAAGTGAAAGTTAGCTGGATACAAATGAAACCCCTATTTCCCAATTGGCAGACCGCACGATACGTTGTAAATAACATTTTGAGACCTTACTGAACCATGACCCTCTCTTTTAACGCCCCAGCCCTCCGTATCCTCTCCGAGTATGATGTCAACAGCGATCCGCCAACGAAAAAAGAAATACAAGATATCATCAAAAAACTAAAAAAATAACAAAGCTGTAGGAGAGGACGCACTTTCGGCACAATTCTATAAGAGCTGTCCCGACCTATGGCTAGTTACTTACACCTAATTCTCGACACTGTGTGGTACTTTGAACAACTACCTCAGGACTTGAGCGATCCAATACTCCTTCCCTTGCTGCAATTATAGGGACATTAGTTTGATTGATTTCGCCTCTAAAATATTCTCAATTATCTTTCTGCGTCGTTTCCAGAGTACTCGAGACTGCCGAACCCGACCAAACCAAGCTAGGATTTCGTAGAGGCAGAAGATGTACAGCTCACATTCTCTCCCTCAGACGAATTTTAGAACGTCACTGGGCCTATCAGCAATCGACCTTCATCTGCTTCATTTATTTCACCGCAGCCTTCGATTCGGTGGGTTACAGAAGCCTCTGGGGCACAATGCGCCACGACGGTTTCCCGACCAAGCTTCTCAATCTCATCAAGGTGTACTACGCACACACACGAACTAGAATGAGATGCTATGGGGAAGAATTCGATTCCTTCGTTGTCCAAACAGGCGTTCGCCAAGGATATGTGCCCCCCCCCATCCTGTTCAACTACATCATCGACTGAATCCCAGGGAAAAGCTTGGCTTGCTTCGCTGGCATCAGAGTAGGCCACGACTATTCTATCACAGATCTCGACATTGCAGATGACGTTGCGATCCTTGGCGAGTCGTACGCTGAGGTCCAGCACGCCCTCGATAAGGTCAATTGCATGGCCAAAATGGATGGAATGAGAATCAACGCTTCGAAGGCGAAAATTCTCTGGTACCCCCCCCCCCACTTGACTGAGTAGTGTAACCCTCGAATGATGAAGCTGTAGAAGAGGTCGAAAGCTTCAAATACCTTGGCCCCAATTTTACAGTCACCGGTCAAGCGAAAGACGAAATCATCATCTGTATTAACCTGGCTAAAGCAGTCTTCATCCATCTTCAAAAACAACTGTGGTCTCGCCAGGAGATAAGGCGTTCAACGAAGTTGCGAATCTAGGAGGCCAGGGTGAGAACAATTCTTCTCTGTGGGTATGAGACCTGCTTACTGTGAAGAGAGGATCTTCATAAACTTGAAGTTTTCGATCACTACTGCTTCCGCCGTATCCTGTGCGTTCGCCTCTCCAACTGATTCCCGAACTCGACAATATGCACTAGATGTAACATCCTTGACATTGAGAAAACTCTGCTGAAAAAGAAGACTCCGGTGGTTCAGTCACGTGCTGCGCCAGCCGAGGGATTAGTACGTCCGTCAGTTGGTGGCGGCCAATGCACCCACTGGTTGAAAGAAGCGCCAAGGTGGGCAACTTAAGACTTGGCTCGCAACGGTCAAAGAAGATATGGATGCCATGTCCAGTCCTCGTGTTTTTGGTGTCAGTAGTGACAGTAGAAAGAGAGCACTTTTTAACAAAATTGCACTGTTGTTGGATTTCGGGAGCGGTTTCAAATCTGTTTTTTAGGCTGCGGATCTTGATAGCATTGTCTTCCTTGTTAGAAGTAACTCTAGTACGACCAGATTTAGGGGCATCACGACCACTGTCGGTGTATTGGCGCTTTTGTACAGTCTTTTGTACTGTTTTCTCATCAAATTTCAATCTGCGGCCGATTTCTCGACTGCATAAAGCAAAAAGGTGGAGATTAATGAACTCCTGACGATCACTAAGAGAAAGTGGTGGCATATGGACTAAATGTTACGTTGTATAACCTGAAACAACAATAATTACGATTAGAGATGTTTTGTTGCCTGTTAATGGATATTTTAAACTGATTTAAGGGCGATAATTTAAGCTGGTTTTAAGCGAATTTGTTGCTGCGGACTTTCTTTTTGCCTCCTTAATCTGAAGTTATTTTTTTAAATTGACGTGAACATTAGAATATTTCAATTAAAAGTCAAATATGAACAGGTAAAATTATAGAGGAATAAAAGGCTAATTGAATGAGTCATAGGTTGTTTAAACAGTTACATTAAATTTAGCTTAAATTGGCAGTTTTTGACAAAAATACGTGCGGACTTTCTTTTTGTCGGCACTGTGTATAAGAAGTAGAAGAAGAATATAACATTGGGTAGGGAGTGCTTGTTATTCACACAGACTGCTCCTGATTTCCTAATCGACAGAAATAGGTACTTGTCTCGTTTATTTGGTTTAATTGGCTAATTGTACAGTGACGTCTCTCATAATGATGAAATTTTCAGTCGCAAAGATGTTAATCCTTTCTTTTTTATCTTTATGGAAGCAATTAAGAGAATAACAAATTACTCCAAATTACTCCAATATTTCCTCTAACAGTAAATTACATCAAGTACATGCAGATGAATAGCTCTTCTCTCCCGATCCTTACTTTCTCTGCCACGTACTTCCTTTCACGACGTCACTTCTGGTATATGTGAGTCTAATTTTTAACTTGATCTCTAATAAAAAAAATTCCATCGACTAAATTTACATGTATTTTTAATCATATTTATTTACACCCCCAACAATTGCTACGATCTGACTACAGTTATGCACCTTCAATTAAAGGTTGGGTAAAGCGAACTCAGAGAAATATAATATTACATGATGAATAGGCTGCATTGTGGGCTACCCTGCCCAGCTATGCGTAAACAAGCAGCTTTCTTTCAATCAATCCTCTACAATGAATATAATGTTTTCCATCAAATAAAACCAAAGTGTTGATACGTATTGTTACAATTGTTCCTGGGGTGAGGAACGTGCGGTGTATCTTATAAGGTTATGGAATTCGAATCCAATCAGAGTTCTTGCATTCACTTACACCTTAATATCGTCGTCAAACGTATAAAACTTGTAACAATGGTAGAGTGTGTTCACCCAATCGTGTACTATACACGCTGTATTCGACAATAAATTATCAAAATTGGCTCAATATCTTGTAAACATGCAAACATACGGCATAATCACATAGATATACCGGTTCTCGTTTAATCACTAGTGCTAAGCAACGTCCGGCTTGGTCAGTACCAGATGTGTGACTAAACGCTGTATGTAGGAGGGCCTCGACTTCTCCTCGCAAGAACTGCAAAAACATAACGTCGTTATCACCTCTGACAGGGATATGCAATCGACTGGGAGACCGTTTGTGAATTTAATACTCTCTTGATACTTCCTCCTTTGGAGAAAACCGCTCCAATCCGTCGAGGATGAATGTCGTATAAAAAATGCATACAAATAAACGAATATAGGGAAACACGAAAAACTGTCAACTATGGAATCCATATCCCTTTCTCATCATATTTCGTAAAAATAAACATCAGTGTATGACAGAATTGTCCACCATGTTTCCGTATTGAATGTCCAACATTCTTTTTATCGCCGTTCAATGATAAGCTTTCATAGAAACGGCGTACCAAATCGTCAGTAACTCTGACGCATGTTTTTGACTTTTTTTTAGATAAGTATTGAAATTTTGGACTATTGTTCTCAACTTACGTCTTACTTTCACAACGTTTCAACTGATGTAACCTCCTTAAACTTATTTAGGTGTATTTTGTGAAACTTGGGATTTTTCCTGTCGAGTTCGCAAATGCGTATGGATTTTCGAACGAAAGGAATATACCATGATCTTGTTACGTCAGCCATAGCCGGGTAGAAATATGAAGTATGAATTTGGGAATTTTAAATCAACGTTTGTTTTTAGCTCCTTAATCTTACTATTCACCCCTTATAGATCGCTACTTATTACGACATACGCACATAGACACACATATATATTATTTATTTATTTTATTATTTTTAAAACTGTTTAAAAATAATCTATATATATAAAAATGTAAATGTTGGTTCGTTCTAAACGAATAAAACCATATTTCTACGTTACCAATTTATTTGAAATTTTCAGACAACCCATTTTTAGAGTCGATGTATGTTTTTATGTTATTAAAATAAATTTACCTCGCGAATTATTAAAATTAAAATATTGAATAAAATAAATATATTTTTTTAACCGTTACTTCGAATCTGTTCTATTGATTAAACTGAACTTCCGGTTCGATTTATTTCACAGCCACGAATTGACGAAAGATTTCATTTTCTGTTAACTCGATAAGTAAAAAACAAAACATAATTCATTTGTTTATCTTCTAAATTTTTTAATTTACACATTTTTTCTTTATTATATAAGGCAAAAAAAAGTTTTTCGCTTGCTTTTTGAGTTTTTTTTTTTGTTTTTCGATATAAGATTGATTGGTAAAGTACAGTTTATTTTTGTCCGCGCTATTTTTTAAATCGTATTTCCAGCACCCTCCCCACCCCATGTTTAGAATGGCTTTTTAAATATTAACGTTATTATTACAACACGGATCAATAATAGAATAATAACGTTATTTAGAAAGCCATTCTTAACATGGGGAGGACGTTTTGTTACTATTCTATACTTTCACCTAACAATTTAATCACCAAAAGATGGTACTTATGCAGAGAAGATACCGTGCTGAAATAACGCTATAAAAAAAAAAACATAATTCATTTGTTTATCTTCCAAATTTTTTAATTTACACATTTTTTTCTTTATTATATAAGGCCAAAAAAAAAAGGTTGGTTGTTTGCTTTTTGAGTTTTTTTTTTTGTTTTTCGATATAAGATCGATTGATAAAGTACAGTTTTTTTGTTTTTTTTTTGTCCGCGCTATTTTTTAAATCGTATTTCCAGGCAATTACAGTTTTATTATATGTTTTTTATTCAATTGCAAGGTTGAAATACACCCTCCCCTCCCCATGCTAAGAATGGCTTTTTAAATATTAACGTTATTATTACAACACGGATCACTCTCTGCATGAGTACTGTACTTTCACCTAACAATTTAATAAACAAAACATGGTACTTTTGCAGAGAAGGTACCGTGCTGAAATAACGCTATTAAGAAAGCCATTCTTAACATGGGAAAGGGAGAGTGTTCTGTAACTATTTTATATTTTCACCTAACAATTTAATAAACAAAAGATAGTACTTAGAAGGTACCGTGCTGAAATAATACCGTTATTTAAAAAGCTATTCTTAACATGGGGAGGGAGTTTTGCATCTATTCTAAAATATGAATGCTTTTTCTTTATTAAAGAAATTGGGTACTCGTGTACTTATTGATCCGTGCTGAAATAATAACGTTATTATTTAAAAAGGCCGTTCTTAACATGGGGAGAAGAGGGTGTTTTGTAACTATTCTGGACTTTCACCTAACAATTTAATAAACAAAAATTAAACTGAAGCATTACCATTATTTAGAATACAATTGAATAATAAAAAAAAACTTTAATTAAACTTGGAAATACGATTTAAAAAATAGTACGGATCGGTAAGTGCATTAGCACCATAAATTTGTATAATTCTTAATTTCTTATGTTATTGGGGGCGGGGAGATAAATATGAGGAATTACTCCACCCTCGAAAATTCCTTTAAAATTACCACTCCTATAGGTTTTCGGGGTCGCTGAAAACGAAAACAACCTTTATAATTAAGGCAAACGAGTAGTTTCCAAGATATGAAGAAATGTTAGTTTAAAAAAGTGAAGGATCACTTTTCCATAATATTTTAACGTAAAATGATCACCCACTTTGTGGCCACGATTTTTGGGGTGGAGGCTTTCTTTCTACCCTTGGAAAATCCTTTAAAATTACCTGCTTAAATTGGTTAGAGGGGCGGGGGGTCCGCCGCCAACCTCCCCCCACCAACCCACCCCCACACACACACACACACAGAGAAAAATGCCCCTCTCTCAGCTGGCCAGAAAGTGGGTGCTCATTCTAAGTTAAATTTAAATTGAAAAGTGATCACCCACTTTTCGAAAAAATAGTTTCTTCATATCATGAAAACTTTCTTTTTGCGATGTGAACGGTTTGCAGATTCGTTTTTAGTACACTGAAATCTACAATAAAATATTTCGTTATATACGAACATGAGACGGGCCTTAAAGTAAAATAATACCGGATTTTTGGGGCAGATTTGCCATTTATCCTCAAACCAGGTAATCACTAAAAGGGACTCTTAAACGTCGTTACCTGTATCGATCAAAATTTAGAACCACTGATTATATGTCAGCCTACATCACAGTAACATATATTGAGTGAGTTCCTAACAGTATTTTGTATAGTTTTTTAGTTTAAACTCATTTTCCCAAAATTTCCCGTGTTTGATACAGTCTGCCGCCATTTGTATTTTTCAAATATACCGATAAACACTGCATGTTTTTGAACTGATTAAACATTATACATTACATAAAAACACTACAATCTTATCCAGTTAGGTAGAACATTTACTTTTCTTGCCTTTGATAACATTTATTTGTTATATATTCATTTTTTGACAACTTCTTTGTATATGTTAATACAAACCCTTTTCATTTATTGTAACGTTTAGTCAGCTCGAAAAACAGTGTTTATCGGTGTATTTGAAAGATACAAATGGTGGCGGACACTGTTGATTATATTGTTTGAGAAAGTGAGTTAAAACTAAACAAAACTATACAAAATACTGTCACAAACCCACCGATTATGTCAGCCTATGTCATGGTAACATATTCGGTGGGTTTTTGACACTGTATTGTATAGCTTTTAGTTTTCAACTTAATTTCCCAAACTTAACGTATTCAACAGTCTGCAACCATTTCTGTTTTTCCAGCCGATTAAACATTTTACCTTACATAAAAACACTAAACAATTATCCAGTTAGGTAGAAATGTAACTTACCTTACCTTTGCTTTCATTTGTTTTTGGACAACTTTTTCGAATCTGTGTATAGTACCCCCCCCCCCCATCACTCAAATATTAATTACTAACTCACATTTTTGTATACAGAAAGAAAGAAAAAAAAATTAGCGTTTCAACGTTAGTTTTATCCACTGATTGTTGGTCGAGCCCAAGCCATGATTAACGGTAATCCTGAGGATCAGGATCCAATTCTGCAAGAGTATCATTTTTTTCATTTTTTTTTTTTTTTTTAGAGTGGATTCTGTACTAAGAATATAAGAAACATGCATTTTGTCTTTTTATTAGAATTTTCTATTACACCAAATTAAGCCACAGCAACTCGTGGCAGGGTACAGCTAGTAAAAAAATAAATAAAATAAATATCATATGCGTCCAAATAAATTATGGGCGACTTTCTAAGTAAATAAAAATGAGCTTCGAGGCGAAGCCGCTATTTAACCGTATTTATCGTTATAAAAAAATCAACAAGAAATATCACTCTCTCTCTCTCTCTCTCTCTCTCTCTCTATATATATATATATATATATATATATATATATATATATATATATATAGTATTATACAAAAGTCACTTTGTGCGTGTAAGTTTCTTCTTCATAGGTTCCGAAACGGTTGAGCCTATCTTCTGTATATTTCACACAAAGGTAATTTATATGCCTGGCAGTGTTCTTAGATATGTTTTGTACAGAAATTCATCCGATAAGTATCGAAAATCAAAAACATCCCATCCTAAAATAGTCTTTCCTTCTTATAAATTAAAATGAAGAAATTTTAAAGGGCAATAATTTACGTTACACGGGTCGAGGGAGATAATAAAATCTAAGCAAATAATATATTCTTAAAAAAAAAAAAAAGAAGAAGAAGATTTATTGCCATCTAGAGATGTAGCTTAGTTGTAGACGAATGATACCCTGTTCAAGCCCGGGCGTACTTTACCACTTTATTTATTTATTTTTTATTCTTATTAATGAGTTCAATTTACGATAAAGGAATATGAACCATTTAAAATCGTCGCAAATCATTTCTTCGTTTTCATATTTTAGAACCAAACATAAATCAGAAATGAAGTATTTAACGAGGTTCAGACATGGGTGTTTAGTACAAAAGCAGGGCAAGATACACTTTTTATTTGTTCTACAATAATTTTCCCCACTCTTTATCTGTGCCTAAATCAAAACGTAGATTCCATGAACAAAGCTTCTTTCCCAGAACTGCACGTCTGTGGAACTCTGTTCCGATTACCTGTTTCCCTCCCGACTTTAATCTGGATGTCTTCAAGTCCAACACAAACAAATTCCTGATGAACCGCCCCCTTAAGTAATGACACTATCAATTCTCCAATACTATTACTACACTATCCCATTGATTACTGTACACACAATAACCCTTATCCCCGAGTGGCCTGGGCCTTGATAAGTGGTGACCTCCATGTAAAAAAAAAAAGCATTTATATGTCGCTACACATTCATGGACATGTTTCTCTCAGCCATTTGCAAGCAATTAGAGACTTTTTCAGGCGACATTGCTTATAGAAAAGTAATTACGGTCTTTACGTCGTAATACTGATGCAGATTTCGTATTATATTATACCTAATATATAATAGAGATTTCACATGTAATAATCAAAATATGACTTGGGTGCCATCAACTAGAAACGAAACGAAAACAAACCGAAGTCCAGCCTTATCTACAAGCGTATGACCCAAATCCATACGTATATAAAACTGCAACTTATACTATTATAACTATAACTTTTAATTAGCGCATGCGCAAACATAAACAGAAATAGTAACTTACGCCAGGTTAAGGTCAATGGTTTTTTTTTTTTGCCCTTTAGTAACTATTTTACTGGCTAAAAGCCAAATCGAAAGTGTTCCACAGGTTCAACAACCCTATATATCATGGTTCAAGTCTGGAGACCAAAAATTCAGAGAGGAGTGTTGTAGAGACTTTCCGCACACATAAGGCAAAGTCGTTTATATATATATATATATATATATATATATATATATATATATATATATATATATATATATATATATAACCTTAATATCGTTTAAAAAATCAACAACAAAACCACGTAAACAGATGAACGATAAAAACGAAGCAGTAAATCGTCTATGGCATCATAGCGTAATGGATTAGGGCGTTGGGCTGAAATACTTAAGGTTCGAATCATACCAACAATCAAGCTACGCTGAAGAGCAGTAGGGCTCCGAAACACGCGTGTCCGTTGATTACTGTTTAAAAAAATCATTGAAAATTTTATATATATATCATTAATTGCTAGATGAAGGATAATGTTTTTAAATTGAAACAAAATGTACATTACATAAAATAAATCCAAGGTAAATTTTTGATTCAATTTAAATTAAATTTTTATACCTTACTTTGTAAAATTTGTAAAAGTGCACTTTGAAAATAAATAAATTCCAAATTGAATCTTGTACTTTTATTTTTAAAGCCTATAGTAAAAACATTTTGTTTAACAATTTTCATGCCTTGGATGAAATGCTTTTCTAACTTGTATCTTATCTTTTTAAGATTATATTTTAAAACACTCCTTCTCTCTATTTCAGTTTGTATTTCTCCTCGCACCACAACTCATTTTTGCAACCCCCTCTTTGTATTATTACAGATTTGAATATTCTCTCTGTTTCAGTTTGTATTTCTCCTCGTATCACAACTCATTTTTTACAACCCCCTTTTTGTAATACAGGTCTAAATAATGAGAAAATCTGAATTTTTTTTAACAAAAACTTTAAAATAACTTTTTTAGATTAATTTTTTAAAACTTCTTTCAGAATAGGAAATCTTTAAAATTTAATAAGGAACATATTTCATATAGGTTTTATTAACAAATATTCAGTACATAACGAGAAAAATAGAGATGAAAATTTCAAAAGGATTGTATAACTGGTTACGGTCAATAGTGGGCCTCGGCAGCGAAAGTCTCTGTTATTGTTATTCTATTGTTATTTTATTATTATTATTATTATTATTATTATTATTATTATTATTAGTAGTAGTAGTAGTAGTAGTAGTAGTAGTAGTAGTAGTAGTAGTATTTAAAACATTTTGTGTCCTGCTCTTTCGCGCGAGGACTAATTTATGAAGCCATTTAAGAATTTAAAAATATTTAGAAAACATTTTTGTGGTGTTTCTTTTTCTTCTCTCTTTCGCTCTTTCTTTCTATTTTCATTATCTATCTTAACCTGCATTCCCCCCTCTCTCTCTCTCTCTCTCATTTCTCGTCCCTATTGTCCACTTGTCTCGTTCTCTCCTATATTCCAGTTCCCTTTCCTTGCTTTTTACTTTTACACACACACATATATATATATATATATATATATATATATATATATAGTAATTTATAAAAAAACGCAGAATATTCAGTGTAGCTTAATCGCCATATATATTTTATAAATTACTAACTAGCTCTACCTACGTATTGAGCACTTTTGAAGTAAATACTTAAAGTTTACGCATAAATCTATACTTTCGTATATTAAATTTATGTGAGTAAATGAAGTAGTTATATATATATAATCTATCGCTCCGTATTGCCTTTTCCACAAAAACCGCCTTTCCCTCATTTCGTAAGGATGTCTTGCCTATCTCCCAAACTAGTAATATTATTTATAAATTTCAATGTCGGTGTGGTGCCGTCTATATAGGCAAGACGACCCAGCGTCTTCAGGTTAGAATCGCCCAACATGTCCCCCGTTTCATCAGGGATCATCAAGCTACTACCAGAAAATCCCAACTGATAGAATCGTCCATCGGCCAACATTTGGTCGATAAAAAGGAATGCGGTCTTGTTTTCTCTCCGGAGTGTTTTTCTGTTTTGCACCGAGGACGCACAAAGTTCCATCTGTCCGTCCTCGAAGCACTTACCATCATTGCTAACCCCCCTACTTTGTGCAAGCAGAGAAACCTCCGGCTTCAGTTAGAATTATTTGGGTAGTCAGGTTTTTTTTTTTTTTTTTTTTTTTTTTTTTTTTCTTAACCTCTCCGCTCGTATTCCATATCACTACCAAATATTCTAAAAAAAAATAATAATTTTCAGACTTATGACCCTTGAAAATGTTTGTCTGAACGAAAAGCGCTTTGGGTATATTTTAACGATCTTTTTTAATCGACTTATTTATTTTATTTAATTGTACATATAACTTGCCCCATTATATATATATATATATTTTTTTTTTTTTTTTCTTTTCCTCACCCCGGTTTCCATTTTTTAGTTGATTGAATTTACGATATGGTTCACTTTTTTATAATATATATATATATATATATATATTGTTTACAGAAAGCTTTTAAATGAGAAAAGTCATTGGTACCGTCGGTTTCAAACCCTATAATTAGGACCGTTTTAGATTTAAAAGGAAAATCGAAAAATAAGAGTGTTTTTATATTTTTATATTTTGTTTACAGAAAGCTCTCATCTAAAAGCCTTCTGTAAACAAACTATAAAAATATGAATACACTCTTATTTTTCGATTTTCCTTTTAATTGAGCATTTTGATGGATTTCTTTAAAAAAAAGGAATTATATATATTATATATATATTTTATACTAAAACTAATTATATATATATATATTATGTATTGTGTATACACACACACACAATTGCGTGTGTGTGTGTATAATTAGGTAACATTAAAACATATTTCTTTAAATGTTATAGACAATGTTTATCTACATACGTTCAAGTTTCTAATTTCCATAATGAGTTTTCTTGTTTCTGGCTGATGTAACTGCCTTTAATCGCGGTTTACCGGTGTACTTTCTGATCCATACGGATCCATCTTCACGGGCGTTATTAGTAAATATGCTAGGATATTTATAGCAGTAAATGTTCTATGTCTTTGTGACGGCAAATATGCCTTTGAGGAAAATTTATTAACATTCGTCTTTGTTTAAGAATAGTCGATGGATAAACACGAGGGTTAAGGATGTATATACTTATATACTTGTTAGTTTTAACCTGCGTTTGGTAGTAATATGTGCATGTAAGTATTAGGCAGCGTGGCACTGAGTGTGTGTGTGTGCGTGTGTTTGTGTGTGCGTGTTCATTTATCTTGCTTTGCTAGTACACGTGCAGATATGCGTGAGTTAATGGAACTTGCACGTGAATCTTGCAGTATTCCTTTCTTGTTGCCCGCCCCCGGTCAAATGTACGAAAAGCTGGGCATACCTTCTTGTGTCCTTCAAGGTACGTGTGATTTTAATCTATCTAGAATACTGATTATTTTCTCGTTTTTATTGGAGTTTTCAAAATTCACATCAACTTGTTAGATTTTGGTTTTCAAACGATTGAAAAATATGGAGTTAACAGCTTCCTGTAAAAACTGTAACTTTATTTTGGAAGTGAACAGAAGAGCGTATGCGAATGAAACGCAAAAAGAAAGAGGATTGCTATTCAAGCCAGTCGTACTTTGGCGTTTGTCTGAATTGAATCGCATCTTGATCTCACTACATTTTTCTGTAAACTTGATCTTAAAACCGATATATTACGTTGCCTTGATCTTTACCTTTGACCTAGATATTCCTTAATTTAATTAGTTCTAGGACCGTGATCGATATTTGGACCTAGTATGTGACGATTGGTCAAGCGATTAGGACGTAAAGTTGTGCACAAAAGACTGTACCTTCACCTTGTAGGATATAATAAAAAGAAACGTAACATTGCATTGAAGCGTTACATTTGTGGCTATTTAATGAACGGTTCATTCTGTTGAAAGAAAATACGCGCTTTCCTGTTTCATCTTTTCTTTAAGCGCTCAAATAAGTTTTCTGCTCCCTTCACCTATTTAATTTGGATTGCTGTCGCCTTTTTTATTCTGCTGTTCCAGGTGGATTGCTTTCTCTCTCTTTCTCTCATTTCCGTTTTAAGGATTCGATCCCTTTTTACGCCCTTAAAAAAAAAAAAAAAAAAAAAAAACCTCCATGGCGGAGTTTTTCATTTTCCCTTCCCTTCGCTTGTACGTACTCTCGCGTCAAGCTCAGCGTCCTTGTTTTGCGCAGCTGCGACAAGAGCACGTTTCCACTTCCGGAGACTGCATCTCGATTTGCTTTATCTATTTAATTAGTTACTTAGTTGTCTAATTAAAAAAAAGAAAAGAAACAAACACAAAAACACTTGGATTTCGTATTTTACGCATGCTGGGAATAGACGTTTTCTAGACCGGAAGTAGAAATAAATTAATGCCGCCATTTTAATTTTATTGTTATTTTTATATTTCTAAATTCAGCATGTTTGTTTTTTTATTCATCAGCTATTGTATTGTGTTTTAAAAGGGAGTTTATTTGCCCAAACGCACACGCAAACAGGCACACAAACACACACACTGTGTTGTGTCTGAGCAAGGAATTATGGTTTAGTTTTCGTCCGCTGTTTTCATACAATTCTTTCCCCTATTTATCAAAAACAACCTTTAAGGTTCACCACATACCAGTTTGGAGCTTCGCACATTCCACCTGCAAATTATCATTATCACTAGGGCTATGATAACAGAATATTCTTATTGTTTATATATCCGACACAGTTAGACGCAGTTAATCAACCAAGAACCATATCACTCTATATAAAAGCTTATAAAATATCAACGGATATACACTGGAGAGTCAAAACAATGAAAAGAATATACTGTTGTCCTAGCCCTAATCA
>NC_136509.1:46037398-46072398 GCF_053919585.1 Euprymna scolopes
AATCAACCTGATACAAGAGGAGGGCCTAGAAATTGTAAGGTCAAACAGGTGCATTTGGATTTTATTTAAGCACTAGTGGATGAAAATCCTAAGATCGCATTAAACGTAATCTATTAAAGGACTGAAGTCCAGTTTGGGTTTAAATTGTCCAAATTTACAGTAGCGAAGCACTTAGATGTGATGACTACTAGCAGGCCGCCTGGCGTTGCCCGCTTGTAAGATACGGTTAAATATGATTTATGCAAATACAAGACAATTCTCTTTCGATTATTATATTGAACCTAATATATAGTAGTGAAATCAAAACAAAAAATTATAGATATGACTTTGGTGCCATCAGGTAGAGTCCAAACCAAAAATTACAACTCTCCACCACGCACATATATATATATATATATATATATATATATATATATATATATATATATATATATATATATATGTATGTATAAATTTTTAAAAGATGGAATCGCTCTATTATCGAAGACAAGAGTCAAGCAATCATATATATATATATATATATATATATATATATATATATATATATGTATGTATACAGTAGCGTCCAAAAGTAAGGGACAAAATTTTAAAACTTATATTTGAAATAACAACTGTGAAAAGCTGAAATTTGAACAAATGATAGTCGTTATCATCCATAATAACATACTAAAATTTGAATCATTTACAAAGGATAGAAAAAGAATTATAACAATTATTTATTTTCAAGATAGGAACGTCCAAAAGTAGGGGACAAAATTGAGAAAAACAATGAAAACAGTACGCTATATTCAAATTTTGGGATTTCATCTAAAGAATAAGTCTTACTTAGTCATTTGTAAACGTTGCATCAGCCGGCACCATGGCGAAACGCCAAAAACTTGATTACTTTGTGAGACAAGCTATTGTGAAGCTACACAAGGAAAAGCACACCATTAGAGAGATTTTAGAGTAAGTGGAACGTTCCAAGAGTGTTGTAGGCAGGGTTGTTAAATCCTACAATGATATTGGCAAAATAGTTAGTGCTTTTAAAACCAGCAGACCCCGCAAAACTTCGGTAAGAGAAGATCGAATAATGCAGCTTATGTCATTAAATGACTGTTTTAACCTTGCACAGAAATTAAAAGGGTTAGGAATAGTACCTCATATGTTAATGTGTCAAGACAGACTGTTTCTAGACGACTGGAAGAATAGGACTGTTTAATCGAACCCCGGGGAAGAAAGCACTTATGAGTTTGAAGGATATGAAGAAGAGATTAGAGTTTGCAAACACGTATGTAATTTGGAAATATGAAAATTGAGCAAAAGTATTTTTTCAGTGATGGAAGCAAGTTTTTTTGGAAATGATGGAAAAAAAAACAATGTAAAGAGTGGTATTGGTGAAAGATTAAGCGCAAAGTGTACCAAGAAAACTGTCAAGTTTTGGGGCGGTTGTCCGGTTACAAACTCGTGCAAACACGCAGATCTTTTATAGATATACAAGATCAATTTGTGCCAATCACACAGAATTCAGGTTTCGATACCTTTATGCAAGATAATGCCCCCATGTCACAAGACAAAGGTGGTAATGAGTTACCTTAGCGAGCAAGATTTCGAAATTATGGATTGGAAACCGAAAAGTCCTTACTTAAATCCAATAGAAAATCTGTGGAAGACCTTAGGAGTGAAAGTTATGGAAAGAAATCTCACAAACACGGAGGATTTGTTGGTGAAGCTTCGAGAAGAATGGTCTAAAATTAGTATCGATGATTATCAAGAACTGATTCGTTCTTGTAGTCGAAGATGTGCAGCTGTCACTGAGAGCAAGGGCTTATTTACTAAATATTGATTGTACATGTATTTTTATTGTTTTCTGGCTGTTTACATTGTTGTTCTAAATTTTGTCCCTTACTTTTGGACGTTCGTATTTTGAAAATAAATAAATAATTGTTATATGTCTTTTTCTATCCTTTGCAAAAGATTCAAATTTTAGTTTATTTAATTTATTGATGATAACGACTGCCAGTCGGCAAAATTTCAGCTTTTCACAGTTGTTATTTCTAAGAAATATAAAGTTTTAAATTTAGTCCCTTAGTTTTCGAGGCTACTACACACACACACACACACACACACACACACACACACACACACACACACACACACATATATATATATATATATATGTGTGTGTGTGTGTGTATATATTAATAAATAGAAATATAAAAATCAATAAATATAGGTATATAAATCAAGGGATATAAGTATAAAAAAATAAATATAAATAAAAAAAATAAATAAGTACAAGTATAAAAATAAATAAATATAAAAATAAATAAGTGTAAGTATAAAAATAAATAAATATGATTATAAAAATAAATGAATATGCGTATAAAATAAATATATATAAATATGACAATAAATAAGTACAAGTATAAAAATAAATAAATAAATATAAATATAAAAATAAATAAGTAAAGCATAAAAATAAATAATATGAATATAAATAAGTACAAGTATAAAAATAAATAAATATAAAAATATATAAGTACAAGTATAACAATAAATAAATATAAAAATAAATATACATAAGTACAAGTATAAAAATAAATAAGTACAAGTATAACAATAAATAAATATAAAAATAAATAAATATAAATATAAATAAGAACAAGTATAAAAATAAATAATATAAATATAAATATAAATCAGTACAAGTATAAAAATAAATAATATAAATATAAATATAAATAAGTACAAGTATAAAAATTAATAAATATAAATATAAATCAGTACAAGTATAAAAATAAATAAATATAAAAATAAATAAGTACAAAAATAAATACATAGATAAATATAAATATAAAAGTAAATAAGTACAAGTATAAAAATAAATAAATATAAATATAAATAAGTACAAGTATAAAAATAAATAAATATAAAAATCAATACATATAAATATAAATAAGTACAAGTATAAAAATAAATAAGTACAAGTATAAAAATAAACAAGTACAAGTATAAAAATAAATAAGTACAAGTATAAAAATAAATAAATATAAATATAAATAAGTACAAGTATAAAAATAAATAAGTACAAGTATAAAAATAAATAAATATAAAAATAAATAAGTACAAGTATAAAAATAAATAATATAAATATAAATATAAATAAGTACAAGTATAAAAATAAATAAAATAAAAATAAATAAGTACAAGTAAAAAAATAAATAAATATAAATATAAATAAGTACAAGTATAAAAATAAATAAATATAAAAATAAATAAGTACAAGTATAAAAATAAATAATATAAATATAAATAAGTACAATTATAAAAATAAATAAATATAAATATAAATATAAAAAAGTACAAGTATAAAAATAAATAAATATACATACAAATAAGTACAAGTATAAAAATAAATAAATATAAAATAAATAAGTATAAAAATAAATAAATAAATATAAATATAAAAGTAAATAAGTACAAGTATAAAAATAAACAAATATAAAAATAAATACATATAAATATAAATAAGTACAAGTATAAAAATAAATAAGTACAAGTATAAAAATAAATAAGTATAAGTATAAAAATAAATAAATATAAATATAAATAAGTACAAGTATAAAAATAAATAAGTAAAAGTATAAAAATAAATAAGTACAAGTATAAAAATAAATAAATATAAATATAAATAAGTACAAGTATAAAAATAAATAAGTACAAGTATAAACATAAATAAGTATAAGTATAAAAATAAATAAATATAAATATAAATAAGTACAAGTATAAAAATAAATATGTACAAGTATAAAAATAAATAAATATAAATATAAATAAGTACAAGTATAAAAATAAATAATATAAATATAAATATAAATAAGTACAAGTATAAAAATAAATAAATATAAATATAAATCAGTACAAGTATAAAAATAAATAAATATAAAAATAAATAAGTACAAGTATAAAAATAAATAAATATAGAAATAAATAAGTACAAGTATAAAAATAAATAAATATAAAAATAAATAAGTACAAGGATAAAAATAAATAATATAAATATAAATATAAATAAGTACAAGTATAAACATAAATAAATATAAAAATAAATCAGTACAAGTATAAAAATAAATAAATATAAAAATAAATAAGTATAAGTATAAAAATAAATAAATATAAATATAAATAAGTACAAGTATAAAAATAAATAAATATAAATATAAAAATAAATAAGTACAAGTATAAAAATAAATAAATATAAATATAAAAAAAAATAAGTACAAGTATAAAAATAAATAAATATAAATATAAATCAGTACAAGTATAAAAATAAATAAATATAAAAATAAATAAGTTCAAGTATAAAAATAAATAAATATAAATATAAATAAGTACAAGTATAAAAATAAATAAATATAAAAATAAATAAGTACAAGTATAAAAATAAATAAATATAAAAATAAATCAGTAAAATTATAAAAATAAATAAATATAAAAATAAATAAGTACAAGTATAAAAATAAATAAATATAAACATAAATCAGTACAAGTATAAAAATAAATAAATATAAAAATAAATAAGTACAAGTATAAAAATAAATAAATATAAATATAAATAAGTACAAGTATAAAAATAAATAAATGTAAATATAAATAAGTACAAGTATAAAAATAAATAAATATAAAAATAAATAAGTACAAGTATAAAAATACATAAATATAAAAATAAATAAGTACAAGTATAAAAATAAATGAATATAAAAATAAATAAGTACAAGTATAAAAATAAATAAATATAAATATAAAAATAAATAAATAAAAAAAAATAAATATAAATATAAAAATAAATAAGTACAAGTATAAAAATAAATAAATATAAATATAAAAATAAATCAGTACAAGTATGAAAATAAATAAATATAAATATAAATAAGTACAAGTATAAAAATAAATAAATATAAAAATAAATCACTACAAGTATAAAAATAAATAAATATAAAAATAAATAAGTAACAGTATAAAAATAAATAAATATAAACATAAATCAGTACAAGTATAAAAATAAATAAATATAAAAATAAATAAGTACAAGTATAAAAATAAATAAATATAAAAATAAATAAGTACAAGTATAAACATAAATAAATATAAAAATAAATCAGTACAAGTATAAAAATAAATAAATATAAATATAAAAATAAATAAATAATATAAATATAAAAATAAATCAGTACAAGTATAAAAATAAATAAATATAAATATAAATAAGTACAAGTATAAAAATAAATAAATATAAAAATAAATAAATATAAATATAAATAAATATAACATAAATTAATATAAAAATAAATAAATATAAATATAAATAAGTACAAGTATAAAAATAAATAAATATAAATATAAATCAGTGCAAGTATAAAAATAAATAAGTACAAGTATAAAAATAAATAAGTACAAGTATAAAAATAAATAAGTACAAGTATAAAAATAAATAAATATAAATATAAATAAGTACAAGTATAAAAATAAATAATATAAATATAAATATAAATAAGTACAAGTATAAAAATAAATAAATATAAATATAAATCAGTACAAGTATAAAAATAAATAAATATAAATATAAATAAATACAAGTATAAAAATAAATAAATATAAAAATAAATAAGTATAAAAATAAATAAACAAATAAATATTAATATAAAAGTAAATAAGTACAAGTATAAAAATAAATAAATATAAATATAAATATAAATAAATACAAGTATAAAAATAAATAAATATAAAAATAAATAAGTATAAAAATAAATAAACAAATAAATATTAATATAAAAGTAAATAAGTACAAGTATAAAAATAAATAAGTATAAATATAAATAAGTACAAGTATAAAAATAAATAAATATAAAAATAAATAAGTTCAAGTATAAAAATAAATAAATATAAATATAAAAATAAATAATTACAAGTATAAAAATAAATAAGTATAAATATAAAAAATACAAGTATAAAAATAAATAAATATAAATATAAATAAGTACAAGTATAAAAATAAATAAATATAAAAATAAATAAGTACAAGTATAAAATAAATAAATATAAAAATAAATATAAATAAGTACAAGTATAAAAATAAATAAATATAAAAATAAATATAAATAAGTACAAGTATAAAAATGAATAAATATAAATATAAATATAAATAAGTACAAGTATAAAATAAATAAATATAAAAATAAATAAATATAAAATAAATAAATATAAAAATAAATAAGTACAAGTATAAAAACGAATAAATATAAAAATAAATAAGTACAAGTATAAAAATAAATAAATATAAATATAAAAATAAATATAAGAATAATAATAAATAAATATATGTATGAAAATAAATATTAGTACACAAATAAATAAATATAAGTATAAAAATTAGTAAAAATAAGTATAAAAATAAATAAATAAATATGAATATTAAAATAAATAAATATAAGTATAAATATAAATGATTATAAGCATTAAATACCTGAATATACATATAAAAATAAATACATATATATAAGTAAATAAATAAATATAGGTAAGTATAAAATTAAATAATATAGGCATAAAAATAAATAAATATAATTATGAAAATAAATGAAAATAAGTTTAAAAGTAAACAAATATAAATATACAATAAATATGTATAAGTTAATAATATAAGTAAATGTAAGTATAAAAATAAATTAATATAAGTTTCAAAATAATAATAATAATAATATAAAATAAGTAAATATAAGTATAAAAATAAATAAATGTATAAATAAAATAAATGAATATAAGTATAAGAATTAACATAAATATAAAAATAGAAGAATTTAATTTAAAAATAAATGAATATAAGTATAAAAATTAATAATTATAAGTGTAAAAATAAATAAATAGGAGTATAAATATATCCGATAATAATAAAAATGAAGAAATATAAGTATAAAACAACTGAATTTAACTATGAAATAAATGATCATAAGTATAAAAATGAAAAAATACCCACCAGAAGTTAGGAAAATTTTGTCACAGCAGCAGTTTTATCATACTGCATACTAAAGGGCCGACTTGGAGTTTCTTCTATTTCTTGAATATAATACTTTCAGACATATCTGTTATTTTTAGTTTAGTCTTATTGCTTGACACCAATAGTTTATTTAGTGCTTCATGACCGATCATGAGACGTACTTTTACTATTTGATGCATGGGAAAATAAGATTCTCAGCTATAGTGTGTGCGTTAGTGTGTGTTATTTTTACTGCAACCGTGTATGAAGCCTCAATGGTGGCTAAAGTTTTGTTTTTAAATAATTCACTGTTATCAAGCCGGTAGCTTTTGACACCAACAAATTTTGCTTTAAAAAATTCAATACTTTCATCTTTCAAGCCAGAGTGCTTAGTTTGGTAATATTTTTGAAAGTTTAGCTGGTTTCATACGAGTAGATTCATGAGAAAGAACCTCCAAACATACTACACATTCTGGGCTTTCTACATCTGCAATAACCATGTCAGTGTATCTTCATTTAAAGAAATCGTCAGTGTAATTTATTTTCTTATACTCATTTTTAAAGGGTTAAGAATTATCCAAACAACACTTAGTAAGTGAGCGGAGCAACACTGTTGGCGTGAATAAAACAAATCAGAAAGTAAATACGCAATAAACACAAAGGCAAAAGGTGAGTAGGCCAGGGAGAGGCAACACCACAAGAGAGTAGCAGGAAGGAGGGAAGGGGGTTGGCTGCCTGTTATCAATGCCTGTGCAATAATTTTCTCTCAACCTTTCTTCTTCCTCTTCCTCTTTCTGTATCCCTCCATTCCCTTTCTTCCTCTCTCCCAAATCTGTCACAAATAAAAGAAGACAATGGCAGTGAGGATATGCTCATATCACAATACTTACGCTACAGCAATATTCCCAACAAACACGTTATACGTAAGAAATTCAACTGAATTTCCTCCACACACGAAAAAATACTTCAACTGACACGGAAGAAGGCGACGGCACTGACGAGCAAATCTGCTTTTGCGCCCTTCTACCTTCGGAAAACGATTCTTTACATCAAATAATAAGCCGAAATCTTGCCTTCGTATCAATGTTTTTCACCTTGCTTTATACAATATTCACATTCAGTTCACAATCAATTGGCAACATCGTGGCATTTGGGTCGTGACCCACAGGTTGGGAACAACTGAGATATATAAGTATTACACCCTTATTTTTGAATTTTTATTAAATATCTGAACAGTCTGTTTAGGTTCTCGCCCACTAGCGTTATACATACACGCGAGCGCGCGCGCGCACACACACACACACATACTCACACACATAACACGCCTATGTGCACACGTGCACGCACACACGAACACACAAATAAACACGCCGCTGAGGGGTTAATGCAAGGGCGTTTTCTTCTTGTTACATGTATTTTAGTAAAATATTGCCAACCGCCCATTACTTTTCTGTAAGTACTGTAATAACACTAAAAATACCACCCAAAGACAAACAGCCCCTCACCCTCTCTGTCTCTCTATTTCTTATTCTCATTCCATTAGTTCCTTTTATTGTTCTTTCTCTATCCTAATTTCTCTCTTTCTATATTCTCTGCTTACGCGCTTTAATCCTATCTCTCCACGTTACTTTTCCACGATTTTGCAAAATATTACCAGATGTTTGGACTGTGGTCACAATCACGTCGATACCAGCGCAGAATGACGAGATGAAGACTAGACGTGTCGTGTTTAAGTTCTGTCGAAATCGATTGCACCATTTTGACTAAGAGTACTGCGGCCAAAACACAGCTTGAAGCAATGATGAAGGTTAATTGGTCAGTGTGCTTATTGATTTTAACAGTAGACCAAAGTCCGTTACGCCATTTTCGAGCCGATCTTGTACATATGATTAGTTTGTAGATTAATTTGTTTTGCATGCGTATATTTTTTTAACAAATAAATCTTCTAATCAGTAAACCAACGTGTAAATTATACGCACAAAATAGTAAATTTGTCTTGCGTTTGGTAACAGTTATTTCCTTTGATTGTTGTGTTATCCATAATGCACGTTTGCCGAACTTAGAATAAGTAAACGGAGAGAGAAAATACAGGATTAATGGACAAAAGATTAAAAATATATATAAAAGCCAAAATGGCCGCGCGTGTTTTTGTATGTCCAAGAAAGGTCTTTTTTCGCCGGGCTTTTCGACGAGGTTACATTTATTTAGAAATTTTCTTGTACTTCCTAGATTATAATATCTACGATTTGCGAACGGACGTCGTCTCTACATTTTTAATCGACTTTTATAAAATTCCCTCTATTCCGCCCTTCGTGTGTTTGACCGTCTTTTTCGTATAAATAAAGCGAAACTAATCGAAGCAAAGTAGATCGCCTGGCTTTCCGGCCGGGACCTCCACAAAGGCAATTAGCTTTGATCAATGTTGGGGAAACTATTCATATCAGACAGTTGCTATACATTTGGAGAGCTCCCCCTTTCTGGGGGGAGTTGGTTTGCCCCAACATCGTGGGGAAGCAAAATACGGCAGAAAGCTGAACTGGCCTTCAGCCAGCGTTCATTTCTGCGCCTGCGTGATTCTTAACTTATTCACTTCAAGTCAACTTTTTGATTGACATCAATAAATTTGAACTTAGCGTGGTGGTAAGATCTCAGTTTTTTTTTTTTTTTTTTTTTTTTTCATTTTCTTTCCTGCCTTCGCGTCACGGGTTCGAGCCTGCCTGCCTGCCTGCCTGCCTGCTACCACTTTTTTTTCTTTTACACCTCCAAACACCCGGGCAACGCCGGGCAACGCCGGGCAACGCCGGGCAACGCCTCTAGTGTTCTAATAAAATTACTTAAAGAAAAGGAGTTTCTATTTAGCTCATGAATGGAGCCCTGACAGGTGCTGCCACTCCGGGTCAGATTGGACCTAGGAGCAGTGGTAACTAAAGGGCAGGTGCAAACTAGGCATCACATCTCACAAATTGGAGGCTTATCACTGGATGTGGTTTTTGCTAGATTGTGCAAATGGAAGAGTTGGGGTATGTGATAGGCAGAAAAGTAGAAAAAGCCGATCGAGATGAATTTTGGATGGGGACAAAGGGGAACAACTTACCTAAGAGTGGATGAAGTAGTTTAGTATTGTGCTCAGGAAAAATTCTATTTAATCCATCAGTAGAACTTTGACAGGTACTACACTCTAGTTTATAGCTAACTCCATACTCCCCAAATTCACAAATTTGTGATTTCATGATGAAATAGATATTAAGATCATACTCAGGACTTAAGTCATAGTAAAACAAGCCGAAGGAGTCATCATAATTGACCGGTTTCGGTAGATCACTGAATGTAAGCGGCGGTCATCAATGTTAAGCTGATCAGTAGATATGTGATAACAGAATATTCTTTTCATTCTTTTTACTCTCAAGTATATATCCGACACAGTAAGACACAGTTAATCAACCGAGAACCACATCAGTCTATATAAAAACATATAAGATATTAATGGACTCAAGAGTTAAAACAATGAAAAGAATATGCTGTTGTCACATCCCTACTGATCAGTATCAAATAAGCGAACATTTGAGAATATCAGGCGGTGTATGCGGAGAACCGTAACCCACCCTCCTCAGGCACACAAAAAACTGCAAAAGCTACGCCGACGTCTCATCTAATCAGTATACACATTCGGCTGTAATATACATTAGGCGATACACGCGGATTCGTAATTCCCTAGAAACTTCTTCATTCGGATGAAGGCAGCTCAACACGCGTATGATAATGCCGCATCAGGCAGGTAAAAGGGGACTAATGCCTCTAAATGCTCCCTAAAACACAAAACAAAATTATAAGAACAAAGAAAACTTTCAGTGAACCCTATATTGATAAGTCTTAGAAGATGAAAATACTTTGAAAGGATAGCATCCAATACCTATTTTTATATACTAATGAGTAACCGCTTATCAAGACTCAAATACCACTCGAGGATAAGGATTAATAGATTTGCCAGACGAACGCTGATTACAACACTATGATGATTAGTAACGATGGTTGAAATTGGGCAGAAGTGATTAGTTAAGAGGACAGTTCAACAAGAATTTCTTAACATTGGATTTGAAAACCATATTGTACTCAGCTGGGAAGCAACCCAATAGTATTGTGTTCCACAAATGAGTAGTTCTGAGAAAGAATCTTTGCTCGTTGAATTCCGTTTAATTTTAGGTATACAGAGGAAAAAAGGAAAATGATTTAGAGTGGTTGTAGTAAGACGAGTTTGTGCTGTGAATTTTTTTACATGGCAGAAACCATACATCAAAACTCAGTCGAGCACCTACTATGAAAATGATAATAAATGAGTAGAGAAAAACTGGCAATCTCTCTTCTGTGAGGAAAAGAGTAGCGAAATGAGAAGAGGACACCTACTAAGTAGTTTTTGAAGTCGGTTTTGTAGTTTGTCAATGCAAGAAAGGTAACTCTAAGGGGCATACCCCCAGATTTTGCAATAGTACGTTATCTTAGAACGTATACAATTAGAAGGTTGCGTCTTCCATTTCAGGTCAGTTCTTGATGCTTATTGAATCATGGGGTTTCTTTAAGGAGGGAAGCATTTATTTCAATTGGATAAAGTGAGGATCACAGCTTAATGGCAAAAGGAGAGGTAGAGAACTATTGAAGAATACCGAGGAGGCTGATTATCATTCAGATAAAAAAACAACCTTCACTAAGAAAAAAAATCGCTTTTTCTCTTTTTAGTATTAGATCACGACTTATCAAAGCTAAGTGCTACTCAGAGATAAAGATCAAAAGGACGGAATGAATATCAACTGAAAGATGAGAAACACTATGGGAGTACTAACATTAATTTATGATATGAAGTGCCCTTGATCACTTTAAGGGAACGTTTATAAAAAATTGTTGACATTGGACTTGAAACGGATCAAGTTCGAATCTGCAGGGAATGGTAGTAATGTGTTCCACATGATGGAAGTTTTTGCGAGGATTTTATCTCCATAGAAAATTCGTCTGTCACTTTACGACACGGAGAAAGAAAAGAAAGTTGTTATCGTAGACATATGAGTTCGAGTTCTTACAAGGACGAACCAAAAATTAAGGCTCAGTCGAGCAATTACTATGAAAATAAAAGGAGATGAGAGAGAGGGAGAGAAAGAGAAAGAAAGAGAGACTAGCATCGTTTCTTCTATGAGAAAGGGCCCATAGGGCAAGAAGATATTATTCCCCCTAATAAATTTCACAATCGATTTTATACTCGTAATCGATTTTGTCAAAGCAGTACTCTATTCGGCACTTCTCCATATGTGATAGCAGCATTCCATCTCAGGACGTAATTCTTTCTTATATTAATGTCCAATGTAAACAAATTATTGCTGTCTTATCTCTTTAAATAATCAAGTTCTTCCTAATTTTCACCACTAACGATCACCACAGTGTTGTCTCAGTGATCACCATACACTCATTAACCTTATCCTTAAGCGGTCTTCAGGCTTTGATAAATGGTGACTGTAAAAGAAATAAAAGATTGCATCTGGAGTCGGGTACTTTCTAGATCGATAAAATGTTCCAACCATTTCCAATGTTAGCAACAGACTGGATATAATGATACTGATTTTTTTAGATGAGGATTGAATATTTGTATAGTTAATTTTTTAGATGAGGATCGATAATTCGTATAATGATATAATCGTATAATTAGCTGGAATACCGTTCTCATCTTGGGTGTTATTTTCATAATATATCGGCCGATTTAACCTCTGGCTTCTTTCAGGTGTATCTGATCAAACTCAGGCGTCTTTCTCGTGAACTCGTGAATATTTATGTCGAAATTGGGACTCTTGTTGTTGAACACGTGCGAGCGATATTCAGAATACATTTCCGAATTAATTAGAACTTCTACCCGATCATGGCTGACGGAACAAGTGCATGCTACCTCTGTAGATTAAAAAAGAAAAAAGTTCCGTATGAAATTCCGTGCAGTTTCCGAGTTCGATATAAAGATCACCGAGTTTAAGAAGGTAGGGGATTACATCGACCGAAACGTTGTGGAAATAGCACTGAAGGTGGGAACCGTAGTCTGAATAATTTAAATAATACAGACTGGATATAGTTTTCAATTTGTAACGGTTGTTGCAAGAACACTAAATACGTTACAATGATAGCGAAATGGAACGGAAAGTAATGGACATATCAAGGGGACGTAGTTTCACTTTGTTTCCGTGGAAAACTAAAAGTTTTATCAACGACAAATTATAAATCAAGACTGTTGTGATAACTTTTACTGAGTAAGTATAATTCAAATATATATTAGCTTGAGAAGAAAGTTTTTTGTGGAATTTTAATTTTGATTTCAAATTATGTATTCTTAAATAAGTTTTCGTTATAATAACTTTACTTTATATATCGTTTTAAAGGTGAGGTTTCGCTCTATCCAATCGCTTAAATTACAATCGTTTAAAAAAAAAAACGTGTCTTCTTTTCAGAACGTTGAATACAAGATGACAAAATAATTAAAAAAAGTAAATTCGCACAATTTTCTTATTTCAACTCAAGCTAAGACAAAAAGCTGCTGAAACAGCTTGCGACATCAACGAAGCGTTTGGTCCAGGAACAACTACTGAACGCACGACACAATGGTGATTTAAGAAATTTCGTGGCGGTGACGAGAGTTTTGAAGATGATGAGCGTAGATCAATTAAGAGCCTTAGTCGAAGTCAATCCACGCACAACTGTTCGAGAATTTGCTTCTGAATTAGACGTAACGTATACGATAATTTCCAACCACTCGAGAAAGATTGGAAAGACAAAAATACTTGATAAATGGGTGCCCCATGAATTGAACGACAACTGAAAAACAACGCCATTATGAAATGTCATCTTCTCTTGTTTTACGCAACAAGAACGACCCGATTCTCGGCCGGATTATGACTTGCAATGAATAGTAGGCTCTTTACGACAACCGGCGACGCTTGGTTCAGTGGTTAGACGTCGACGAAGCTTCGCGACACTTCCCGAAACCAAAGTTGCATTAAAAAAAGTCGTACTGACTGTGTGATTGTCTGCTACCGGTCTCATCCATTGCAGATTTTTGAATGCAGACGAAACTATTACGGTGAAGAACTACTGTCAACAAATAGATGAAATGCGAAGTTGAAGGAATTGGGCTACAAACTTTGCTTAATCTGGAATACTCTCCAGATCTCTCACCTACCGACTACCATTTTTCTGCATCTTGACTTCAAAAACCTAAGCGATATCAAAAATGCCTTCAGCAGAACGCAATTTTTTTTTAGGTTACTGACATAAAAATATTTGTCTAGTTTTGGCAAAAGTGTGTTGATTCTGATGGTGCTTATTTATAAATGTTTGTTTGAGCCGAGATATGTATATTTGAATTTAAAAGTTAAAAACCACAAGAACTTTCTTATCAACCTGATATCTATCCCAATATCTATAGGTATAAGTAGCCATTTTTTTGTTTGTTTTTTGTTTTTTGTTTTTTTTGCGTATAACACTATGGGAGATAATTCGTTGTATATTCAACTGAACGTTACCATCAGCAGCAGCCCTCTCTATAGCCCAACTTTTTTTTTGCCGTAGCAATGGCGGTTGGGACCTGATGGTGTTAGATATAACTCTACTGAAAAGCTTTTGTCGTACTCGGGTCAGATCTGCTTCTGTGACAAACAAGAACATAGCAGGTTTCGAGGTGTAAATCCATAGCGTGATGATAACAATGTCGCTTCAGCACATGTCCAATCGAAATTTCTTTGTGTATTCTAGGCGAAACCTTCTCCATCTTAGTATGCAACATTGCCTGTGAGACTCATTCGTATCAGCTGTGCCACTATGGGTGTTTGGGGTAAAAATCTGAAAATGTGCAGGTCCAAAAAATAGCTATGATCAATGAGGAGGATTTCACGCAGACCAAGCAATCCTTAGGCACTAGCTTCGTGTGCTCTGTGCATGGATCTAATTCGCCAAACAACAGCATCAGTAGCAGCTGATTCAAATATTAATGCTTTCTATTAGGAACATATTATATTGTCATATTTCTGAATTTTTTAGATGAAGATTGACAATTTGGATCATTCGGATTATTTAGACTACTGTTCTCATTTTAAAAGTTATTTTTACAACGTTTCGACCTATATAGCCTTCTTCCTTTTCAATGTGTATATTGACGGACTTGGGAATCTTTTTGTCGAACTTTGGAAGGACCCGTGGCGTGACGGATAAGGTACTGATTAAAATTCAGTTCTAAGAGACAGCCTTCTGTAAGTTGAAGGTTCAATCCTCAGTGCGGGCAATCACAATTGATTACAATTGTGAATTACTTAAGACTTATGCCCAATCGTAACTGACGAGATGGACGTATGCTGTTCCCATGGATTAGATAAAGGGTCCCGTTCGAAAATTCTGGACAGATTCCCAAGTTCGACAGAAAGATTCCAGAGTTCAAAATACAACTGAAGAAGGTCAGAGGCTACATTGGCTGAAATGTTATGAAAATAAAACTGAAGATAAGAACAGTATTGCGATTAATCCAAATAATAACAGATCATATACGCCTTTTGTACATATGTTGAAATGAATAAAAAACGTATGCCGCTTTTTTTTACGAATACAAGTACTGCTATTATCACCATCACCATTCCTTCTCCTTCTTCTCTTGTTGCTACTGCTGTTGTGAAGTGAGTCAGACTCGTGCACAGAGTTCACAAAGATCATTCTTCAATATTGTCTGATCTCCATGAAGTTTTCATCATTATTCGCATATATCCATTGATTTCTAACCTATTTCTGCTCCCGATACTAAGAACAACAGGACTCAGTGGATGCACGCAAAGTCGGGAAAAGTTTGTCGAAGAATACGCAAAGGAATCGTGCACAAGCAACGTTGCCAGTCTCACGCTATTGATTTGCAGTCTAGCGCCTGGCATATCTTTGCGTGCCACATGCATCAGTAGCAGAGACAACCAGAGAACGACGGATCCCGATACCAACACCTCCTGGATTTTCACGAGTGCCATTTAAGTCGTGTAACTCTGACATTACTATGCTGCCATCGTCCCTACCACGGGAGGGAGCATTGTACTTTACGGAGTACTATACTACTATACTACTACTACTACTACTACTACTACCAATTCTACTACTAGTACTACTACTACTATTGCTAATAATAATGATAGTACCAGCATAGTTTAGTACTGCACAAAATATGTCAAAAAAAGAGGATAGTAAAATAGAAGAACGAAAGCACCACTTGGACGTCCACTGGAATGGTACAGAGAGTATTGGGATGTTTGCGGGGCTTATTGCCACTAAGAATTCAGAGCAAGCCATTAGCGTTTATCAGGGAGAAATCAATCGTAAACAGTTGCTGCGAGAATGCAAAGTTTGAAACGGCTGTCGAAAGAAAGGGAGAGTACTGAAAATCTTATTGTTCCTCGAATTTGCGAGAATGTCAACGGCCGTTATCAACGAGAAATCAATAGTAAGCGGCTATTGCGATAATGCGAAATGATTTGCAACGGTTATTAAAAGAGGTTGGAATTTGGGGGGGGGACTTGTTGCCACTCAGACTTCATGGAACACCACATGTTGTTGCCAGTGAGTAATCACTGATATTGACTCGTGCGAAAACTCCTAGTGAGTAAATAATATAATAGTGCTGGTGAGAAGGGATGGGATGACAAGAGTGGTGGATGTTAAGGAAAGAGAAAACAAAAGAAGAAAATGAAAGAAGAAGAAGAAGAAGAAAAAGAAGAAGAAGAAGAAGAGAAACATTCTTTCGTCAGTTGAGGGAGTGGGCCATCGTCGGCAACAGATGTCAGAAATGGGTCGGCAGGTAACAGCTGCCGCTAGTGGACGAAAGCCGGTAAGCATGCCACCCCGCATAGCCATCCAGCCACCCGTCACATACGACACACCTCGTTTTCGAGAATGGCTTATACGTAAGCCCAACTAAAATGTTTCAAGCCGAAATTGGAGTGTGGGAACGCGTTTTAGAAATGCTGTGCCGTTTCGCTCAAATCACACACCCACTTTTTTTCCGCTGGCTTTCTCCTCGGTTTCTCTTTTCTATTCGCTTATCTAGTATACAAAGTTGGGCAGGTATTTATATGTGGCAGGTTTTCGTATATAGAAAAACTAGAAAAGTACCTGTCCCAGGACTGATAAAATTATTTTCTTGATCAAAACAGTTTTAAGCTATTTTTATACTCCTCTATTAAAATCAACCTACTATGTACTACTACCCCCTCCCTTTTTTTTGTTACTCACGTTCACTCCTAATGAGGGATATCGCCACTTAGACGTAAGGGGCTACTATTTTTGACCATGCATATGAAAGATTAAACAGATGTTTGTTTACGTTACATTTAAACTTCCGCATCTCAATACAGTCAGAGAAAAAGGTAACAGGAAGAGAATTCCAAATTGTAGCTTAATCTAATTTTGATAAAACTCCATTACATGATTTTGTTTATGTCTAAAATTAAAGGCTTAAGCTTAAGAAGCCCCGAGAAAAAACCGAAATTCAGGGAATCTTGCATAACTAGATAACTAGTGTTTTAAGACTATATATCAAATATTTAAATTTTTAAATGGGAGATTGGGCTTATATTGTGTTACTCTAAAATCTCTAAAATACTCCGAAGAAACCAAAAACTTCGGGAATTTTAATTTATTGCTATCTAATATATATTTTCTAAAATTTCACAAGATATTAGATTTTTAATGAGCGGCTTCTAGTCCTTTTCATCCCTTTAGGAAAATCGTCACCAAAAGTAATGTCTCCACTTTTTGGATTTAGCCCGAATAAATCAAAAGGGAATTGAAACTAAATTAAACTAAATATATTTCAACATCTCGCCTAAGATGTGTCCTAAAATTCATAGCGATCAGTTAATAGGTTTAGGAGTAAATCCTATAACACTTACAAAAATGTTGATGCTAGTGTCACTTGGAAAATGATTAGGTCATTCTACTGCCCTGGAAAGTACTTCGCTCCTAACACAACTCTGTACCTGTAGAAGAGCCAGATACGTCCTAAGATAGAGTACTGCTGTTGTATCCTGATAGGTGTCGCACAGTGCACGCTTAATTGTTTTGACAGAGTACAAAACCGACTTTGCAAACTCCTTCTCCTCCTCCTCCTCCTCCTCCTACAACCTATTTCACAGAGAAGATATATTGCTAGCCTCTCTTTACTGCATCGTTATGTTCATAGTAATTGCTAAACACTGGTCCAATCTTTCGTCCTCCAGACATAGCATTTACAGCAAGAACTTTGATTTGCCTCTTTCTCCTTGTATAAAAAATAAATAAATTTCCATGAACAATGTTTCTTTTTTAAAACATCCCATCTTTGCAACAGCATACGACAAGGCTACTTCCAAACCGACTACAACGTGATCGTCTCCAAGTCTAATATTGAACCGTCTTCTTGGATAATCAATTTTTCTTTAGTAAACTTCTGCCCATTCCACACATTGTTTTCAAACCAATCGTGGTTGCAATCATCGTCCAACTGCCGATATCTTTAACACGTATCCTCGAGTATTTCCAAGCCTTGACAAGTTGTGACAAATTAGTAAAACAAATATATGTTATGGTGTTAATCTACCGGAAAACACCGGTAAAGTAAAATAGTCGATTAATATTATGAGTATTATGATGGTTGATTATTATGATTTGTAGAATGTCAAGAGGAATTCGTATTATTCATCGGACTACTGTTTTCATCTTGAGTATAATTTTTACAACGTTTCGGTCGATGTAAGCAACCTTCTTCGAGTGTATCCTGTCGAACTCAGGAATGTTTCTGTCGAACTCGGGAATTTAGAGTCCTGGTTATGACCTTAAACTATATCCGATTGTGAGGCCCCAGCTTGCGGACTTTGGTGAGTGTGGAACCACCCTTTAATTGTCATTGCTCCCAGGTCCACTCTGACCCGGACTGGTAGTATATGTTAGGGTCCCAACTATGAGTTAAATAGAAACCGACTTGAAAAAAAAAAAAAATTGTTCTTCAAAATCACTGGATTCGACATTAAATAATCTGAAAAGGTTTGATATGCCGTAAAACAAAAACAACCAACCAATCGGGAATGTAGACGGAATTTCGAGCGGAACCATTTATTTATATCACAAGATGCATCTGAAGAAGGTCGAAGGTTACATCGACCGAAACGTTGGGAAAATCACACTCAAGATAAGAACAGTAGTCTGGTGAATCCAAATAATACGAATAACCAATCCTCATCTCAAAAATTCAGAAACGTCAGGAAGAATGTTATCAAAACGAAGTAAATATTTACAGTTGAAATATTTACAGTTAATATTTCGCAGGAATGTATCGAACAATTTTAGGAATTTAGGACAAAGAAAATTGATAAACAAAATACAGTTTGGAAAAACAACAGTTATGTGTTTTGATGCTACGTAGAAAGTGACGCCAGAAAAAAAGTGAGTTTTAGATTAGACGTAGAAAGTAGAGAGTTAGATTAGTCAGTTTGTAATTGTGAGTTGTGTGCTAGAGACAGACGATGACAGTTATGGGAGCACTGAACTGGACATATGAACATATGTAGTTGCAGAGAAGAAAACGGTGTGCCACCTTGGAACCAACAACTCGCAACTACAATAAGTGGAAATATGAAACAACTTGGTTGTTTGAATTTTTCATATCAGACATGGCTACATTTCAGGAGAACATAGGAGAGCTTGTATTTATTTGCTTCCCCAATGAGCAAATTAGGCACAAGGCCGTTTTTAATGTGGGGAGGGATCTCAGCTTCCCCAAGGAGAGCACTCTGGCAGGGTCACAAAATTAGAAACTGTCTGATATGAAGGGTTCCCCAACATTGACCAGAGCTTACTATTTTTTTTTTTTTTTTGCTCCTGGCCCGAAGGCCAAGAACAGCCTCTGCGCCTCTGAACATATGAAAGCTGGTTGTTATTCAAGATATATCGTTCTTGGTCCAACACAAACATAAAAGATGTCTATCCGCCCTTCTGCCTATAAACTGTTTAGTATGTCGACACGTACAGATAACTATTATACACACATCAACCAGAGAAACATTTATTCACCTGATGATAACATATTGGAAGACGTCACACATATTAAATACATAACACGTTAAGATAGAGAGACTCACATACATACACTCGTTATATAGCCCAATATGCAACATATATATTTCTGTAGAAATATATTTTCTTATAATATATACCAATCCTTATTTAAGAAGCTCTATGTAATTACAGAGCAATATAGAGAATAAATCACAAAAAACTATATTCTAAAATTCATGATGTTGAGCATCTTATAATTTATTCCTTTAATTTAGTTGACCTTTACAATTCTTGACAGTATCTGTTTCGTAGCGCAAAATCTATCACTTAATTATTATATCAATCAGTGAATCTATTATACCTTTAACTCATCAGTACCAACAATCAATCCGTCAAAAAGTGTGATTTGACATGATTAAAAAATCGAAAATTGGAAGAGCAGCTGTAAATACCTTTAATATGATCTCATTATGCCATTTTGAATTTTGCATATACGCTGAAGAGGGGTAGGGCCCCGAAACATGCATGTCCGTAGATTACTGTTTTTAAAAATAAATAAATAAATAAAATATTATCTGTTTACGTCCAAATAAAAAATGGGCGACTTTCTAAAAAAAAAAAAAGAAACACCCGATCTCCAAGGTGGAGACGCTAACCTTAATATCGTTTAAAAAAAAAAAAAAAACAACAAAATCTACGTAAATATATATTTTATATATATTTGTATTTTTGTATATTTCCTCTTTTAGTGTTTGGCCGGCAGATGGCTTCTCAGACCAATCTGAGCGTAGAATCTTCGTGGGCAGAGAAGACATAAAAATGTTGGCGGGGGGGGGGGAGGCTGTTCTGCTCCTTTTTTTTCTTTTTCTTGCCTGCCTTTTAACCTTCACCAGTTTTCTCTTTTCTGTTTCATATTGTTTGGTACCAGACAGGATGGATTGGCGACACAGGTGCCGAACCTAGCCTGTTGTTTACCAATTGCGAATGTCAAATCCAATGTTTTTAAATGTGGCTTTCAGTTGGTCTTTGTATCGTTGTAGAGGGTGACCAATGAACCTTTTTCCTGTGGCTAGCTCTAAGTACAGTGTTTGCCGAGGAAGCCTGTTCTCATGAATTCTGAGGACGTACCCCAACCACCGGAGCCTAAGGCCTCAATACTGCAGATTAACGGGATTTCTATTCCAACTAATTTTAAGAAGATGATAACGTTTATACCTATCATAATAAATTTATGTTGCCATCATAATCACATGAAAATATTTAATCCGGGTCATTATTTCAAATATGCTTACCTAAATAAAATTGTATACATATTTTTATCAGTAATACACTTAGGTTAATATTGCCCAATGCATCTTTCTTATCCTGATAAAGTACAAAACCGACTTAGCAATCTAGTAGACTGTGATTTTCTTCTATCCTCTATAGCACTTTTAACACAGAACAGACGTTCCTAGTCTCTATATATTTGTCTAATCTAGAAGCATTTCTCCTCCACTGACCGAGGACAGTAAGGATGAACTTTCCCATGTGAATTCTTTTATTAATCATTCACTGCTTATGCGGGTTCAAACCACTCGAGGTTAAAAGTTAATAGGATAATTAGATTGACAGTTAACTAATACGGAATAATATGAGAGGGTTGAAAATCTCTGCATAACTCATACTGAAGCTGTCGTCAACATAGTAGCACAGAAATTATTCTTTCTTTATCAGAAACATAACGCATAAAAAGTCAGAATGTAAAAAAAAAAAAAAATGAGCCCAGACGAGAGTTAGAAAAAAAAAGGATAGTTTGTAAAGGAAAAGTTTATAAAAAAAAAAATAAAAAAAAATGGGCCCAGACGAGAGTTAGAAAAAAAAGGAAAGTTTGTAAAGGAAAAGTTTGTAAAAAAAAAAAAATAAATAAAATGGGCCCAGAGATTTAAAAAAAAAAAAAAAAAAGGAAAATTTGTAAAGGAAAAGTTTGTAAAAAAAAAAATTAAAAAAATAATGGGCCCAGAGAGTTAGAAAAAAAAAGGAAAGTTTGTAAAGGAAAAGTTTGTAAAAAAAAAAAAAAATAAAAAATAACCTTAACCCAAACCATAGCTTTAACCGGAACCTAAACTCTTCTCATAGTACTCACTGCAATCAAAAAAAAAAGGAAAGTTTGTAAAGGAAAAGTTTGTAAAAAAAAATAAATAAAATGGGCCCATAGAGTTAGAAAAAAAAAGGAAAGTTTGTACCAAACCAAGGGAAATATAATTTTCCCTTTTTTGCCAGAAACATTGTTAATAAGGATTAAAACACAAAATAGAGTGGTCTAAACGCATAGACCACTTCTTATTCGCCTTAATGTTAAGACCAAACAGGTTAATGAGAGATTAGCCTTCTATAAATATATAAATCTCACCTGTCTGTTTAATGTATGTATGTCTGTGTGTATGTATGTATGCCTCGCAAAAACTTTCGGTAGAGAGGACGGATTTTTACACGATAGATATCATTTTCAAGATCGGTCCTTCGGACGACAAATATCGAAAAATTTGCTAAGAACATTATTTCCTTCACCCCCAAGTGGGCACTTTTCTATAGGGAGGGGTCGCTTTTTTCCCCGATATTTTCGAAAGTCATCCCCTCTTTTCGATTGTCTAGCCTTAATTTAAACCTACGTCACTTCCGGTTTGGCGATGAGCACAATAGCTAACGTGTCACGTTTTTTTCCTTTTTCATTTTATTTTCCTTCTTCGGGTACGAGCCTGCCTGCCTGCCTACTACCACTTTTTTTTGGGGGGGGGGGGGGCTCACAATTTTCATTTTTTTTTCTTTTGCTTAACCAACACCCTTACACACACCTTCACTTTCTTTTCTGTCTTCGCATTACGGGTTCGAGCCTGTCTGTCTACTATATATATATATATTTTTTTTTTTTTTTTGCTCAACGCACACACCCAAACACCGGAGGAACGTCGAGCACCTATAGCCTACAAAATAAAATTTGGACCACAGTGTGTGATGTTATACAGGAGAATGGGACTCAAGGGCAAGTTTTCACTGAGCATGCGCCACTTTTCAGTATTCAATTGTGAAAAAGGGTGAGTCAGTCGATCTTTATTTCAGCATTGGACGAGATTTGTAGAAAAAGAATGCGGAGAATTTCAAATCACCTGAAATTTCAGACGCGTAATTTAAATGCTTAATTTTTGTGTGGCATGATATCGGTAGATGAGGCGAACGCGTACATAAGAATTGCGTCCGAAATTGAACAAAACTTTGACATTACTCTGCAACAAGTGCAGTACTGTGCCTATTGCCGGTGGATCTAAAATATAATTCGACAATAGTACAGCAGCCTTCAACACATTTTAAATCTACCTCAAAATATTTGGTCTTTAACTAAGTATAATTTTTCAAACATTTTAGTTAGAAGATAAGTAGGGAAGTTTAGGAGTAAAAGTGATATTACGATGAAAGCAATGATTCTAAGCAAGAATAGGACTATCAAATATGCAGAATACGGACCGTGCTGAAATAATAATTTTATTATTTAAAAATCCATTCTTAATATAAGGAGAGTGGCGGCTTTTTATCTATTCTATACTTTCATCTAAAATTTAATAAACAAAAGTTAACGTAAAATTGAACTTAACTAAAAATCCGACTAAAAAAAATAGCACGCTTCGTATTATGCATTATTACTTTTTAATTTAGGTGTTACAACTTAACAAGTCTAAAAAGCCACCCGAGGATATCGGTTAATTGTCAGGTGAACGGTGAGACAACACCGTCATGATTGGTAATGGTGGTGGTGATTAGGCAGAATTTGATTCTTTAAAAAGTTGGCTCAAGAAAAAAATCTGTTCACATTGGATATGAAAACGATGATGATGTATTCAGTATTCTCCGCGATATCATGTTCCACGGACGGACAGTTCTAGGATGAAACTTTGCTCGTGGGAGTTTAATTTAGTTTTAGTTAGGTCGGTAGAGAGAGAGAGAGAGAGAGAGGGGGGGAGAAGGGATGGAAGGATGGAACTATCAACAGTGGTTGTATCAAGACAAGTTTATGTCATAATAGATCAAGATTGAACAACGACCACGATTTACCCACAAACTTTTGATGGTTTTGGGTTAATTTTTATGAGATATCAAATCTAGGGATCGAACTGATGCGCTTGCCCTGCATAGGTACAGTGCACAATCATGAGTAGGGCTATGCAACAACATTCTTTTCATTGTTTTTACGCTCAAGTATATATCCGACACAGACACAATTAATCAACCGAGGATCACATCACTCTATATAAAAACATATAAGATATCAATGGATATGTACCTGAGAATCAAAACAAAGAAAAGAATATGCTGTTGTCATCGCCCTAATACATGAGTCTTCAAAAAATAGTTTTAAGTTAAGTTTTCCAAAGAACACAAGAAACGGTCTAAATGTAATTTAGTAAGAATATTCCAAAAAGAAAGTGTTGTATGGAGTAATTTTATTCGTTTTTGAGTTCAGTGTTGTTTTTTTTTAGAGTGTGCGCCGATTTCTCTGAGAGGAAAGAGAAATTATATTGCAAGAAATGGAAGAAGATTTAATTATAGATTTCCTTATAGAATTTATAATAAAATTGAGAAAAAGAATCATGTCCACTTAAAAAAGCTGGTGTTTTACTACATTCTATAGAAACTTAACAAGGAACATAGAAGGTTTTTTTTCTAAATATGACTCGTGCGCCACCATCTAGAATCGAAACCAAAACGTTTAACTTACAATTTACTTTTTCCTTTGTTTAAATTACAATTTACTTTTTCCGTTATCGCTTCAGCTATGAAGACATGTTTGCTGCAAGGCTAAAAATTAAAACACAAACAACTAGCTATTACGGTATGCATGCATATTCGTAATGCCGTCGTTCGACCATCACCTGACAAATTCCATTTCTCTAATTTTCACACTTTGCACAGATTACACACGGCTAAAACCCAAATATCAAGTTTCGCATGGGTCCGAATACCCTATATATAAAGTGTCATGTCTGTAGATCAAAATCTGATGGAGGAGTTTGATAAACATTATCAAAATTTTTTTATCTTGATGTCCATGGCATGCAACTCCCTGTCAGAGCATTCCAAAATTTCTGCAATGTATCTCAAAATACCGAGAGCTTATGCATTCGCCGCCTTGATCAAATTTACTCTGTACAACTTTGACTTCGTAATTAGCTTCACCCTTCTAAGATAGTCCGTCCTGGCTTGATCTTTCATGTTCCTGTTCATGATGCCTACGTCCTCCAACACTCTTAAATACTTATATTCGGTTTCTTGTATTTCTTTCATAACTTCTCCATTTTGGCAACACCATTCTTTTCGAATGCATTCTTACAACACTGCACACTTACTAATTGCAAATTACATCCCAACGTCTTTAGACTATGTCCTGACGAGATCCACGAGTGTATTCACTTCTTTCTCATTCCTACCGAATACTTTTAAATCATCTACAAATAGCGGGTGGTTGAGGAGTCGACCATCAGAACCAAAGCTAGATCCATCCCCCCTATCTCTCTCTCTTTCTCTCTCTCTCTCTCTCTCTCTCTCTCTCTGCCTCTGTCTCTCTCTCTTTCTCTCTCTCTCTCTCTCTCTCTTCAGGAGGATGCTGAATGGCATCAGCACCATTGCAAAAAGGATTATAATAAATATCCTTGCTTATCTTTCAAAGCACCCAACTCTTCGCTGTCAAAACCGTTTTCCATTGAGCTATACTTGTCTCCAGAAGCCCTGCAACATTTCCAGCAACTTTCATCAACAGTATTACATGAGTGAAGGATCATTTCGTACCTCTCCCTGTAATCGATCTATGCTACACTGAAATTCCTCTTCTTCCTTTTTGAATTCTGCAACATTGTCTTATCAATTATTGTCACGCTTCAAGCTGAAACGGCATTTCATTAGTTTTTCAGGCTTTCGTTTGAAGAAGGATATTATTAGTCTGTCACGCTAAAGTTTGGAACGACATTTTATTTATCTGCCATATTTAAGTTTGAACAGAATTCTACTGGTCTATCATACGTAAATTTGAAGCAGAATTTCATGGGCCTGCCATGCTTAAATTTGAAACAGCATTTCATTTATCTGCCCTATTAAGTTTGAAAAAAATCCACTTTATTGTTCTTTCACACTTAAATTTAAAACAGCATCTCGTTTTCTGTCGCGCTTAAATTTTTAAACAATATTTTATTACTCTGTCGTACTTCAGTTTGAAACAGTTTTATATTTGTGTGTCAGACGTAAATTAGAAACAGCATTACATTGCTGTTTGAAGCAGCTTTTTGTTTGTCTGGCATGCATAAGTTTGAAACCGCATTTTTGTTTCGCCTTTTCGTATCTATTTTCATCCTTTATACAGCGTTTTATTTCTATTTGCCTTTTTTATATGCGCGTTCCTTTCATTATTTTTTCTGTAATTATTTTAATTATTTGTGTCATTATTTTCTTTCTTTTTTTTTCATTCATTTTTATTCGGATTTAATGTTTTCTGCCTTCATTGTCTTCATTCTGTCCTTTTATTTTCTTCTTTCTTTTAGGCATCTTTTCCTTCTTCTTTCGTCATTTCTTTCGTCATTTGTGTCTTGCTTTTCTTGTTCCTATCCTTCTCTAATTGTGCATTTATTTCCTTGTGTATTGATTTCTTTCTTTCTTTCTTTCTTTGCTTATTGAGTTACTTATTTTATCGCATTATTCCTTTTATTCATTATATAAATGTTTTCTTGATTTTTTTCATTCTTTAGTTGTGTCATGATTATCCCCCTTTCTTTTTTCTTTCTACTTTCTTTTCAACAGTTTTCCTCTTTTATTTCTCTCTTATTTGTTCAATGATTTTCTGATTCTTTTATTTCTATATTTGCGCTTTGATTTTTTTTACCATTTTTCCTTTTTTTAATTTTTATTGATTTTCTTCTTGCTTTCATTATTTGTCCCTTATGTTCGCTTTCTCTCTCTCTCTCTCTCTCTCTCTCTCTCTCTCTCTCTCTCTCTCTCTCTCACACACACACACACACACCCTCTCTTTCTCTCTCTCTCTCTCCTTCACTGTTTTTTTGTGTTTGGATTAGCTGCCTCCTTTCCTTAAGTATACTTTGAGTTTTTCATTATTTTATTCTTTAATTCTTAGTACCTTAAGTCATTCCGTTTTTGTGTTAATTCTTAATGCGTCTTCATTCCTCTTCCTTTTTCTTTCGTTTTGTTTTTACTTTCTTCCTTTTAATTCTTTATTTCTTTCTTTATTTCCTTTCTTTCTTTGTCGCAATTTCCCATTTTGCTTCTTAATTTTCACCTTTGATTTCTTCTTGTTTTCTTTCTTTATTTGTATTCTAATTCTTCCTTTTACTTTCTTTCTTTCTTTCTTTTATAATGTAGTACACGTTTACACACGCATTAACATATAGAGCCTCAGGACTCAACACGTTTTAACAGAGTATGTCGCAAGGGACAGACGACAAGTAAGAACTCGACTCACTTTTTCGTTGCAGCATTTATTTCTTGAATATAAGGTTATCATACTCCTTCTCTCGGGAATCTGTCATCTCGAACGTCCTCATCTCTCTGTGCACACGTTCTTTTTATAATATTTTTTTTCTACCGTGACATCACTTCGCGCATAGCTCGGCATTTGCATATGCGCGTCCGTTACACTTTTCCATCATTTGATTTTCTTGTGAGTGTGTGTGTGTGTGTGAGTGTGTGTGTGTGTGTGTGTCTGTGTGTGTGTGTGTTTCCTATTTTCCCTCTTTCTTTGGGTTTGGATTGACTGCTTTCGTTTACCCTTTCTGTTGTGGACCGATAAAGGACAGGAATAAAAACACAACTCAATATTAAGGGAAGATTAAAAAAAAGACAAATACAACAAATAAAGAAAGTGGTTCTACGTTAGTCGGACTGCTAAGTGTGCATAACTTGTCCAATACGCTGAGAGGAATACTATCACGATAAACAGAAGAGTTGGATGTTATCCGTAAGGTGGACGCCACAACACTTTCTTTCTTTCTTTCTTCATTACTTTATTACTATAAACTTCCATTCATTCTTTCTATCTTGATTCTATTCTTTTTTATTGTTTATTTTCTTTCTTGAATTACTACTTACTTTTTTCTTTCTTTCTTCTTTCTTTATGATGCTACTTTATTCTTTCTTCTTTCTTTATGATGCTATTTTATTCTTTCTTCTTTCTTTATGATGCTATTTTATTCTTTCTTCTTTCTTTATGATGCTATTTTATTCTTTCTTCTTTCTTTATGATGTTATTTTATTCTTTCTTCTTTCTTTATGATGTTACTTTATTCTTTATTCTTTCTTTATGATGCTATTTTATTCTTTCTTCTTTCTTTATGATGCTATTTTATTCTTTCTTCTTTCTTTATGATGCTATTTTATTCTTTCTTCTTTCTTTATGATGCTATTTTATTCTTTCTTCTTTCTTTATGATGCTATTTTATTCTTTCTTCTTTCTTTATGATGCTATTTTATTACTTATTCTTTCTTTATGATGCTATTTTATTCTTTCTTCTTTCTTTATGATGCTATTTTATTACTTATTCTTTCTTTATGATGCTATTTTATTCTTTCTTCTTTCTTTATGATGCTATTTTATTCTTTCTTTATGATGTTACTTTATTCTTTCTTCTTTCTTTATGATGCTACTTTATTCTTTCTTCTTTCTTTATGATGCTATTTTATTCTTTCTTCTTTCTTTATGATGCTATTTTATTCTTTCTTCTTTCTTTATGATGCTATTTTATTCTTTCTTCTTTCTTTATGATGCTATTTTATTCTTTCTTCTTTCTTTATGATGCTATTTTATTCTTTCTGATTTCTTTATGATGCTATTTTATTCTTTCTTCTTTCTTTAAGATGCTATTTTATTTTTTCTTCTTTCTTTATGATGCTATTTTATTCTTTATTCTTTCTTCATGATGTTATTTTATTCTTTCTTCTTTCTTTACGATGCTATTTTATTCTTTCTTCTTTCTTTATGATGCTATTTTATTCTTTTTTCTTTCTTTACGATGCTATTTTATTCTTTCTTCTTTCTTTATGATGCTATTTTATTCTTTCTTCTTTCTTTATGATGCTATTTTATTCTTTCTTCTTTCTTTATGATGCTATTTTATTCTTTCTTCTTTCTTTACGATGCTATTTTATTCTTTCTTCTTTCTTTATGATGCTATTTTATTCTTTCTTCTTTCTTTATGATGCTATTTTATTCTTTCTTCTTTCTTTATGATGTCACTTTATTCTTTATTCTTTCTTTATGATGCTATTTTATTCTTTCTTCTTTCTTTATGATGTTATTTTATTCTTTCTTCTTTCTTTACGATGCTATTTTATTCTTTTTTCTTTCTTTATGATGCTATTTTATTCTTTCTTCTTTCTTTATGATGCTATTTTATTCTTTCTTCTTTCTTTATGATGCTATTTTATTCTTTCTTCTTTCTTTATGATGCTATTTTATTCTTTCTTCTTTCTTTATGATGTTATTTTATTCTTTCTTCTTTCTTTACGATGCTATTTTATTCTTTCTTCTTTCTTTATGATGCTATTTTATTCTTTTTTCTTTCTTTACGATGCTATTTTATTCTTTCTTCTTTCTTTATGATGTTATTTTATTCTTTCTTCTTTCTTTATGATGCTATTTTATTCTTTCTTCTTTCTTTATGATGCTATTTTATTCTTTCTTCTTTCTTTACGATGCTATTTTATTCTTTCTTCTTTCTTTATGATGCTATTTTATTCTTTCTTCTTTCTTTATGATGCTATTTTATTCTTTCTTCTTTCTTTATGATGTCACTTTATTCTTTATTCTTTCTTTATGATGCTATTTTATTCTTTCTTCTTTCTTTATGATGCTATTTTATTGTTTTTTTTTCTTTATGATTCAATTTTATTCTTTCTTCTTTCTTTATGATGCTACTTTACTCTTTCTTGTTTCTTTATGAGGTTATTTTATTCTTTCTTCTTTCATTATGATGCTATTTTATTCTTTATTCTTTCTTTATGATGCTATTTTATTCTTTCTATTTTCTTTATGATGCTATTTTATTCTTTCTTCTTTCTTTATGATGCTATTTTATTCTTTCTTCTTTCTTTATGATGCTATTTTATTCTTTCTTCTTTCTTTATGATGCTATTTTATTCTTTCTTCTTTCTTTATGATGCTATTTTATTCTTTATTCTTTCTTTATTATGCTACTTTCTTCTTTCTTCTTTCTTTATGATGCTATTTTATTCTTTCTTCTTTCTTTATGATGCAATTTTCTTCTTTCTTCTTTCTTTATGATGCTATTTTATTCTTTCTTCTTTCTTTATGATGCTATTTTATTCTTCTTCTTTCATTATGATGCTATTTTCTTCTTTCTTCTTTCTTTATGATGCTATTTTATTCTTTCTGATTTCTTTATGATGCTATTTTATTCTTTCTTCTTTCTTTATGATGCTATTTTATTCTTTCTTCTTTCTTTATGATGCTATTTTATTCTTTCTTCTTTCTTTATGATGCTATTTTATTCTTTCTTCTTTCTTTATGATGCTATTTTATTCTTTCTGATTTCTTTATGATGCTATTTTATTCTTTCTTCTTTCTTTATGATGTTACTTTATTCTTTCTTCTTTCTTTATGATGCTACTTTATTCTTTCTTCTTTCTTTATGATGCTATTTTATTCTTTCTTCTTTCTTTATGATGCTATTTTATTCTTTCTTCTTTCTTTATGATGCTATTTTATTCTTTCTTCTTTCTTTACGATGCTATTTTATTCTTTCTTCTTTCTTTATGATGCTATTTTATTCTTTCTTCTTTCTTTATGATGCTATTTTATTCTTTCTTCTTTCTTTATGATGCTATTTTATTACTTATTCTTTCTTTATGATGCTATTTTATTCTTTCTTCTTTCTTTATGATGCTATTTTATTCTTTCTTCTTTCTTTATGATGTTACTTTATTCTTTCTTATTTCTTTATGATGCTACTTTATTCTTTATTCTTTCTTTATGATGCTATTTTATTCTTTCTTTATGATGCTATTTTATTCTTTCTTCTTTCTTTATGATGCTATTTTATTCTTTTTTCTTTCTTTATGACTATTTTATTCTTTCTTCTTTCTTTATGATGCTATTTTATTCTTTCTGATTTCTTTATGACTACTTTATTCTTTCTTCTTTCTTTATGATGCTACCTTATTCTTTCTTCCTTCTTTATGATGCTATTTTATTCTTTCTTCTTTCTTTATGATGCTATTTTATTCTTTCTGATTTCTTTATGATGCTACTTTATTTTTTATTCTTTCTTTATGATGCTATTTTATTCTTTCTTCTTTCTTTATGATGCTATTTTATTCTTTCTTTATGATGCTATTTTATTCTTTCTTCTTTCTTTATGATGTTACTTTATTTTTTATTCTTTCTTTATGATGCTATTTTATTCTTTCTTCTTTCTTTATGATGTTATTTTATTCTTTCTTTATGATGCTATTTTATTCTTTCTTCTTTCTTTATGATGTTACTTTATTTTTTATTCTTTCTTTATGATGCTATTTTATTCTTTCTTCTTTCTTTATGATGCTATTTTATTCTTTCTTTATGATGCTATTTTATTCTTTCTTCTTTCTTTATGATGTTACTTTATTTTTTATTCTTTCTTTATGATGCTATTTTATTCTTTCTTCTTTCTTTATGATGCTATTTTATTCTTTCTTTATGATGCTATTTTATTCTTTCTTCTTTCTTTATGATGTTACTTTATTTTTTATTCTTTCTTTATGATGCTATTTTATTCTTTCTTCTTTCTTTATGATGTTACTTTATTTTTTATTCTTTCTTTATGATGCTATTTTATTCTTTCTTCTTTCTTTATGATGCTATTTTATTCTTTCTTTATGATGCTATTTTATTCTTTCTTCTTTCTTTATGATGTTACTTTATTTTTTATTCTTTCTTTATGATGCTATTTTATTCTTTCTTCTTTCTTTATGATGCTATTTTATTCTTTCTGATTTCTTTATGATGCTACTTTATTTTTTATTCTTTCTTTATGATGCTATTTTATTCTTTCTTCTTTCTTTATGATGCTATTTTATTCTTTCTTTATGATGCTATTTTATTCTTTCTTCTTTCTTTATGATGTTACTTTATTTTTTATTCTTTCTTTATGATGCTATTTTATTCTTTCTTCTTTCTTTATGATGCTATTTTATTCTTTCTTTATGATGCTATTTTATTCTTTCTTCTTTCTTTATGATGTTACTTTATTTTTTATTCTTTCTTTATGATGCTATTTTATTCTTTCTTCTTTCTTTATGATGCTATTTTATTCTTTCTTTATGATGCTATTTTATTCTTTCTTCTTTCTTTATGATGTTACTTTATTTTTTATTCTTTCTTTATGATGCTATTTTATTCTTTCTTCTTTCTTTATGATGTTACTTTATTTTTTATTCTTTCTTTATGATGCTATTTTATTCTTTCTTCTTTCTTTATGATGCTATTTTATTCTTTCTTTATGATGCTATTTTATTCTTTCTTCTTTCTTTATGATGCTACTTTATTTTTTATTCTTTCTTTATGATGCTATTTTATTCTTTCTTCTTTCTTTATGATGCTATTTTATTCTTTCTTTATGATGCCATTTTATTCTTTCGTCTTTCTTTATGACTACTTTATTCTTTCTTCTTTCTTTCTGATTCTATTTTATTCTTTCTTCTTTCTTTATGATGCTACTTTATTATTGTTCGTTTTTTATGATGCTACTTTATTCTTTCTTCTTTATTTATTATGCTATTTTATTCTTTCTTTTTTTTTATTATGCTATTTTATTCTGTCTTCTTTCTTTATGATGCTATTTTATTCTTTCTTCTTTCTTTATGATGCTATTTTATTCTTTCTTTTTTCTTTATGATGCTATTTTATTCTTTCTTCTTACTTTATGATGCTATTTTATTCTTTCTTCTTTCTTTATGATGCTATTTTATTCTTTCTTCTTTCTTTATGATGCTATTTTATTCTTTCTTCTTTCTTTATGATGTTACTTTATTCTTTCTTTTTTCTTTATGATGCTATTTTATTCTTTCTTCTTTCTTTATGATGCTATTTTATTCTATCTTCTTTCCTTATGATGCTATTTTATTCTTTCTTCTTTCTTTATGATGCTATTTTATTCTTTCTTCTTTCTTTATGATGCTATTTTATTCTTTCTTCTTTTTTTATGATGCTATTTTATTCTTTCTTCTTTCTTTATGATGCTATTTTATTCTTTCTGATTTCGTTATGATGCTATTTTATTCTTTCTTCTTTCTTTATGATGCTATTTTATTCTTTCTTCTTTCTTTATGATGCTATTTTATTCTTTCTTCTTTCTTTATGATGTTATTTTATTCTTTCTTCTTTCTTTATGATGCTATTTTATTCTTTCTTCTTTCTTTATGATGTCACTTTATTCTTTATTCTTTCTTTATGATGCTATTTTATTCTTTCTTCTTTCTTTATGATGCTATTTTATTGTTTTTTTTTCTTTATGATTCAATTTTATTCTTTCTTCTTTCTTTATGATGCTACTTTACTCTTTCTTCTTTCTTTATGATGCTACTTTATTCTTTCTTCTTTCTTTATGATGCTATTTTATTCTTTCTTCTTTCTTTATGATGCTATTTTATTCTTTCTTCTTTCTTTATGATGGTATTTTATTCTTTCTTCTTTCTTTATGATGCTATTTTATTCTTTATTCTTTCTTTGTGATGCTATTTTATTTTTTCTGATTTCTTTATGATGCTTTTTTATTCTTTATTCTTTCTTCATGATGCTATTTGTTCTTTTTTTTTTCTTTGTGTTCCTTGATTTACTACTTTCGTTGGATTTTATTTTCTTCTTCTTTTCTTTCTCTATATGTTTCTTAATTTCTAATCTTTGCCACATTTTCATCTCATTATTTGCGCCTTCCTTTCCTTCATCTCTCATTTCTTCATCTGCGCTTTGATTTTCTTGTGTTTCTTTTATATTTTCTATCTTTTTCTTTCTTTCTTTCTGTAAGTGTGCCTTAATTTCAGCATTGGTTAGATTTTGTATTGAGTTCCTGCTTTCTTTCTCTCGTTAAATGTGTCTTAATGTCCTTTATTTTACGCCTTTATTTTCTCCTTTCTTTCTTTCTTCATACGCATTGATTTTTGTCATTTTTATTTGATTTGTTTTTGTCTATTTCTTATTTATGTCGTGATTTTCTTTCTATTTTTTGTGCTTTCATTTCTTCCTGTTTTACTTTTATTGATTTTCTTCTATATTTTTTCAGCCTTTATGTCCTTCTTTTTTCTTTCTTTCTTTTTCGTCACTCTGTTTTTTTTCTGTCTTTATTTATTCATTTTTCCTTCTCTTCCCCATCGTTTTTGCCTACACTGGCTGCTTTCTTTCGACCTTTCTGTCTTTTTTCGTTCATTTCCGTCTTTCCTTCTTTCGTTATTTTCTGCTTAGATTCCATCTCTTTATTCGTTAATTCTGGACGTTTCCGCTTTATTGTCCCTTTTTTAAGGCCTTTCTTTTCATGGGACAACATTCCAGTTTCCCTTTTTCATTGCTCAACCAATAATCATCCAATGCCTTTATCTGTGCCGCTCATACCATTGTTACATAACTTAGCTCTTTTGATAGCCAAGTTTACTTACACAAATATGACCGACTTATCTGTCTTTTTTTTTCCGGTGACTCGTTTTAAGCTATTGGATCAATGAACGTGTTATTTTTACGTATTATATCATATCGCTTAATTAGATCCCAATCTTTAGTAACTCCTAGTAAGACATTCACGACAAGAATTCACTTTAACTCAACAAGTAAAAATAAATGCTCTTTCTTTCTCCGCGTGCCTAGCGTCAGGTTGAATTCCACAATGACTAT